>NC_137811.1:70298939-70331439 GCF_963921795.1 Nannobrachium achirus | reverse complement strand
TATTCCACCAACAACATAGGAGTATATTGTAGACCTACTCTTTTTTTACTCCACTGATTATTTGACCGCTGTACTAATACTAATACATATTTAGATTATCATTACAAAACACACATTAACTGATAGATTATGATGTATTATTACAGGTTAAGCTAGCACTAATAATTAAGATCAGCCCGCCTTTAACAGCTGAAATATCAAAGTCACTCATTATAATCCTATTGTAAAATTACCAATTTCCCATTAGTTATTTCATGTTTGGTAGCCTTCCACGAATACATTTTGAGACCAATAGTTGTGTCAAGTACCACACATACTTGCATGTGTGAGTAAAATGTTTACTTTACACAGTATATAAACATGCTTGAGTAAGTCTTGCAGAAAGCAGAACTTTCACTTGTAGCCTAGCCTCGGAAACCCAGACTTTTACTTGTAGCCTCAGAGGCTATTTCCACATTGTGGTATTGGTGTTTTTACTTTAAACAACAGAGTAGCAAGCTAATTATTCCACCACTGCATGCAATACATCCACTAGTCTTCTACAATACCTCTCATGCAGTGGTTCTCAAAGTGGATTCCAGGGGACTCTGTGAGTTCCTTTATGGGGGTCTAAATGGACCCATACAAGTCTGTAACTCTGACAGTGTACAAATGGAACCAAATGAACCCTTTAAGGTCCATTTGGTTCCATGTGTACACTGTCAAAGTTAAGGGGAGACCTTGAAATGTAACAGTTTGAGAAACACCGTTCTAATGCACCTGTGGCTGCAGTGTGTGTTGACTTAACGGTCAACTCCCGAACTGATATGATATCACACAGAAGTTATAGAGAACCAAAGCATCATGAAGTTGACAGGACAGACTACATAATAGGCTGAAAACATAATAATAGCTGCATGCATGTATTACAGTAGGCTATTAGGCTACTCACATCAGTCTGAAGTCCTGATGAACTCGTGTCGCTTCAGCCTGTGGTCCCACAAAACACAACACAACACACAGCAGCTGCTTCAATGACACGCACTATGAGCTGCTCTGTCTGTCTGAGAGAGAGAGAGAGAGAGAGAGAGAGAGAGAGAGAGAGAGAGAGAGAGAGAGAGAGAGTGAGAGTGAGTGAGTGAGTGAGTGAGTGTGGGAGGAGGCTACCTTATTCCTGCTTGGGTTTACATCACATTTGGTGACCTGTTTAAGTTTGTGACATAGGTTGATGTTTGTAGGCCTATTCAAATGTCACTTGAGTAAAAAAAGTACAAAAGTAATGCTATTTGCATTGATTAATATAGGTTTACTGTAAAGTAAACACACTCATTATGCAGAAAGGCCAATTTGTTCATCACTTTAAGCTGGTGTAAAGGTTTCTTAGGCTTTATGTGGTGCTGCTGGTGTTTTAATCTATAATAGGATCAATCCACTAGCCTACATAATGAGTTAATGTGTGTCTAATAGCCTAGGACTATCTATTGTAGTATGACCACCTGGGTGTGACAGCGTTTCTTTGTATTTCTGTTTCTCTGCAGCCTTAGGCTATGTGGTTTGGAAGACAGATTTCGAAATGGATAAGTAACTTCTTTCAGCGTAACACTGTCCTCTCTCGATCCGCCCCGCTGTGGAGGGGTGGGGGGGCTTATTGTCTCCTCACCCCAGCACAAAGACCTGTTGGACGGGTTTGGTAATAGCCTGCGGAGATGAAGGCTTTTTATCAGACAAACTCCTCATGCAGAACTAATCATAGTACTGTAGTCTGCAGTGCAGTTAGCTTGCTGCACACACACGCACGCGCGCGCGCGCGCGCGCACACACACACACACACACACACACACACACACACACACACACACACACACACACTCTCTCTCTCTCTCTCTCTCTCTCTCTCTCTCTCTCTCTCTCTCTCTCTTCTGGTAAAACGTTCTACAAACATTTACATTTGTATGTTTTAATTGAAGTTTGGCTTATTCAATTTGTATTCTAAACTATTCTAATAACGTGTTAAATAAACGACCCTGCCTTTCTATAAGAGTTAATTAGCCTACATGATAATAATAATCAATAATAATAAACCTAATAATAATAATAGACAGTAAAGCTTGATTTATATCACTAGCAGCACCTTTCAAAACAAACAAGTGCTTCACAGAGAATCAAAATACACATGACACATCTGAATTTACACAAGAAATAGAGCAACAAACAAAGAACTATATATATAGGTCCACTACTATTCATAGTGCTCATAGCTGTTGTTCACACAATACTCCACAATAGGATACACATTTTATTTAATCTATTCTTATTTGATAGGCCTACCTTGTTTTATGTAAACAAACTGGTTATTAGGTACAGTCATGTATTGGCAGACTACAACTGAAATGTATGTATATTCATTTCCACTACTTTAACTACATTGGAGTTACCATATTACTGTTAGCCCATAGTGGTTGTATCTGTGTTAAATAAATGCATTTCAGTTAGACTGGTTTTGTAATGGGTGCAGGTGAAATATAATATTTTGTGAAAAGTTCAGAAACTCAGTTTGTGAACATATTAGAGATCCAATATCATCTACTGCCATCTAGTGCTTGAGCTACAAAGTACACGTTCAGTTCCTTGGTCAGTTCAAAGGGTCACTGTCAGTGACATCTATACTATAATTTTGCGGGTCAGTCAGTAGGAGGTCAGTCACTCAGTCAGTCAGTAAATGCTTTTCCACTACAAACCACCCACCAACAGGGGGTGGTGACGTGCGAACTGAAGTCTAACACACACCAATCTCACAGTTAGGAATGTTGCAGTGTCTCTCTCTCTCTCTCTCTCGCTCTCTCTCTCATATATGTGGTTTGCCTGCATGCACGGGTCACTAATGCACCGGGTGCATTTGATGTGTGTCTTATCTTCCGACGGGTATGGCAAGCGCATACATCCCCATACTTCTATTCACCTAATTTAGCTGTTACATTATTTGTATCCATCAAAAAATATACACTCCTCCATGGGTTGCTCCTTACATTATGATGCTCCCACATATTCTCACACACGCACCAGTTACAGTTAATTTCTCCATAACCCACACTCTACACATATATTGGAGCACATATCTTCAAACGGGTAAGGTCTAGTAACATTAATGTCCAATCATGTGTGAATTTATAGTTCCAGTGTGTGTGTGTGTGTGTGTGTGTGTGTGTGTGTGTGTGTGTGTGTGTGTGTGTGTGTGTGTGTGTGTGTGTGTGTGTGTGTGTGTACACAGTATCTCACAAACGTGAGTACGGCCCCTCTCATTTCTGCAAATAGCCTATTTAACTATATCTTTTCATGGGACAAAACTGAAGAAATGACACATACAATGTAACATAGTCAGTGTACAGCTTGTATCGTAATTATTATTGTCCCCTCAAAATAACTCATCACACAATGTCTAAACCACTGGCAACAAGAGTTAATAAACCCCCAAGTGAAAATGTCCAAAAAGTGTCAGTAGTTTTTGTGGCCACCATTACCTTGCAGCACTGAATTAGGGTGTAGAGCAGGGGTTCCCAATCCTTTTTGGCTCAGGGCACCCCTATAAATATATATATATATTTTCATCCGAGGCACCCCTACATTATATTCATAATTTTCACTCTCATCACCTACATAGGCTATGTATGGCATATTTTAGCGATTATGTTGCGAGAAAAACGTTGAGATAATAGCCATTTTGATTAGAACTGGCTGAAAATAACTTTATTCTTCAAGTTTAAAATGATACTAAATATATTTTAAGTGTCCAAATAAATTCCAAATATTATCAAATTATCTCGTGGCACCCCTGGACTGCCGTCGCGGCACCCCAGGGTGCCCCGTCACCCACTTTGAAAACCCCTGGTGTAGAGTTCACCAGAGCTTCACAGGTGGCCACTGGAATCCTCTTCCACTCCTCCATAATAATATCTCAAATTTATATAGCGCTTTTCTAAGTACCCAAAGACGCTTTACATGGGGCAAAAAAAACAAAACAAAATAAACAACTTTATTAAGAATGATAAACACTAAGACTAATAAAAACAATCAAAAACAATTAAACAAAGGTAGATTAGCTGGGGAAAGCAATATGAAAGAGGTGGGTTTTGAGGCCGGTTTTGAAGGTTTGAATGGTGGGGGCGTCTCTGAGGGTTTTGGGGAGTGCGTTCCAGAGGGTTGGGGCAGCAAAAGCAAAAGCTCTGTCGCCCCAGGTACGTTTTTTGGTGGTGGGGACAATAAGGAGGTTAGCGTCAGCAGACCTGAGGGAGCGGGATGGGGTATAGGGTTCCAGGAGATCACGGAGGTATGGAGGAGCGAGGTGGTTTAGAGCTTTGTAGGTGTTTAGGAGTACTTTGAAGTGGATTCTGTGTTTGACTGGGAGCCAATGAAGGTCACGGAGGACAGGTGTAATATGTTCACTTGAGCGGGTACTGGTGAGCAGGCGGGCAGCAGAGTTCTGGACACCATGACCACATCACAGAACTTGTGGATGTTAGAGACATTGCACTCCTCCACCTTCCATTTGAGGATGCCCCACAGATGCTCAATAGGGTTTAGGTCTGTACTGGGGACATGCTTGACCAGTCCATCACCTTTACCCTCAGCTTCTTTAGCAAGGCAGCGGTCATCTTGGAGGTGTGTTTGGGGTCGTTATCTGCGGTCTGCAGCCAGGGGTGGGCTGGCCATCTGGCATACAGGGCATTTAGGTTAGGGGGCTGGGGGGGCTGGTGGCAAAAAAAAAAAAAAAAAAAAAAAAAATATATATATATATATATATATATCTGTAAAAATATCAGTCAAAAATATCGGTCAAAATACTTTTATAATGAGAGTGGTATCGTCCTAATTCTGCCCTGCAAGCATTGTTTGTTGGTTGTTTTCCGTTGGGTGTGGAGTATAGATTTGCAGAGTCTCAGTTTGGTGTCTGTGTCCTGCTCTAGTATATAACATACAGTAGCCCAATTCTCAGATCAATATGCATATTTTCGACTCATTAGCTAACTAGCCAAAGTTCTGACACATTTTGGCACTAATCATGTTGGTGGTGAGAACTGTACGCTAACTTCTACAATTTAGGGATTGTATAGTGGTGTAGTTATCATTTATGTTGTCTGTAAAAGTTGTGGTATTAAATGCTTGTGTATTTATGTGCCGCCCTCAACCGGTAGAGTATCTTCGCGCGCTTGTTATGGGGTGCTGGTCTGGCCAAGATGCCAGGGCTGAATTTTAGTCCCAGTCCGTCCCTGTCTGCAGCCCAGTTTCCGAAGGGAAGGGATCATGCTCTGCTTCAGTATGTCACAGTACATGTTGTCATTCATGGTTCCCTCATTGAACTGTAGCTTGGGAGCGTTTACCCTGTGGCTTCCCCGTTCCCAGTGCTGGCAGCACTCATACAGCTCCAGACCATAACACTCCCACCACCATGCTTGACTGTAGGCAAGACCATTTATTGTCCCTGAATTAAATACAGTGGGCTTTCAACGTAAAAAAGACAGTAAAATGAGATGAGATGTTCCTTTTAGGCAGAGTGTTAACTGTGCTTGTACTGTAATACATTTCAATTGTATTGACTATACTTGTACTGTTCTCCATGTTTGTCTAATAATAATAATAATAATAATAATCAATCAATCAATCAATCAAGACACACTTGTCTTTGTACTCAGATAGTGTCTAGCGTGTGTGGCGGCAACCAGGTGAGGAGTACAAAGGGTTTTTTCACGCTTTCTGCCGGAAGTGTACAACTTAGCCTTTTTGTCACATATATACTTGACAACAGGAAGGAACTGGCTATAAGGTATCTGGTATGCATATAGGGGAAAGGTTGCATCCTCTTCATAAACCACAGACCGAGTCAAGACACCAAACCTCTCATCAGTTCTCATACTTGCTGTCAATGCCAAGGTCAACACTTCGTTCTAGCACACAATGGAAGAGCTCATGGTCTCCAACAGCTCCCATCTCTTCACATCACCAACCTCACCGTCCAGCCCAGTGGGACTGACCCCAAGCCCAGCTGAACTGGCCGCAGCGGTTCTTTTAGGCATGTGTTTTGTCCTGGGTGTTCCTGGGAATGTGGCTGTGCTGGTGGCTCTGCTACGCAAGCTGGAGAGAAACAACTTCACTCAGCTCTTGATGCTGAACTTGGCTTGCTGTGACCTGGTTAGTCTGATCACCTTGCCTGGCTGGCTTGTTGAAACGCTAAGACAACAGGAGCTAAACTACCCCGTTTGCAAGTTCATGGCTTTCCTGGTCTACTGCAGCCTCTATTCCAACATTTACACCATAACCCTGACGAGCATCCAGCGCTTTGTGAATGTACTTCATCGCCACAGGTGGGCACAGATAGGTCAAAAGGGCGAGAGGGCTCTGATAGTGGGACTGTGGGTTGTGTCTTTCTTAATGACTTGGCCTTCAATCATCCCCACTGGAAGGATGAAAGATGGACACTTTGTCTGCAGCAGACCACCCAGAATGGAAGGACAGACCCTGGCTGCTGCAGTGCTTGAGCTATTGTTGGGTTTCATTGTGCCTTTCTCTGTCATGGCGTCTTTCTACGTCTGCCTTTACCGGAAGGTGAAAGAGACAGCTCTGTCCAGCAACAAGCGAACAAGCCAGCTCATCTCCAGGATCATCATAACCTTCCTTGTGCTCTGGGTTCCATCACACATTGTGGGCATCGTGGGAATAGTTGGAGCTTCACTTCGTACGTCACAACCTGATGTAGCGTATAAACTGGAATGCTTCACGGATGATTCTGCGGTGAGAATGGTTCACGTTTTCCCCTTGTTCAGCTCAGTCATAGACCCATTTCTCTATGCCTTTTCGTTTCGGAACATTTTGCCAAAGAATAAAGAGAGAGAGACTGAAGATGCTGTTGTGCAAACTAACAGTTTTGTATGATATTATGTGCAATCCAAGCAATCGCCCAGAATTCTGTCCTGTTTGTTTGAAACCAGAGTGTTGGTTAGTTATCCTATACATGCATTATGGCTGTTATAGTTTTTGTTTTGCCATGTACAGTATTGTAAATTGATAAACAAGTACTTGCAACAACATTGTTGAATTAAAGCATTCCTAGGAATGGAATGATATTTTTATACAATCTCTTCCTGCGTGATTTTTTTTATATTTGTCTTTATTGATAGCACAGTAGACAGGAATCAGGGAGAGAGACAGGGAGTGACATGCAGCAAAGGTCATGAGGATCGGGACTCAAACCCACAACACGCTGTCAGGCATCAGTGCCTATTTGGTACGTGCCTGGACCGCTAGGCCAGGGAGCACCCCATAAAGTTTTTTTTATTATTATTATTATTTATTTTATTGGTAAATGTAACAGCCGTTTGTGTGGAATTCAGATATACACTTAAGGCGTGGCTTCTTCTTTGAAAGAAAACCCAGTCTATTTATCTTTAAAGCACCAAATAAAATAATTTGTCTTTTTGGAAGTTTAAAAGCTTCGATTTATTTGCTCAGTTCATAGTGGGATTACACTATGAACCACCGCCCAAGTGTATTTAAAAATATAAAAAACATATAGGAAGGTCCAGACAGACATGAAGTCTGTCTGGTCAGATTTACCAATCCCTAAATTTAGGTTTGTTCTAAACTAATTCAAAATTTAGATTAAAACAGAGGAGTTTCCATTTAGAGTTAGCCTTAGTTACAGGCTAGTCTAAATGTGGTATCTCACTGATCAGAAATACAGGATGTACGTCACTTACGCAGCGTTTCTCTGAACTGGGAACTCAGAAATGGGAATAGACACCTATACACAGATAACTGTATCATGTCACATAAACAGGAAATGCAAAACCACAAAGAGCCTCTGCCTGTTGAAAAACGTTCAAATGCACCTCAGCAGTCATTTCAACCAGTCAATATCATTCTTTCTTCAGGAGGAAAATCAAGTGACAATATAATTTTAAGACTATATCCTAAAGTGAGTTATTCAACATAAATTACCGTCTAAATCCAAACCAACCCATGTCAGTCACAGTCAGTCCCATCCGACTGCATTTAAGCCCAGGCAAAAGTCTCTTCCCTGTCTTCTCTTGTCCACTTGTCCTTCATAACCATGAAGGACAAGCATGTTTGTCTAGACTTACTGTCTTCTTTTTGGTTTTTCTTTACATATCTACTGTGCATAGTACTGTGTTCTATTTGTCTGTCATTCAATGTTATATGAGATACTTCAATGGTTTCCAGTGGAAATAAGCTTAGTCTTTTCATGGATCTCCTTTTAGTAGACCTTGTACCAGTGAACTGTACCGTCATGAAACTGTACCTTTTCCTATGCAAACATCTAATAAAGTCTTCAATCAATCAATCAATCAATCAATCAATCAATCAATCAATCAATCAATCAAAGACCCATGCACCACAAAGGTGACGAAAGTCTCACAGCGCTCTCCCAGGCCACATCCTGCGACCTTTCGGGAGAGATTTCAGATTTTTATTGAAGGGATCGCAGCCCCTTGAGATGCCGCATCTCATTTTCAAGAGGGACCCATAAAAACATGAAACACAAAAGAACATGAACAGCAGACATAAATACTCACAAGACAAGAATACAAATGGGTGGGTGACGTGACGTAGCGTTTTCGCTGTCCTCGGTGTCAAACATGTATAAATAAAAAATATATTTGTCAAAAACCTTCTGAATATTGTGCAGGACATTAAGCTTTATGTGAACTTACTCAAGATTAAAACATTTCATTCCTCATTTCTTCAGAATCTTCAACCAAACATGGTAAATGTCATCTGGTGTGACTGTCCCGACCTTGTTTCTCAAAGTGGGAACTTGAATAAAACTAAGAAAAAGAATTGCTAAAATTCATTTAAAAATGAATTTAGGCAAAAAAAAATGTCTATTTGTGAGCCTATATCTTTTCAAAGTCCAAGCATAATGTTTTCAGTCATTTCTGATCAAAAAGATTTTGTCCCCCAAACCAAAATCATCTGGTGTGACACTAGTTTGGAAAAATTAAACAGGCAATAATTTGGACACCTACTGGGCTAGAGAGGTCCTTCTTCTGTAAGGCTATTCAGCACTCCCAGCACAACTGCAAGACAGGTGTCTGAGGTGAGTTATGATTTTAACATTTTCATGAAATGCCATCTTGTTGAAACTTTGACAAGTGTGGCACTTCTGGATGTCATCTGGTGTGACACCTTTTTCATTAATAAAGCAAAAGTTATTTGAAACATTGGTCATAATTACATGTAAATCTAGGTTGTTTTGTTATAGCTAGCATGTTGTTAGCATGCTAATGTGTACCTGGTAGCCTCAAGGTAGTCCTAAATGCAGAAAACGTCATCTGGTGTGACACTTCGTCATCTGGTGTGACATATCTGCTTGTCACGCCAGATGACTTGATTGTCACACCAGATGATATATACTGTATTTTCCTACAGACATAACAATAAATAACAAGTCCCATGTTTCTTTTGTCCATTTAAAACATTTTAACATGTTTAAAACAACGTTTTAAACATTTTTACATAATTTAATTTAGCTTCATTCGGTGATACAGCAAATTCATCAGACAGAGCAGAAACCCCTTCACAGAAACCTAAACCTTATATTGTGGTAACACTTTATAATAACTATCCGTTATAAGCAGTTAATATAAGACACTTGACAACAGAAAATGGGTGGTACAGAAAATGTGATTTTATTATTTCCAAAATACACAAACATACTGTATAGTGATGAATGAATGGATATGGAGGAAGGGCATTTAAACAAAACCATAGCTGTTCTTATCCTTACTTGGATACAGCAAAACAAAAAAAAGAAGAAAAAAAAGTAGGACTACTAGTTATAGATTTAGCACAATTCAAATAAATTGATTAATTTGGACTCACTGATGTGTTCAACCAGAGGCTCAGTGCGATTGCAAGTCATCAGCTCAACTGGCTTCATCAGGTGAAGCAGTTCAGACACATCAAGGAGAGCATCCAACCCAATGAAATGGTCTTGCATATAGACTTTTCTGAGAACTATGCATGTAAACTAAACACAGAGATTCAGGCGTTTCATTTTGGTGGCAATAGGCAGCAGGCAACAGTGCATACCGGAGTTGCCTACTCAGTCAGTGGCTCCCAGTGCTATGCCACCATTTCACAGTCCTTACGCCATGATGAGCGTGCTGTGTGGGCACACATCAAGCCAGTTATTGATGATTTCCGAGGAAAACAAGACAATGCAATTGACACCCTGCATGTCCTCAGTGATGGGCCAGCAACCCAGTACCGGAATCGCACAAACTGCTTCCTCATGAGCAGCATTCCTTATACATGGGGATTCAAGAGGGTCACCTGGAACTTTTCAGAGCGTTCCCATGGAAAGGGCGCACCTGATGGTGTGGGAGGGGTGCTGAAGCGTAAGGCAGACATGTATGTCCTCGGAGGCAGTGACCTACAAACACAGAGGGATCTGTGTGAGTATTTACAGAAGTCCTCTGAAAAAGTCACTGTCATGAGGATCGAAGAAGAGAAGATATCCAACATGGATGAAATGGTCCCTCCATCAGTGCGTCCAGTGACTGGCATCAGCACTACGCACCAGGTTCTTTCTATCTTCCCGGGAAAGATAGTTTACAGAGACCTGAGTTGTTTCTGCCAGTTTCCTCAGATCTGCACCTGTCACAACCCACGGAAATTACAGTTCGACCAAGTCTCCAGGGCTGAGGTGCCAGGTGACAAGACAAGTGATGAGTAAGTATAACTAAATCATTCTCTTTGCCAATTTTATGATACCTGTAATTGTACCTGTTTAATGACAATAAAGTAACTTATGTCATCCATTCATTCCTTTCTTCCTTAACTAAGTGGTGGCCCATCTGCGGAACTGCCCCCTTCCCAGGTCAGCTGCAGGCCCAAAACAGCTTCCGGAGCTCAGTGAGTATAACATACTTGGCAAACTTGAGGACTTGCTAGTAATTACATTTTACTACTAAAAACAATCTACCTGACAAATAAATTACATTTAAATGTCTCCTCCTGAAGGTCTTCTACTCAGGTGCTGGACACAAGTGCATCTATTGGAGAGGCCCAAGCTGAGGATTCAGACACCTCCTCAGATGAATACACACAAGGACAGTTTGTCATAATCAAATATGAGGGAAAGCCATATGTGGGGCAGATTGTTACCATTAATAAGGAGGGGCTAGAGATAAACTGCATGAATCAACTTGGAAAAATGAAAAATGGTTTTGTCTGGCCAAAGGGGCGAGACTGCATTTTCTACAAAGAGCAGGAAGTTGTCTGTGGCATAGCAGAACCGCAACAGGGCAAACGGTTTGCTACCCTCACCAAATGTGACTGGCTGATGTACAATACAGTCTAAATGTCTAGATACCCTCACCAAATGTGACTGGCTGATGTACAATGCAGTCTAAATGTCTATTCTAATCTAATCTAATACTTTTGTACTTTCACTCACTGGACTGGACAATGAGGTAAGGTAGGACCCGAGACAAACATAGCGAAAATAGCTGATCTACAAGCTCTCAACGCATTGTGCTGCGAGAGCTTGTAGATCAGCTATTTTCGGAGTTGCACAACCCAGCACTCTTTAGCTAGTGGAGATGTGGTGTAACGACATGATTCGTAAATACATTTGTTCAACTCAAAATGCTGTGTTCAAGTTCAGGAGACTTCGGAAAAAAGTAATACACCTGAATGCTGAGTTGTTTCCAATAATTGGTGTTAATAAAATGTTGCCTTGGCTCCCAGTGTGGCTATGCACCTTATTGTCTCTTTAAGATCCTTCTGCCGTGGGCCGGCAGAAGACTTAGGTGTGCGTAGCATTCCTGTGCACATCCTCATCATCCATCTACTACTACAATTCTTTGTTATCCTATGTTAAGGCCCAACAATACTATCCTGTTCAGAAATATTAAGGCCATGTTATTTAATGTTAAAGCAATTTTACTGTTGCTGTTTTTCCTGGGTAATTGTTTAATCAATCAGTAAAGTTCAGTACTCACTAATAGGTAGGTTAAAACACAGTTTGCTTTGACACATGAAGATATGGTCATCTGGTGTGACACTAAGTCATCTGGTGTGACATTCCAAATAGTGAGAAATCATACCTTTATTAATGATGAAACCGAAAAAATGTGTATGGTTTACATAGAAAATAGTATCAGGAAGAGTCACAAATATTTGTGTAATTTTAAAGAAAGTTTTTGTCAGAATAAAATTAAAATATGTTGAAAGATCGACAACATGGGCCTCACACAGTGTTGATTATGAAAAAAATATACAGATTCAATTAATTTTCACAAAACTATAGTGGATCACAGGTTAGTTATGATAAAGGACTTTGATAAAGTGAGTAACTTAAGAAAGGTGTACTCCATTTTCATTTTATGAACAATTATTGTCATGTCACACCAGATGACGGTTTTAGGCACAAGTACAACAAACTGCTCAATAAAGTCTGATTCCAATAAAATATCTAAAAACAAAATGTGTTTCCATAAAGTTGAGAGTGAGTAGAACAAAAGTAAATAATTTTTATGCCTGCTATTTAAAGTTTTTTAAAAAACATGTTTTTTGGGGCGTCACGTCACTGACCCAAATACATTCTTACACAGATAGCTTGCTCACCCGCTCCCACCAAATCACCCACCACCACATCATCAGCTGATGAGCAATAGAAGAGGCACAGTACAAATACATCAGCGTGAGTGTCCATTCAAGTCAAATTAGAAATAAATACAAGTTGATTCAAGATGTGAATATAGGGAAGTCTTGAAAGGTGATACACCATGCATTTAAAACGTATTTATGTCATATTGTTTATGTCCCAAAAACGTTTTTCAAAGAGCCTCTCTCATTTTTGAATGGCTCTCAGAGCATTTCAGCTGCAGTACCACATTTGGCCTGAACTGCGCCACCCCCCCCAAAATCCTTTTGAAAAAAAAAAAAAAAAAAAAAGTTTTTTTTTTTTTAAATGTTTATTTTTATTTTTATGATGACGTCACAATCGGCAGATGACGTCACAATCGGCAGCAAATCTGGATAGCCTGACACAACGGTCAGAAATGGGACTTTGTGAGGATAGAAGGTGCTAGTGGGACCCCAAAAAAAGGTTTTAAAATAGGAAAAGTGAAATTTCATGGTGTATCACCTTTGAAGCGACCGAGGGATGACATGGATCTAAGAGATAGAGGAAGATCATTCCAATCAGATGGAGCTTTATAGCAGAAAGACCTTCGTCCAACCTCCTTAGTGATTTTTGGTAGATCAAAGTAAGGATATTGCAGGTGCCTAAGTGGATATGATGAAGTAGATTGAACCAAATACTGTTTCAGGTAAGAAGGGCAATTAAAGTGAATACATTTCAAAATAAAGAGAAGCCAATGCAATTTCCTTCTTGCTTTGGGCTGCAGCTAATTGAGCTGAGTTGTAGTCTACATGAGGCAGTGATGAGTTCCATATGGACACCTCAGGACAAACCTGCACAGACATTAAGAGGCTTAAGATGCGTATCTGTGGTGTTCTGATACAGAGGAAAATAACTAGTCATCCCCTTCACTGGGAGCATGTTCATGCATGAGTCCAGTTTCATGGTCAGTTACCGGAAGTTTCACGGTCACCCTCTCTCGATCTCCAGCAGCAAGGTCAGCACCAGCAGCGCAGAGATGAGAGCTGTTGTGATGTTTTGTTTTGATTGTGTTGTTTGTTCCAGTCTTGCTTTTGGCAATGTAAATGGAAAACGTCTCATGCCAATAAAGCCCCTTGGAGTGGAGATGAAATGGATTGACAGAGAGGGATAGGGAGAGGGATAGGGAGAGGGAGAGGGGGTTAGTTATTTCCCACCACTGGTTGGGAGGGAGTGTGAGTCTAGAGGAGGGAGGGAGAGAGGGAGGGGAGATCCTTTTTTTGGGTTATTTCGGTAGTCCGACATCCCATTAGTCTTACGTAGCCTCGTAAACCACTAACCTCCGGATCCAGAAGCGTTGGTGGTTTACGAGGCTAAGTCTGACGCGTGGTTAGGGTTTGGGTTAGGTTTACGGTAGGGTTAAGCACTGTCAGACTAATGATTTGTCGGAACAACGCTATGCACCTATCCTTTTTCACACAGTAAATGGTAAATGGTGCATTTATATTTATAACGCCTTTATCCAAGGCACTTGGATAGATTGTGCATCACATTCATCCATCCACTCTACGTATTTAGGCCTATTCATCCGTTCACACACACATTCATCCACCGGTGGCAGAGGAAACCATGCAAGGCACCAACCTGCTCACCGGGAGCAACTAGGGCTTCTGCATCTTGCTCAAGGACACTATGACACTAACTCTGGGGGAGCCCGGGATCGAACTGGGAACCTTCTGGTTGCCAAGCGGCCACTCTCTATTCCTGAGCCACTGCCGCCCAATGCTGGGAGCCGAGACTGAAACCTGATGGCATATCATTCACATACTGTAGATCTATAGGTTCTATAGATCTACAGTATCACACATCTAGGACAGAATCTACAGTTTAACACATCTACTGTACGATACAGCACGCACGCACTCAAGGCAAAGTACAAATGGGAATTATATATTACTAGCGGTTCGCGGGCCTTCGGCCCGCTCACATCTAGTTAAAAAAAAAGAAAAAAAAAGTTAAAAAAAATAATAATAATAATAATAATAAAATGGGGGGGAACTATTGTGGCGGAACTATTGTGCCGCAGCGCACGTTGCTGTTTAATTGTCCGCAAATCTTTCTTGTGTGGATCAGCTGCCTCTGAGATTGAGTGGGCTGGGCGTGGGCAGCGTGGGCTGGGTGGAGCGTAACCGTGACAACAGCTGCTTGCAGGCTGGTGCAGGCTTGTTGTATGGGCTGGTGTAGGGTTACAGATCCATGGGCTGGGCGGACGTTAAGATCCCCTGGACTGGGGGACGTTAGAGCCAATTGGAGTGCTGGTCTGTTGGTGACAAACAAATACCGCTGGCTGCAGTTTACAAATGTAATATAAGATTAGCATTGATTTAAGCCCATATAAACAGCACACAAGTTCATGGGCTTATAGCCTACAAACATTTTAAATGTGTAACTGGCTTCTATTTCAGTTGGTTTCAACCCATTTCATATCAAGATCCGTTTTTTATTTGGCATTTCAGCCACAGACCACCATTTGAGATTTAACCTCTCAGAAACAAAACTTAGAATATGTTGTTATCATTGGATAAGATTTTGTCCACAGTTCCATGCTGTATTGATGGTAGTAGCCTATCATATAGGAGAGATAACAGGCAAAACGTCAATCACATTCCCTAACTGTGTAGACTTCTTGTAAATTAAGTAGGCTAATGCAGATTTTTAACAATCATTTAACTCTTAATGAAACCAAAATGGACCCGCAAGAGCCCATTTGGTTTTGGTTTCATTTTACACTCTCAAGAGTTAAATATCCACAAGGGTCCATTTGGTTACCAACTCTCCATCATTTAGCCGGGGACCACCTGGAAACCCCTCAAGGACCACTGGTGGTCCACGGACCATGGGTTGAGAACCACTGTTGTATTCCATTGACCCCGCTACCTTCCAATGCAATGTGATTATTATTTGATCTATACTTTATTGATACCTTGTGTCTTTTATGTGAAGAAACAGATTAATATCAGTCAGGTACAGTCGGGTAGACCTATTGGTATGCTGCAACTTAAATTTATACATTTCTAATGCTTTAACAAAATTGGAGCATACAGCTAGCTAGCCCATAGTAGTTATCTGTGAAATAAATTCGACTAGTTTTGTAATGAGTGCAGGTGAAATATTCTATATTGTGAACAGTGAAAGAAACTCAGTTTGTGAGCATATATTCAATAGCCTCTACTGCCACCTAGTGCTTCTGCTTCAGATACAAGTTCAGTTCCTTACCAGTCAGTTCAAATAATTGAATAAAAAAGAGGACTCCTGCACATCCAAAAGAACATGTAGGAGATGCAGCCTAGGCAGCAGGCATGTAAACTGTAAAACAATAAGGATCTTCCATAAGCAAGGGACCACATTATTAGCACAATGCATTTCGCAGTGTCTTCTCAAGAAGATATATCCCTACAACATTCAACTACTTGTAAATAAAGCCCTCTTGATTCTTGATTCACCCCACTGGTGAGTGGTGAGGCAGCTTTCTGCATATAATTCACTGCAGCTTTGAGCAATAGGGGGTGAATCGCAAGTTTTGCTGTAGACTAAAAAGGTAGGTTTTTGTTTAGTTTACAGAATTAGTTTGGAGGACTTTTTCTTCTGTTCTTATTTTGCAGCATCATGCAGGATGCTACATTAGAAGTATTATTGACTTTGGTTGGACTATTGTAAATCTGAAGCTAGTACCGTAATAAAAATGGGTGGTGAAATGACTCTGTGAAATCCGGAGGATTCATGAAATGTCACAGCAAGGCTCATTATAGGCTAATAGGCCTTTAGAATCTCAGGTATGAGGGTATTTCATGATATTTGGCACAAACGTCCATGTGGACTCAAAGATGAACTGATTAGAATTAGGTCATCAAAGGTCATGGTCACTGAACTCACTGAAGTGGTATTTCTACTTTTCACATCAGGACTTTGACACTGCTCTAAGCAGTGGTTCTCAACCTGTGGGTCAGGGTCCCCACATGATTAGCTTAATGTGTAACATTGTTCTCTCACTCAACAGTAAAAAAACTAAACAAAAAAAACAACAGAGTTTAAGTGTATAGAGGGTATCTGCACATTTCTAAAGTGACAATATAAGGCCTTTTAAGACCTTTTTAATACCTCTAAAATGAAAGATTGGCCAAATTGGAATGTGTACTGATTTGTGTGAGTTTTGGACAAAATCTATTGGACCTATTATTGGACCAGAACCTATTATCTGAGGTGAAAGTTCCATTCTTGAGCATGTGCTAACCGCTCCAATACTTGACTTTGTTTGTATTTTTCCATGGGATCAAATACTGATAGTGTTTTTCCATTGTATCAAATACTGATGTCATATGTCCCCATGACCCCATGACCCCATCCTGTGACATCATCGTCATGTGGTTCTATGGTTCTATCATCATCAGCAGCAGCAGCAGCAGCAGCAGCACTGCTCACTTCTCACGACCCATGTGGGATTTTCCCCCCTCCCTCCCATATGGGGCTGTTAAGTATGACATCATTTTGTAGGCAGAGGAGAATTTCTGCCCTCAGTTTCTGTGAATCTTTTTACTATTTTTACTATTTACACATTTTTCTTCTCTTTGTTGTTGAAAGGAAAGTGTAAGAATTATACTTTAGTCGTTATTCTTGTCTCAGATCTGTTGAAATAGCGAGGGACAGAAAATGCTCTGGGGGCAGAGTTCTCCGAAAATAGCAGATCTACAAAACGTTCACAACATGATGCCTTTGTAGATTTTGTAATATTATTTTATTTTTATTTTTTTGATGTAGGCTAGGCCTACATCCTCCTTCAGGGTTATGGATATAATGGAGGAAGTGTAAAAAAAAAAAAAAAAGGAGAAAAAAATCAAACAACTTCATGGGTTCTGGAAAGTTACAGGTTATAGAAGGTACATTGTACATTGTACTCAGGACAAACTGTGCACCCTATAAAAACCATCATAAAGTTGTGGACATACTTAGACCCCTCCCACCCCTCTCTCTCTCTCCTCTGTTCATTTCTCCAACACTTCAGAAGGGTGACAGAGTACTCAGTACACAGAAGTGTGTATACAGAGAACCAAGCCTTCATCTTGGTGGCAGATTATCCACAACATGGAGAGGTAGGCCTACTTGATTTTTTAACTATTTTATATGAAAATGAAAAATGTATATGAAAAAACTATGGCTGCAACTATCGATTGTTGTCTTAATAGCTCTATAGATTACCCTCTTGAACCAGGTTTTTCATTTTAATATTTTAATATATCAACAAATTGAAGAATTATTTTGTTGTGCAATAATAGTGGAAATATTTTCCTAATAAAAACCTTTGCCTATAATGACCTGCCCGCAAAATGGGGATTGATTATTGATTATTTTATTAAATTGACTATCTTTTTTTTATGATTGATGTACCCCTCAATCTAATTACAACTATGTCTTTCAGCAGGCGCTGTTACCCGGAGTAATTTACAATAGTACAAGATCACCGCAGGCAGCATGGACCCCAGTCAACCAACAACAGGGTAAGCAATCAACAGGGACACATTTGTCCGTATACACAAACAAATGTGTCCGTCCGTGGCAAGATTTGTTTGTCCTTGTCCATGGCAAATTCTAGATTTTGATTTAATGTTCTTATTTTGATCATAAGACAGTCTCCACAGTTTCTTCAGAATAGGTTTGACACTGATTTACTGCGACCCTGGCACATTAGGAAGTAATAATTATTTTACTTTAGCCATTCAAAAATAGCCAATCTGCAATCTCACAAAGCATGTAGATCGGCTACAGTATTTAAAAATTAAACAATTTAAAACATTTTGAAAAAATCAAAATAATTTATAATTTATGACTATTTTAAAACATTTTCACCACAGACCACCTGTACAGGGGTCATCGCCATGTTGGCTTGTGGTGGACATTTTTGTCAAAATTCTATTTTTCCCACAGACATACAAAATGAGTAGACAATAATATTACCAGAAACACATAAAGATATAGCCCTGAATGTCTGTAACTGGTCTAGTCTGTAACTTTTATAGTTACGGGGGTCCTTGTAAATGAAACAATCTATAACTCCTAATGTGCCAGGGTCGCAGTAAGTTTGGGTTGGCTCATGGTAGCTGACATCTTAATGGGCCTGGTGTAGCTACAAGATACACTACACCATTAAGATACCCATGTACCGGTAGTCCGGTACCTGACAAAATACTTCCAAAACGTCAAGAAAAACACCAGAGGCAGCTCCACAAATCACGTCCAACACAGATTTGGCTCAAACAAAGGGTTAAATTAATTCTATGCCGCACATATGGAATGCCCTGCCGACGGCCTGAAAGGAGTGTAAATCCCTACCCTCATTTAAAACCGCAAATGACTGAAAAGTCACTTACAGGTGGCTGCAACCCGAAACTGGTAAAGAAAATACCAAGCCTATATCCTTCTCATGACCTTTCCACTGTAAATACCATTTATTTTTGATTTTGTTTTCCACCTGTCTTATGGTGATATTTCCTGTTCTGTGTTTTATTTGTCTGTCATTTAATGTTGTATTGAGTATAAGTTGAAAAAGGGACCCCAATTTAAAAAAAGCCCAAAAGCTTTCTTGTGGTGTTATTATAGTTGATCTTGTACCAGTGAACTGTACTGTCCTGTATTCCTATTCCTATGCAAACCAATAAGTCTTCAATCAATCAAACAAATTGCTATAACCACCTCACCTCGTTTTTCTTCTCCCAGATTAAATAACCGTTTAGAAGCCACACTCTTTCATTGGGGCACTTCTACCGCCCCACTTCACTTCTGAAGATGTGGAACATTCAATATTTGCTCCTAGATTGATTCCTTTGTCCTTTGTGTCGGCGACAGGGCTTTTAACTGAGCACGAAGCACTGTGTTTGTTTTATATTAACACCAGCACAGCCCTGCATTTGATTGATTGATCGATTGAATACTTTTTAGCAGGTCACATAGGAAAAGCACAAGACAGCACAGCTCAACAAAAGCGTAGTAGTGTTGTGTATTAGGCCTAGTGTTGTTATCGGTTAATGTCATTCGCTGTATGACACTTGGAAAGTGTGAACGCCCAACACAACTGATAATTATCAGCCAATGACATTGATTAATATATAACTGCTGTTCTTATCAGAGATTTCTCTAACGACTTCCTCACAGCCTTACAATCTACAAGTTGGGATTCTTTTTTTAAATAACATGGCAGAGGAGGTCAGTCGTCTATGACAGCATATATCTGTGTGTGTGTGTGTGTGTGTGTGTGTGTGTGTGTGTGTGTGTGTGTGTGTGTGTGTGCACGCGCACACGCATGTGTGTGCGCGCGCGTGTGTGTGTGCCCCACATATTGCCCAAACATGGAGTTTTTTGCCCAAATATGGAGATGACTTAGGTCATCAATATGACCGCCCTATCTCCCCGTTTTACTGGTATCCAATACTGACTGTACAGGGAAGCATCGCAGTTATTAGGCCCTCTCTTGTTTTTTTTTGCTGACACAATGCTGAGCGCTCAGTTAAAAGCCCTGTCGCCGACTCGCCGACACAAAGGACAAAGGAATTAATCTAGGACCAAATATTGAATGTTCCATATCTTTAGAAGTGAAGTGGGGCGGAAGAAGTTGCCCAATGTAAGAGTGTGACAGTTGTTATTCAATCTGGGAGAAGAGAGAGGAAAAAACAAGGCGAGGTGGTTACTGTGGTCAATGTAAAGTCTGTAAAGCATTTGTTCTTGAGTAGGCTGACAGGTGTGTGTGTGTGTGTGTGTGTGTGTGTGTGTGTGTGTGTGTGTGTGTGTGGGTGTGTGTGTGTGTGTGTGTGTGTGTGTGTGTGTGTGTGTGTGTGTGTGTGTGTGTGTGTGTGTGTGTGTGTGTGTGTGTGTGTGTGTGTGTGTGTGTGTGTGTGTGTTTCAATATCTAGTTGACTGGACACTAAATAACATCAATATACATTTTAATTATATTTGCTATTTCTTTGCTGTAAGCATATAGTTACTTAATATATTTTATAAGGAAATACTCCAGTATAATTCAAGTTAACATTTGACAGAGCACGTTTCACTTTGCGGACAATTTGACCAGGAGTATCTAGACTTTGACTCATGCAGCGGTTGAGTACTTTGTCAAGAACTGTAGATCAATAACCCTTTTAGTTTCACGTTGGTTCTCATGGTGTCAGGATTCATCATTTGTTTTATTAGACTGCACTGATCAAAGGTCAGACTTGTTTCAAAGAAAAGAGGTCGCACAACTCGTAGCCACGATGCAATCACTTTATTTTCATTTTACAGGTGAAACTGAAACAAGTCATAACTTCTGACCTATCATTAGAGGTGTGCACTCCTGTTCCATTGTTTGCCAGAAGTTATGACTTGCCTGTATATCTGGTCCTATGAATTACAGTTGAAAGTCCAATTTGTTAATTCTAGAGTGAGCTCTGCAGGCAGAGTGTTCTCTCCAGAATTTGAGATAATGTTCAAGGACCTTCACTGAGGCTATATAGAGCTGAAACATGTAAAATACTTGAAATTAGCCATGTAGCTACACTACTTTGTCGGTAAAATGTATGTAATTATTAATTATTAATATCAATTAGCATTTTCACTTTCTCACCGTATATCTCTGATATATTTCTACCAAATTCATGCAGTTTTAACATAATTCAGCACTATGTGTTTCAAGTTTCAATTCAATTGTACAATGTGTGGCCCTTCACAAGCCCTAAAAAAACACCCCTGATCTAGTGTAACTAGTTCAATAAATCCATAAATGTTTCATGTTGGTTGTCATCATGGTATCAGGGTTGATCAGCAGGGAGCAGAGTCTCCTGTCCCCAGCTGTGTCTCCATGAAGAGTGACCGCTCCATGGGTCATCCTATTCGCTTCAAAGATGGACACCAGTCTACTGATCAGAGGTCAGAATTTAAACCAATCAGAAAACAACACATGATATAGTTTTATTTATTTATTTTTCTACCAAAAAAAAAAAAAAAAAAGGGGTCCTAACTGACAAATTAGCATACATTTTAGGCCCTACCCGGCCCAAAAACATTGGGTCTGGTATGGTCGGTTTCGTGAAGAATTTGAGAACTCTATCACAGAGTTAATGTAATACAATAATAATTAAATAAATAAAACATATTTTTCATTGAGCCTGAGGTCCGGCCCGACCCAACTAATTAGCATAGATTTTAGGCCCTACCCGGCCCGAAAACATTGGGTCGGGTAGGGTAGGTTCGGGTTCGGGCAGAATTTGAGAACTCTATTAAGTATCCCAAAATACAAATACTCAAGTAAACAATCCTTGTATCACTACGGTATATTTGATGTATGTACAAAAGAAGCTGCTACTCATATTATTGTACCACTTTTATTGCCTTAAATGCTTCAATTGAAAATCAAATAAACAAAGTTAATACAAATAAAATAAAATAAATACTCAAGTAAATTTACTTTGTTGCTGTCCACCACTGCCTCTACCCAGCTGTGTCTCCAAGAAGAAGAAGAAGAAGAAGAAGAGGGAGGGGAAGAGTGACCAGTCCAAAGATGGACACCACTCTACTGATCAGAGGTCAGAATTAGGGCAGCAACTATTTGGACCAACAGGGGTCCAAATTGACATTTACTGGGTCTGTAACTCTGAGAGTGTACACACGACACAAATTGGTTGGAATGTTAAGGGTCCATTTTGTGCCATTTGTACACTAGAGTTAAAGGCGTAGTTAAAGGAAGTGTAAGTGATATCTTTGTAGACAAATTGACTTCAAAGATGACTCTGTTAACCAGAAATTGTGTATCCTAATTTGAATATAAAGTGATTTAATATTTAGATGTGTACCATCTAGTGTAACTAGTTCAATAAATCAATAAATGTGTCATGTTGGTTGTCATGGTGTCAGGGTTGATCAGCAGGGAGCAGAGTCTCCTGTCCCCAGCTGTGTCTCCATGAAGAGTGACCGCTCCATGGGTCATCCTATTCGCTTCAAAGATGGACACCAGTCTACTGATGAGAGGTCAGAATGTGAAACAATCAGAAAACAACTAATTTAATTTTATTAATTGGTGGACAAAAAAATATATTTATTTATCCGAAAATATATTTACCTGTATGTTAGCAGGCCCTTTTGAAGCGGAGAAAGCAGCTTCCAAGGTGTGGCTTTGTGTGTCCCGTACCTGTCCCGTACGGGACACACAAGGTTTGATTTTTATTTTATTTTAGACTGCAATCCTCCAGTGACGATTCTAAACATTGAACGGCCCTCTATCTACTCCTCCAGGGTTGATCAGCAGAGAGCAGAGTCTCCTGTCCCCAGCTGTGTCTCCATGAAGAGTGACCGCTCTATGGGTCATCCTATTCGCTTCAAAGATGGACACCAGTCTACTGATGAGAGGTCAGAATGTGAAACAATCAGAATGTCTTCCTTACAACTAGTGCATCATCTTAAATGAGCCTGTTTCTGAATCAGGGGTTGAAGACACATCTAGGAAAATAAATCCTATTTAATTCAAATTCAATTTAATTAATTACTTCGTTTTGTTTTAGATATTGATTTCACATCTACTATTACTGTAACTACTGTACACACTTTAAACGTACAATCAGTGAACCATAAATAGATGAATCTCCAAGGCCCCCACCATTAACAAGGTCAATAGAGACATGATTTCAACTTGTACAGTAATTGATTGATTTGAACTC
This sequence comes from Nannobrachium achirus, assembly GCF_963921795.1. Taxonomy (NCBI): domain Eukaryota; kingdom Metazoa; phylum Chordata; class Actinopteri; order Myctophiformes; family Myctophidae; genus Nannobrachium; species Nannobrachium achirus. The sequence goes on along the minus strand of NC_137811.1, from coordinate 70,308,081 downwards.
TTGAAACATGAAAACACAAATTAACAGAAATACTCATTGTTTGTGTGTGTTTGTGTAGGAATCAGGTTATGCTCATGAATTTGTCAATTGTTATATTTTGGACAAAATAACACAGAGTACGTTTGCAGATTTGTCAGGTTTACAGATACGTACTTCCATTGCAACTGTGAGCTTATAGTTCTGCTATTTTTTGTTGTTTTAGAAAAAAAGTATGTTAGGTCATAAGTTCTGCGTTCTGAGGCTTCTACAAAGTTTTCTTCAATCATACCGTAGTTAATGTACAACATTTTATAAACACACTAAAATCATCCGACCTGACACTTTACTTAACCACCTGACTCTGTCAGGTGGCTCTGTCATTGTTGGCCTGTTATCATAGATAAGAAGACTTTATGCTTATCGGTTCAATCGGTTGACAGTAGTACATAATGAAATCTAGAAATGTGGCTGATTCAACTTTATTTGACAACATACGTTTATGAGAAAAAGAAAGTGAAATAACATTTTGGCACAATAAAAGCTGCCATTAACAGGGATAAGAGAGACATTGTGGACTTCCAGTAGTCATATACTCTGGACTGTGTGTGTGTGTGTGTGTGTGTGTGTGTGTGTGTGGTGTGTGTGTGTGTGTGTGTGTGTGTGTGTGTGTGTGTGTGTGTGTGTGTGTGTGTGTGTGTGTGTGCACGCGTGTCCTCCACAGAGAGCAGCAGCAGGTCTCCCAGGCTCCCAGTGGTCAGTCATCTCAGGAACATCAAACAGAGCTGGACTCCATATTTAAGGTTTGCCAATGTACACCAATGCCTACAAATGAAATCAAAAATTCACACCCATGTAAGCGTTATTGTTTACACGTTTATTTCATTGTGTGTGCTTGCATGCTTGCGTGCGTCTTGAGTTCATCTGCATGCTCGCTGGCTCTCTCTCTGTGTGATCCATGAAATATATATATTCTGGCTAAGCGATTCAGAGTGACGCTGTCGAAAGATCTAACCGGCCCAATGGGGATGTGGATGATCCTGTATGAACCAATACGCCAAATCGTCAATATTGTTGAATATAACCATATAACGTTCTTATATTATATTATTTTGTGTTTCAGCTGATTGAAGAGAATCTCGTAACCTTTGTGAAGAAAGAGGTGAAGAGGTTCCAACGGGTTCTGACAGCGGACTACCCAGAATGCTTAGAGAGTCCTCAGGAGGAGAAGGAGGAGGTGGGAGGTGAGGGTGAGGAGCAGTGGAGAGGCATCACAGAGGGAGCTCTGAAGGAGGAGGAGGTGGGAGGTGAGGGTGAGGAGCAGTGGAGAGGCATCGCAGAGGGAGCTCTGAAGATCACACTGCACCTCCTGAGGAGTCTGAAGCAGGAGACGCTGGCTGACACCCTGATGATCAGTAAGAAAGGCTTTATTCACAGCTTTAACATGATGGAGATCAGTAAGAAAGGCTTTATTCACAGCTTTAACATGATGGAGACTCGAGAGCAGCTCGAAAGTGTTTATACATGTTTCAACATGGAGGGATAGGCAAAAATAATACATTTCAACAACTCAATCTAAACATATCTCCAAACAGATCTCTTTCTCTAAGATCCTTAGTAGCCAGTTGTTGAGTTTTAATGATTTTAAAAACTTGAAATGGGACATTCTGCATAATGAGTACTTTTACTTTTGGTACTTTAAGTACATGTTGATCCCAATACTTTTGTACTTTTACTCAAGTACATTTGGAATTCCGGACTTTTACTTGTAACAAAGTATTTCTATATTGCAGTATTGATACTTTTACTTAAGTAAAACATTTGGGGTACCATGTCCTATGTTGATGTAAGTTCACTGTTGCCCAGTTGGTAGTGAGAATGTGCTGCACAGACGTTTCAGAAGTGCAGTTTTATAAGAGCTGTAAACAAGAGAGACCAATAATAATCTTGAGGATTTCATTGTCACTAGTCATTCACGTTTGACCAGCTAAATGCAAATGTGGTAACGTCCACAATATGGTGCTAACAGCAACAATCATAAAAAATAAGGCTCTTTCAATAAAATGGAAAAAACTTTTTTTTATGACTATCTGCGCGGTCACTTTACACTCATTGGTGTCTTTCATTCTTTTATCATTTAGAAACTCTTGCTCCTGCCAGTCAACGACAACAAAAGGCTAATCTGAGGAAGAAGTGTCAGTGTTTGTCCGAGTGGTTTGCGAAAGAGAGAAACCCAACACTTCTGAATCAGGTCTTCACAGAGCTCTACATCACAGCAGGAGGGAGTGGAGAGGTCAATAAGGAACATGAGGTCAGACAGATTGAATCAGCATCCAGGAAAACAGCAAGACCAGAGACACCAATCAGATATGAAGACATCTTTAAACCCTTACCAGGACAAGAGGAATCAATCAGAACAGTGATGACAAAGGGAGTGGCCGGCATTGGTAAAACAGTCCTAGCTCAGAAGTATGCTCTGGACTGGGCAGAAGACAAATCCAACCAGGATATTCACTTCATGTTTCCGTTCACTTTCCGAGAGCTGAATTTGATGAAGGAGAAGAATTACAGCTTGGTGGGACTTCTTCAACATTTCTTTGGTGGAATCACAGAACCACTAATCTGCAGCTTAAGAGAGTTCCAGGTTGTGTTCATCTTCGATGGAGTAGATGAGTGTCGGATTCCTCTGGACTTCGAGAACAATGAGATTTGGACTGATGTCAACAAACCAACCTCAGTGGATGTTCTCCTGACAAACCTCATCAAGGGAAACCTGCTTCCCTCTGCTCGCATCTGGTTAACGACAAGACCTGCAGCAGCCCATCTGATCCCTCTTGATTATGTTGACAGGGTGACTGAGGTCCGAGGATTCACTGATCCCCAGAAGGAGGAGTTCTTCATCAAGAGATTCAAGGATGAAAGCCAGGCAAGACCAATCATCTCACACATCAAGAAATCACAAAGCCTCCACATCATGTGTCACATCCCAGTCTTCTGTTGGATCACTGCAGCAGTTATGGAGGACATGTGGAGAAGAGAGGTGAAAGGAATGCTGCCAAAGACCCTGGTTCAGATGTACATTCATTTCATGCTGGTTCTGTCCAAACAGAAGAATGAGAAGTATCATGATTTCAGACAAGACGAGAATCCAGACAATACCAAGGTCATTCTGTCTTTGGGAAAACTGGCATTTGAACAACTGGAGAAAGGCAACCTGATCTTCTATGAAGCAGACCTGAGCGAGTGTGGCATTGACATCAGAGATGCCTCTGTGTACTCTGGAATGTTTACACAGATCTTTAAAGAGGAGTGTGGGTTGTATGAGGATAAGGTGTTCAGTTTTGTCCATCTGAGTGTTCAGGAGTTTCTCGCTGCTCTGTATGTCTTTAACTCATTCGTCAACACTGGTGTCAACCTGCTGTCAGAACCACAAGCAACTTCCAACTGGCCCAAGCTATTTAGAAACAAACCTAAGTTAAATCACCTCTACCAAAGTGCTATAGACAAGGCAACAAAGAGTCCAAATGGACACCTCGACTTGTTCCTTCGTTTCCTTCTGGGCCTCTCTTTGGACACCAATCAGAAACTCTTACGAAGACTGCTGATACAGACAGAAAATAGGTTCCAGCCCATTCATAAAACAGTCAAATACATCAAGGAGAAGATCAGAGAAAATCCATCTCCAGAGAGAAGCATCAATCTGTTCCATTGTCTGAATGAGCTGAATGATCATTCTCTAGAGGAGGACATCCAACAATACCTGAAGTCAGGACTTCTCTCCACAAAGAAGCTCTCTCCTGCTCAGTGGTCAGCTCTGGTCTTCATTTTGCTGTCGTCAGAAAAAGAGCTGGACATGTTTGACCTGAGGAAATACTGTGCTTCAGAGGAAGCTCTTCTGAGACTCCTTCCAGTGCTCAAAGCCTCCAATAAAGCTATGTAGGTGCAGTGGTAACTGGATATATTATGTCATATACTATCAGATTTCTCTTTTACAGGAAATCTAATTAATACATGTTTATCACTCTCTTTAGGCTGAGTGGCTGTAACCTCTCGGAGAGATGCTGTCAGGAGTTATCATCAGTTCTTAGCTCCGATTCTAGTCTAAGAGAACTTGACCTCAGCGACAACGACCTGCAGGATTCTGGTGTAAATCTTCTCTCTGCTGGACTGGGGAGTCCACACTGCATACTGGAGACTCTCAAGTCAGTATGCCTGAAACAATTCAGGCAACTGTGTACAATTGTGTTTAAATAAAACAAGATTTGTTTCTATAAACCGTGTGTGTGTGTGTGTGTGTGTGTGTGTGTGTGTGTGTGTGTGTGTGTGTGTGTGTGTGTGTGTGTGTGTGTGTGTGTGTGTGTGCGTGCGCGTGCGTGCGTGTGTGTGTGTGTGTAGTTTGTCAGGTTGTCTGGTCACAGCGGACGGCTGTTCTTCTCTGGCCTCAGCTCTGCACTCCAACCCTTCCCATTTGAAAGAGTTGAACCTGAGCTACAATCATCCAGACTCTGGGGCTGAGCTTCTCTTTGCTGTTCTGAAGGATCCACATTATGCACTGAATACTCTTAGGTATGAGATACTTTGTCTTGGCGGGAATGTTCATAACGTCTGAGTCAAACACAAGTAGTATTTGTTCACAAGAGTATGTTTAATGGTGTAAAAAAAATCAATAATTATTATTCAACCCTGCAGTGTCGACCATGGTGGAGAGTGTTGGCTGAAACCAGGTTTGAGGAAGTGCATGCAAAGTAAGCGTGTATTCCTTTTTATTCATGAAATACAAGCAGCACACATCCAGCTATTAGCTGACCATCTTATATACACATAAACATGTGGTATTCACTCATTATTATTATTATTACCCTTATTATTATTATCATCAGTAGCAGAATAGTAGTAACTGTATTGTATCTTGTTCTTCCCATCAGATGTGTGTGAACTCACTCTGGATCCAAACACAGCGAACAGTGACCTCTCTCTGTCTGATGACAACAGGAAGGTGACAGACGAGGGAAAGGATCAGAAGTATCCTGCTCACCCAGACAGATTTAACACCTACTGGCAGGTGATATGTAGAGAGGGTCTGACTGGACGCTGTTACTGGGAGGTATTGTGGAGTAGAGTGGTTTCTATAGCAATGACATACATAGGAATCAACAGACAGGGTGATGACAGTAAGTTTGGATACAATGATAAATCCTGGAGTCTGGTATGTGATGGTGATGGTAACAGTTACACTGTGCGTCACAATTCGAGGGAAACTCTCCTCCCTCTCCGTCCCTCTGACTCCAGAAGAGTAGGTGTGTATCTGGACTGTCCTGCTGGCACTCTGTCCTTCTACGCAGTGTCCTCTGACACACTGACACACCTGCACACCTTCCAGTCCACATTCACCGAACCCCTCTACCCTGGGTTCTGCTGCTGGGGTGTGTCTGGCTCCTCAGTGTCTCTGTGGCCCCTTTTCCACCAGAATAACTTAGGTTCTAGTACCAGCGCCATTCAAGACTCTTGCGACCTTGGTGCTTTCTAGCAAACCGGCTTGCGTTTCTAACATAATGACATGCCAAAATTAGGGATTCCAGGTTGAAAGTGTTTAAACTGGCACACTAATTGGATCCATGTAATCTAATTTGTATGCATATTTCACTTTTGAACTCCTCTGTCTTAGTGACATTTTCAAATGAAAAGTCTGATGCTGCAGATACCGGATGCAATCTAATTCTTGAATGTTCTTGAGGTGCCCGACACTCTGATTTGTTTTTATTAAAAAACAAAATACCGTATAACTAATTCAGGCCCTAAACTCTGGGCGCAGACAGATAGCGCCCTCATTTTATCATCCTGGACACATCCCCAGGGCACAATTTAAGACCATGCGCCATGGTGCAAAGTTCCACTGTCAAAATAGTACCCTCAGATTTACAGATCTGTAACGGTCCATTTGGTTCCATTTGTACACTATCAAACTGCCATATTGCACCACTGTAATGCAAAACACCACTGTAATGCAACCTCTGTAATGTAAAATTGTAATGTAATACTCAAGCAATCCAGGAAATAAAATAAAATACATTTGAGTGCTTTTCTATACATTTTTCCTTTTTCTTATTGTTCTTGTGATTTCCATTGTCTTCCTATGCCTCTTAATATTTGGCTTCCAGATTTTTATTTTATGTGAACACATCATGGATTGATTAATATGTTAAAACAGTCTACATTGCCTCCTAGTGGTGTAGACAGGTACATAGACTCAGACAGACCTTCAATATGTCATAATTTAAACACTGGTAATTGTGGGGTTTGTTCAGTAAAAAGTGGTAGCTTTATCAACATCTTTATTGTATCCTGAATGTGTCAACCCAAGGCCATGTATCCCTTGCATTGAACCAGGGCTGATTTATTAACAGTTTCCCTAGAAGTCCCATAGTTATTCCTCAAGCAAAAATAAGGTCTATAGTTGACATGACTTTCATGTTTTGCTCTGTGACATTAAGAGCTTTTTTAGCTAGTAGAAATACAATCTATAACTTTCATGTCCTACCCTGGGTTCGAACTGTAATCTCCTGCATGAGACCAAGCATCCACCGCTCTTACCTAAGGCAAGCCCTGGGTGTCCAGGGCCCAGTTGACATATTGAATCAGAATATATACATATCAGAATATATATGACACTGATTTACAACAACATTATGATTCCAATAGTACTAGTGCTTCTCAAATGTTTTATGCAAGGACCACCATAACGCTGAGAGTGTAGAAATGGAGGTTCATTTGGTTCAATTTGTACACTCTCAGAGACTCTTTGTATGGACTTTGTATGTCCATGGCAAAAAATGTGACATAACATCTGCCACAAGCCCACATGGCGATGACCCCTGACATTAAGCCAATCATCTGGGGACCCCCCGAAAAAATTACGTGGGGACCCACACTCAAGTTCTGGGGCTGAGTACTTTCTCCAGCGCTGAATGCTAATAACGAAGTTTATTATACGAATGTTTATGAATGTTCTTCACAATGGAGACACACTGAAATCACTGAACCAGTAAACACATGAATTTATTTAATGTACTTTTATTATGGAGAACCATAGAGTACTAGTCAGTGGTTGACAAATCCACTGATTAGGGTTAGGGTTAGGGTTAGGTTAGGCTGTACGAAGTACACACACAGAAGGATTATTTTGAGCACATCCATAGTCATGCCATTTAGGCTTTCCAACATGGTTTGTGTACACACAGTTTTGACTTTCAATACCATTTGGCTCACCATTGTCCCACATGGTGTAGCCTACGCTGGCCCCATCAGACCACATATATCTGCCCTCCAGCTGAGTGTCGCTCAGTCCAATCCACGTGCGTCTCCACTCTGGTTGGAAGTTCTGGATGAGGTTCAGGACAAAGTGGTGTTCCCCCTGGCTGTGGATGGACACCAGGTTGGCACCCTGGGACACACAGTTCAGCTCTGCTGCAGCCCAGCTCATGCCCGAGGAGACGTACTTGAAACAACGGCCGTTGTAGAACCAGGACACTGGACAGGGTCCTCGCTCCAGCACCACAGCAGAGGGAGCAGCGTGCACGGTGCCTGCACACACACACACACACACAAGCACGCACGCACGCACGCACGCACGCACGCACGCACGCACGCACGCACGCACGCACACACACACACGCAGGAAAATGAAGGTGAGAAATGGAACCAAAATGGTTCTTAATGAGTGATACCATATAGATGAGCAATTTTTGGTTCCAGAAAGAAAACCCCTGTCAAATACAGTATATCTCCATGTACTGTATATAGACAGCATAAAGAAGCATCAGGTATATTTATGTACATGAGGTTAGACACGGGATGCAATCATTTTAGAGCCATTTGGAACCATATACTGTAGCAGGGGAATGTCAAAGGGGTGTACCAGGGGGTCCCCAGCCCAGCTGAATGATTTATATAGTTAGGAACCATATGGACCCTTACCGTTCTGTAAGTCATCACTGTTTTTTTTTTTTTTTTGAATAATATGTTTATTAATTTTTCAAACATACATTATTTGGACAACAACACACTATACAACACACAACACTATACAAGAAAAGGAAAAATAGACAAACAAACTGAAACAACAAAAACAAAAGAATAAACATAACAAGCTCAGGCAATAAGATTAATACATGATGAGCGAAGCACACAATCCCCAGCCCCCCCACGACCCCCTCAGAATGGAGAAGGCAGACACCCGAACCAGATCGGAACTAGATTCACTGAGCACAGTTCAGCACCAGTCAAGAAACTTCAAGACAAGTGAAACAGCGACAGATAGAAGTCAAGGCCGACATGGGAACCCTTTAAGCACAGCAGCAGACAGTGTGGGCCCGATAAATCTTAAGTAGGGGTCCCAGATTTTATAGAAGGCGTCTATCTTGGAGTGTAACATACATGTTATGTATTCACAAGGAATACATTCCATTATAATATTGTGCCATGACTTTTTGGAAGGAGCAACATCCTTGATCCAAAATAGGAGAATATTCTTCCTGGCAGCGAACGTTAACACATTGAATAGCCTCTTATGATTGGCATTGACAATATGACCATCTGGGAGACCAAGTATAAGACACAAGGGGTTTGGTTCTATGGGGACACCGAAAATGGTTGACAGTTCTGTACCAGCGCCAGGCCCAGCAGGCATAGGAGTTGAGCAACCAGTAGCATGTCAGCCGTATAGGTGGTCTCTGTGTCACTGGATCTGGGGTCGGGAAGCCTCGGGTGGTCTCTGCTCTAGGTGTCACTGGATCTGGGGTCTGGGTCTTCTAAAGTGTGTGTGTGCTGCTGCTGTGTGTGTCTTTTTATCTGTTCCAAATGAGGGGGTTTTCACAGATGGCATCATTTTGATTCGTCACCCACCCACCCACCCACACACACACACACACACGCAAGCACGCACGCACGCACGCACGCACGCACGCACGCACGCACGCACGCACGCACGCACGCACACACACACACACACACACACACACACACACACACACACACTGGCAGTAGGCCTACACCAGTACACCCACCTGTCCTCTTCAGACGTGGCCTGAGTCATGATGAACGCAAACAAACACAAAACAACGAGGTGAAGTGCACATGGAACGAGCAGAGTACAGACCCAGAGTTTTGG
>NC_137811.1:69951439-70296439 GCF_963921795.1 Nannobrachium achirus | reverse complement strand
ACCTTAACCCTAACCGTTGTGGGGACCTACTATTTTGTCCCCACACTGTCAGAGGTCCCCTGCAGGTGACTGTGTGAACATGCGTTTAGTCCCCATAAGTATAGCTAGACAAACTCACACACACACACACACACACACACACACACACACACACACACACACACACACACACACACACACACACACACACACACACACACACACACACACACACACACACACACACACACACACACACACAACACAACACATTCAACATTATTGCATAAATGGTGAATTTACAAATTCATTCAAGTACAATTTTGAGGGTTAGGGTTAAGGTTTGTTTTTACTTTGTAGATTTTGATTATTATTCAAAAGAAAAAAACATACATCAACCACTTCTTACTTCTTACAAGCTCACAACGTGTTGCGAAGCGTTATGACGCCTTGAGAGCTTGTAGATCTGCTATTTTATGTTTAAACATTTTGAAAACCTCTGAAATGGGACATTCTGCGGAACAATTACTTGTTTTACTTTTGGTTCTTTAAGTCCATGTTGACGCTAATACTTCTGCACTTCGCATCCAAGTACATTTTGAATACCTGAAGAATACCCTTTACATAACAGAGTATTTCTATTGATACTTTTACTTCTTCCATTACTGCCCCAAACCTCTTTGACATATATATGATATATGATAGCCTACGCCTACAAGACCAAGATGAATATTTTATGATAGCCTGGTAAATATACAGATACCATTTTGGAGATCACGTGGGATACCTCCGTCCAAAGATCTTGGCTTTTCCCACAGCCCCACAGACAATGAAACAGAGATCCTTTATACTACTGCACTTATAGCACATATTGTTACGACCCTTATGTCTAGGCCTAGGGGGTGTTAACGATCATAACATAAACAAATAGGACAATGGATTATAAAACTGAATACATATTTATTACAAAGACACAGAAATAATTACAAAATATACAATAAATAGAAAAGAAAAACATAACTGACAGAACAAGACTATTTAAACTAAACACCAATAAAATAAAATAATTAAATTACTAAAGGACTGAGTTGGTTGAGTCTTTCAAGGCTTTCAGACTGACAGGGCTGGTGGACTGATTCCCTGCGGCTGTCAAGCTAACAGACAGCGCTCTGATCAGTATGGTTCTGGAGTGAGCTTTATAGTGGATGGGTGTGGCCTCCAGCCAATCCACTACTCAGGTGTCAACAGCCTCAATCACAGCTGGGCCAATGGGTGGAGGGACCAATTCCCACAGACAGCCTCTGGTGATCACACGCAGGTGTCTGCCATTTGGAAATCAAGACCTCCACTCCACCTCAGAACCCACGAAACAACACAGGATAATGCAATGCAAAGACAATATCATCTATGATCTAACTACTAAATATACACTGTAAAATACGCGTGGCCTTAACACATATCTAAACAAGTAGGCCTACTACTAAATCTGAGCCTCTGTACAGACATATCACTCCACTCAAGAAATGTCATCATAGGCCTACGTGTCATGTCATACAAAGCTGAGATTCTACCCTTTTTGGTACAATGGGTTGAGACCAAATTGTCTAATTCAGACAAAAGCCACCCTTTCAGCCTTATTGGTTCAAACTAGCCTTTTGTTGGGGTTAAGAGAATGTTCTGAAATAAGTACACCAACTTTGGGATCACATTCATTTTGTAAGTATTAACGAGGGTCTCACAGCACCTCCCAGTGGGCCGCGGAGGTACTGCCCAAATAGTTTGAACAAAATGTACAATAACATTTTTACAAGCTTTACAAGCTTTTAGCACAAATACGTGCCAATTAAGCATTATTACCAAGCTGACACTGAGAGCATATATAACACATTTAAATTAAGATTTCATTATTTTAATATTAAGCATTTAAAATGTCTTGTTATACTCATTCTTCTTTCTGATGAGGTTTGGCAATTTTGACTGTTTTCTGTGTTTCATAAATTGTCGTTTAAGCAGAAAAAGTATACCTTTATTTATTTTATACATCAGCGTGAAGGGGGGACAAAACCTGAAAATTACACCTCTAGTCTTCATAGAATAGCCTAAAGCGATCCTTTCTCCCTTAATAAGGCTTTTGTTTTGATGTTAATATTATAGATTCCACTGCAACCAGCATCATTGAATAATAATAATCCTAATTCCTATATAATGTTGGATCCAACAGGATAAAGTTATGACTGCAGACACTGCACTGTCTGTCTGTCTGTCTGTCCAGCCTGTCAATGTGACATAGTGGAGTGCATTAACAATAAGCAATCCTACTGCTTTTTCAACTTTCGACGTTCCCTGGTGGAAGTCGACTTGTGTAATGAAGTCGACTGAGTCGACTTATCGACTTTTTGGTGCCCTACTAGAGACAGGTGTCTACTCTGTCCTCACTTTCCAACGCAGGAACTGACATCGTCATGCAGGAAACATCAACCTAACATCTCCTATCAAATGCTTCTGCTTTTTACATTTGCATTGTCCTACAGTGTGTGTGTGTGTGTGTGTGTGTGTGTGTGTGTATGTGTGTGTGTGTGTGTGTGTGTGTGTGTGTGTGTGTGTGTGTGTGTGTGTGTGCGTGTGTGTGCGCGTGTGCGTGTCTGTGTGTGTGTGTGTGTGTGTGTGTGTGTGTGTGTGTGTGTGTGTGTGTGTGTGTGTGTGTGTGTATGTGTGTATGTGTATGTATGTGTGAGTGAGTGCATAACCACATGCAGAGGATGTGGTTAGTGTGTTTACTGTATCTGTATTGTGTAGCATCTGTTCCCCTTGGCAACTAATGAAGCATGACAATGATCATCATGCTTTTATCTGCAAAACATCAACACATGAATGGGGTTTAGTGTTGTCACTCAAACAGCACTGTCTGTCTTCAAAACAACACTTAGGGGGTCTTTATACCAGGACGATTGGAAACGCTGCCGGTCTCGTTTTGGATTTATTACCCAAAAAACGTCGCGTTTACACCTTGTTGTTGGTTCGTTTTTCTGTGTTTATACTACAAGTTGACAACGCATGAATTCAAGCAAAATGTGTCATGTTCCCAGCCTACATAGGCCTATACTGTGTATTTACCCTTCAACTATAAAATATAGGCCTATATTGTTTTTAATGAGACATGCTTTGTAATTAGGCTATGCTCCCAAATCCATATTATTATCATCTGTTCGCATATTCAATGAGTCCCGCAAAAGGAGGTTTTTAGCGAGGTGAAGTGAAACACCAACAAAAGTCACCTGGAAGATGAAGGTCGGAACATTTATAGCCTATGGTGCATATTTCTGGACATTATCTACGGGGATGGGCTATATTAAGTGAGTTCTGTCTTCTAGCTGCAACACAGAAGTAGACCTATAACGCACCATGCGAGGCAACTAACGGAGTAGGCTAGCCTACAGAGGCACATATGGGTATGGTAGTCTACCATACCTTGATTACAAGGGAAAATAATAAAATGTACTTCTTAAAATAAATTCATCATGCCTGTTGCTAAGTATTGGCAACATGACTGTCTTGCATGCGTGCCTTGCACGTGCAAGACCAGACAACAGTCATGTTGCCATACCTTAGCTCTTACTGAACTGACGCACTGCACTGGGATGCGGCGCAATGGAGGATGATGTGCCGTCGCCGTTGCAAAATAAACTAACGGAATAAATTAATGAACTGACGCCATACGCCACTGGCAGTCTGTTATTTCACTGGAAGTCACAATCATAGCCTTCCGTTATGGCTTTAAGTAAATTGCCTAGTTTGGAAGCAACATGCGTGCCTTAAGAGGAGGCTAGACGCACTGGAGAGAAAAAGCGACATGATTTCTTTGACTGGAGGAGAGGGAGCGAGGATATGGAGGAAGTTTTTGTGATGGTCTCTGACTGACTGGACAGTTATGTTTATTCTGTCTGTCTGTCTGTCTGTCTGTCTGTCTGTCTGTCTGTCTGTCTGTCTGTCTGTCTGTGTGTGTCTGTCTGTCTGTCTGTCTGTCTGTCTGTCAGCAAGACTCAGCATATTACAATAACTCACTCATTACCTGAAGTCCGCTGCGTCTGTGATGTGGCGCGGTGCATGAAGAATTAATCCAGTATTTTTTGGTGAGAAGTTGAAAAAGGGGGACGCAAAATAGTCATTAATCATAGCTTTGCTTAGAATGGAATACCATAGCCTAATGGTTTAATTTAACTTTGCGGAGAGGAGAGCTGTTGCAACTCCGACAGGCCAGCTAGGGTACCAGCCCAGGTGCGACGACTTGTGCGTAATTAGACATTTTTAAAAGGCTTTCATATAGACTACTCCTGACATTTTTCAAATGAGGTTTGTGCTAATAGATCACTGGGCTATTTTCTGGGTTTTAATTAGGCCTACAACAACACAAATAATAATAATACATTTTCGGTTAGTCTGACAGACTGACACTTATATGCAGCAGGGGAAGGGGAGCAGAGGAGGGGGTGCTATGACATCATCGCACTCTCCCTCACGGCCGAATTCCGATATTACACCGTTGCGAAACTGATGCGAAACCGCAGAAATGCACTTTCAGAGCCGAATTCGGAAAAGTATCGGTTAGGGTCATGAAACCGCGTCTCCGTGTGTCAAAATGGCCGAATCAATAGTAAAAACTATCGTCTACAAAAAAATCGACCTCATGTAATGACCCCCTTATATGCAGCAGGGGAAGGGGAGCAGAGGAGGGGGTGCTATGACATCATCGCACTCTCCCTTCACGGCCGAATTCCGATATTACACCGTTGCGAAACTGATGCGAAACCGCAGAAATGCACTTTCAGAGCCGAATTCGGAAAAGTATCGGTTAGGGTCATGAAACCGCGTCTCCGTGTGTCAAAATGGCCGAATCAATAGTAAAAACTATCGTCTACAAAAAAATCGACCTCATGTAATGACCCCCTTAATCCCTCACTGCTCCCCAGGTGCTGAATTAATAGTGTGGACTACTGCTCCTAAAGTTGTTTGCGTATCTGTAACAAGTGTTGTTTTATGGGGTGGGGTTGTTAGCCCCACGCCCAACCCCCAACCTGGAGGACCAGGTGTTGCCTGTATGGCAGGGTTCCCCAATTAGTTTTCCCCAAGGGCCGCATTATGTCTAGGGTACCAAGCCGAGGGCCACAGCATTGCAGGGGGCGACGGAGGCGTTCCTGCTACTCCAGCGACAGTTCAGATATCGTCGTTGTCTGGTGAAAATCTTGTATGTCCAAAACCGTTCGTTTTGCATTTATCATTTTAAAAATGATTTAAACTAGTGAAGGCGTTGTGTGCTTGTAGATCTGCTGTTTTCACTACTTTGGTGAGACGGCCTTGAATGATGAAGCAGGGCTTTACTTTGCGAAAGAACGTACAAATTTGGAGATACGAGGTTTCCACCTGACAACGACGATATACTAGTGTTGTTGCTGCTCTTATACCACCATTATTACCTGACAGTAGCCCCCCGCGGGCCGCAAATGGCCCGCGGGCCGCGTATTGGGGAACCCTGCTGTATGGTAACACACAGGCAACACCTCCGGTACAGCCCCCAGGGTCATTGAGGTACTCAAGCCTCCCCACCACGGCAGGGTAGCAACACAGGGGAAGGCTCCTAAAGCTAGGATGGGTTAAATACAGATAACTGTTATGATATATATTGCAGTCTTGATGTCCTTAACCTTTAGCGCTTTGTACCGACTGACTCTCATCTGTGCAAGCATAATATTATATTGTACTTGTGACGCCATACCATGGTCACTGCTTCACCAGGACACTGTAAGCCCAAGGATACAAGATACAAGTGCTACTCATCTATTATGACTTTCACATTGTGAGGTGACAGAAAATACCCCAAAGGAGTGAAGACTAAATTATTATTATTAATTGCAGAGAAAGGTGTGGTGGACATTTTGAATGCTGCCCTTAATATGAGACATTTAAGTGGTAAATGGTGCATTTATAAAGTGCATTTAGGGATTAACCCTGGGTCAAACATTCTGCGGATCTACAAGCTCACATCGCTTGCAGATTTGCCAGTTTAGGCAAAGAGATAATGGTATAGAGAGAGAGAAAGAAAAGAGGGGGCCCACAGTAGTACAGATCCCTGGGCGACCCCAGCCATTAAAGTACGTAGGGTTTAAGTGGTTAAGTGTCTTGCTCAAGGACATTTTGACACTAACCAGCGGGTGGCCGGGGATCGAACTGAAGGCCTTCCGATTCCCAAGTGACTGCTCTACCTCCAGACAGAGCCACTGCCTGCCTGTTTGATTAATGCACAGCCAGACAGCCTAATGTCCCTCCATTTGCACCGGCAGACTTTCCTGCTGCTGCTATTGTGGTCGTTCAGGGACAGCTGTCCGTTGTGGCCTATTTGCAGCCCAGCCCATTAGTGTAATATGCCTGTTCCTGTTTACACATTGAATATGACCATTTAAGGGTGCGCCTGGCTTACTGTACTAACGCGAGGATAGCAGCCCTATGTGCGAGGAACATTGCTTCCCAAGATTGCTTCTCGGGACTTAGGAGTTACTGTAGCTTTGAGGAGAGACAGAGAGGAGATTGTTGGAGAGTGTCCTAGACCTTGAGCTTGAGGGCCTTTTGGGCTATGCTAGAAAACAAGGCTGCAGCTTGTTTCTTTTTGTTCTTCTTCAATGAACTTTGCTTTATTCCTTCACCCTGAGTGGATGTCTAAATGTCTCCATGACAACAAACAACACTGTCTGTCACATAGATAAACAACACTGTCTGTAGATACATATACAGTACTGTCTGTCCTATACACAACACTGTCTGTACATACCGTACATATACAGTACTGTCTGTCCTATAAACGACACTGTCTGCCATACCGTCTGTCCTAAACAGAAACAAGAGAACAGAATTGCGAAGCAGAGAATTACTTTTATCTCCCGTCCCAATAACTACTATTATTGGTGCAGAAGTATATTTTATACATAGCAACATTTATTTATATGAAATTCTACAATGTGAAATCTAGACCACAGTGATTACGACCATAACCACTTAAACCCTATGCTAAAATATACTTCATTGACCTCATTGACAGGGTCCACCCCAGGGGTCCATAGTCGTTTTTTTTCCACTCATATCAAATCTCAGTAAATAGCTGATCTACAAGCTCACAAGGCGCCACAATGCGGGGCATTGTTTGCTTATAGATCTGCTATTTCCGCTGAATGTTTCACGTGCCCAGAATAGGGACGCTAGGCTAGGGCACATGTGGTTGAAACAGAAAGTGCTTCTTGTGGGTTGGGTGCAGTGCAGTGCACGGTGGTGAGAGAGTGCTTCTTGTGGGTTGGGTGCAGGGCGGTGAGAGATTGATGAGGGCCTGCAGGGACGTGCTGGGCCCCTGATTCAGCCCGGGAAAAAGAGTTGTAGCGGCCCTCATTGCGCGCTATAGAGAGAGATCTATAGCGCAGCTGCTACTCAAAGATTTGCCATTTCAGATCATGACAAGTGACAAGCCAGTGGGCCAATTACATGAGTTATATTGTCGGGTGGAAACCTTAAATGTCCAAAACCATTTTAAAAATGATTTAAACTTGTGAAAGTCGATCTACAAGCACACAACGCCGATCTAAAAGCAAACAACGCCTCGCACCGCGAGGCGTTGTGTGCTTGTAGATCTGCTGTTTTCACTACTTTTGTACGACAGCCTTGTATGATGAAGCAGGGCTTTGCTTTGCGAAACAATTTACAAATTTGAAACTTGGAGATACGAGGTTTCTGCCCTGATTTACTTTGTTGGCCGCCCAGCCCCCAAAATGGAACGAAGGCCGACATTTTATTTTTTATTCTTTTCCTAATGGCCGGCCTGGACCGGCCTGGAATGAACCGGCCGTTCGGGAGTTGTCCCGCTTTTCCCAATGGCCAGCACGTCCCTGAGGGCCTGCCAGCCATGAACAGATGAAAACGCTAATGGCCCACTAAAGAGGGTCATGGACAGAGCTAATGGGAGCTGATGAATGTCATGGTTCCACATCCTGGAGCTGCCGCTATTAAGCTCCTCTCTGTTTCCACCATGGCAACAGAGAAGTCAGGCCGGGTCACTTTGATTCGGGGTGTTTCACAGCGTCTTATCCAGAATTAAACATCATTCCCACTGGGCACAATAACCATAAAGATAACTATTGTATAACTATATGTTATAGCTGGTGTGACCACTGCCATCATCTTGGCTTAGAACGGTTTCTAAATCTATTTTATTATAGTTATAGTGCTCAGTGTGAATGGCCCTTTAGACAGTAATTGACGGTCATTTCATTTGAACCTTGTGCCTCTGGTGTTTCTGATTCAAGGAAAATATGTAGCACGAGCGAGGCAGGGTATCGATTTCATTCCAAGATGACAAGAGGAAACGTCTCCTGACAAACATCAGAGGTTGTGGGTTTGATTTGTGAATGAAATGTCAATTTTTTTATATTCCAACACATTTCTTCCTCATGAAAATGAAACTTGTTTCCCTTCATGAAATGTCAATGTCTGAAAATGCACAGAGATTGTGAAAGGTTTAAAAGGCAACTCCAGACAAAATAACATGTAGGCTCATTTTCCTATACTTATATTGATCCCAAATGACTGTCCATGTGGTCTATTAGGCAGAAATGCCCCTGTCATCCAGTTTCCCCATGCAGAATCCATCAGCCCTCATAGCATAGAGTGGAGCCCATGTCTATCGCTTTTGCACAATTTTTTAAATCAATCTTTAAATCTCACGCATCCATGCCATCGTTGTCCTAGTCTGAGAAATCAGTCCGCACATTACAAAACGAAGTGAAACGTAGTGTGTGAAGAGTCTGATGCTTGCAGCCAGGCAATCGTTGTCCCACACAAGTCGCCACACTCTGCTAAACAGATGTTATGCTCTTATGTGTTTTGCCAAGTCCCCCCCCAAAAAAAACGACTGTGATTGGCCAGTACAGTTGTGCCGAATGCTCACCCAAAACATGATTTATGAGACTGTGGCAGCCTGTGTGGGACAACCAAGGCATGGATGTGTTTGTAATGACAATAACACATTCATTAAAATAAACACTTTTGACTGCAACAGATAGTGTAAATGTGATAGGCTTTATATGGGCTCCACTCTATGCTATGAGGGCTGCTGGGTTCTGCAGGGGAAACTGGACAACATTTCTGCCTAATAGACCCCATGGACTAGCCTCGTAAACCTGCCGCTTCCTGCAATTCTGATTGGATTCCTGGTGAGCAAATAGAATGTCGCTCCAGGAGGAGACGGTTTACGAGGCTACCCATGGCCATGGACAGTCATTTGGGACCAATAGGCCTATAGGAAACTGAGCCTAGATGTCATTTAGTGTGGAGTTGTCCTTTAGTCCAGTGTTTCTCAACCACTGTGCCTGGGGACCTTTGGTGTGCCCCTGAAAAGGGTCAAGTGTGCCCCTTGAAACTGCTTGAAACTCGCCTGTTCAGAGAGGGGTGGAACCGGGGAGGATAGCGTGTACCTCCACATGCGTTACGCCCCCCTGGTGAAGCTCCTTAATGTCAGGTGAAAAGAAGATGGTGGCATGACGGATCGGGTATCGGAGGAGACCCGTTGTTGTCTTTACCCTCCCAATGACTACTGTGGGGATTAGCAGGGATAGGTCTAACGTAGAGTATGGGGATGGGGGAATTGGCTTGACACTAAATTGGGTATATGGGAAAAAATGTTTTCTTTTATTATCTCTTAAGGGCAGGGTTTCTCTAATTTACAACTGAATGTGTACGTACCGTGATCGCTTCAGATCTTGTGATATTTTGTACCAATGATTATTGTGATTGGAATGTGATTTGGGGTGCCATCACTATGTGTGTACCTGCCTCATTGTGACATTGTACCTTAATAAAAAAGATTTGAAAAAGAAACTGCTTGAAACCAGTAGGCCTATTGTATTTTACTAGTTTATTTAAACTAGTGAAAACAGCCGATCTACAAGCACACAACGCCTCGCACTGTGTGCTTGTAGATCTGCTGTTTTCACTACTGTTGTGCGACAGCCTTGTATGATGAAGCAGGGCTTTACTTTGCGAAGAAACGTTGAAACTTGGAGATACGAGGTTTCTTCCCGACAGTGACGATATTTACACCCCTGTATTATGCTGGTGTGCCCATGGATTCTTGGGACATGAAAAGTGTGCCCATGCAGAAAAAAGGTTGAGAAACATTGCTTTGGTCTGCATCAGCTCCCAGCTTTAGCGTTGGAGTTGGGATCGGGGGTTAGGTTGGGGTCAGCGCAGGAGCCGCCGGGAATCAAACCGGGAACCTTCTGGTTTCCAGAAGGCCACTTGAATGAATTCTATAATAGATATGAACAGGAGGCCCGTTCACCGTCACGCTCAGAGAAAGCGAGGCACTCTGGCATGAGTGATTGGACAACAATACTTTTACCATGTAAGCCTTTCCCTCTAGAGAGAGAGAGAGAGAGAGAGAGAGAGAGAGAGAGAGAGAGAGAGAGAGAGAGAGAGAGAGAGAGAGAGAGAGAGAGAGAGAGAGAGAGGTGTGTGTGTGTGTGTGTGTGTGTGTGTGTGTGTGTGTGTGTGTGATCCCATAGTTCAGAGGTACGGCCCGCTCTAGTTGGTTGTCATGGAGGAGTGGGCGTTGTTAGCTGAATTAAGATTATTTTAATAATATTATTATCTGTGAGAATTTGCTCTTAATTGGTGTTAGCAGGCTCAGATTGTACAAACTATTTGTAGAGTACAGTGGTGTAAAGTAACACCAAAGACAAGTTTGATATTTTTTTACTTAACTTGAGTATTTCCAATTCATTTCTAATTAGGCTACTCCACCACATATTGGATCCAAATATTGTACTTTTACTCCACTACAATTATTTCAGAACTTTAGTGACCACCTTGTAGATTAATTATTATTACAAAACATACATTAAAGGACAACTTTGTTTTTTTACAACAAGGGTTCATATTTTAGATTGTAATTAGAGAAAAGAAAAAGTGAGTGTTAAAATGTTTTCATTTGCTTCGTTCTATTTTTTTATCGCGTTTACCGTGCTAAAATGTGGGGCATGCGTACATATGGGGGCATGCGTACAAGTGGCTAAATATGTATTTTTAGACACAATAAGCCAGCAGTTTCTTTATTGATATTTACAGTAACACTTCTAGCCCCCATAAGTCACATCCAACCATGAAAGGTTGCTTTGTATCTTGGGAATGGGCTTATTCTGTGTAAAATGACATATTTAGCCACTTGTACGCATGCCCCCAACAACTGAAATAAGAATCTCTAAAACAATAGAAAGAAGTAAATGAAATAATTTTAACACTCATCTTTTATGTTCATTAATTACAATCTAAAATATGAACCCTTGTTGTAAAAAACTTAAGTTGTCCTTTAACTACTTCTGCCCGGTCTACAAGCTCACAATGCGTCGGCATTGTTTTCAAAAAGATTTGTACACATTTGAGAACTTGAAATAGGACATTCTGCATAATGAGTAGGTCTACTGAGTAGCCTACTTTTCCTTAAGTACCTTTTGATATCACTTTTACTCAAGTAGGCCTTCATTCTGGAATTGCGGACTTGTAACAGATAAAGTAGAACAGACAGGGGTCTTCAACAGGGGTCCGGGACCCCTAGGGGGTCCTCAGAGTCACTACAGGGGGTCCTCCAAATCTTTGTGTGACCTTTTTTCTCCTTTTTTATATTAACCACTTGAACCCTAGTCCATATTCTGAGAACTTTAGCCAAAAATAGCAGATCTACAAGCTCGCCTTCCAGCTTGTAGATCTGCTATTTTCAACAAAGAGGTTTGGTGTAGAAGGGGAAAAGAGCAGACTAAGTAGGCCTACAGAGTGAAATGTCACGTTTATTAAGTATTGATGGTTCAATTGGTTAGATATCTGAAAACACAAATTGACATGAATCCAAATTACACTGATGATTGTGCTGTCAAACAATGAAACTATATGGAATCTATGAACAGGTTGTGGGGGTCCCTGCTTCATCTCTCTCTCAACTATAAGGGGTCCTTGGCCTGAAAACGTTGAAGACCCCTGAAATAGAAAGTAGAAAAGTAAAACATTTGCATACTTTTTCCACCACTGTCTGCAAACTATTTGTAGAGCTAAAAATAATACTGGGCGGGCGGTTGCCTTGACAACTGCCAAAGCCAAACCAATCACAGTGGCCCTCCGGGCTATGGGAAAAAAGAAAAAGAGAGAGAGGAGAGAGAGAGAGAGCTCCAGTTCCACCCAGTTGAAACATCAACGGGTCCAGTAGTTCATGTTAACGCACTGATCGTTGAATAGTTTCTTTATAACTTAACGGACAGAATGTCGCACACCGTGGTGACAACGACCACCACCACCTCCTCTTCTTCAGATGGAGGCTTTCTAAACCTGGGCTACTGCCGATCCGTGCCGGGCCTGCTGAAGATAGCACAGATCGTAAGTTTTTAAATTAAAGTTTTAAATCTCTTCTCACAGTTCTCTGGGTTGGTTGTCGCTTGGCGAAAAGAACACATCCACAAGCTCACGACGACGCGTCGCTTCTTGGGACCTGTTGGTCTCTCTCTTCTACTTGGGAATCACAAGTTGGGACCATGCGATCGTGAAAAGTTAAAAGTCTATCAAAGTAGCTACTTGAGTAATTCTGATTGTATGCAAATGTATTGTGGGGCTATTCCACTACATTCAACATTTAGTTACTTTTCGGGTTTAGATTATTAATAAAAATGTAAATCCAAAATAGGCCTACTGATGATATATCATAATCCTCATGTTTGATACCCACCCAGTAAGTCAAAATGAACTCCACACAACATTAATTAAACATCAATAATCATAATTCAATAATATGATAGGCTATAGGCTACTGTATGTGAGTATGAAAAGGCAACTGTCCATAATGACTACTTTTACTTTTTTACTCCGCTGCTGGGTTGAAGTCATATTTATATAGGCTATATGCACTGTTTTAAATATAGCTAAACAGGACATGGAATTTGTCTTTGGGGAAATGAAGCAGCTGTTATGAGACAGAGATATGGGGATATGATCATTACTGTACTACCACAATAACTATAGCTCTATGGAAGACCATTTCATAAGAGCTCTGCAACCAGGCTCTATGATGGAGCTTCATCAGAGAGAGAGAGAGAGAGAGAGAGAGAGAGAGAGAGAGAGAGACCATTTCACACACATGCATTAAATAGGAGCTATAGTCAACTTTTTCTTGAAAAACGGATGCTAAAATAAAAATAATTTTTCGAAAATATTTTATAAAAAAATAAGCTTCATATTATGTGTTTCTATTCAAAAATTACCACAAAAAGCGTAAAATAATGATAAAATAATCATTTTGGCCATTGTCAGACCGACACCGACACTTTGTTTACATTCTAGTCTATAGACTAGGATGTAAACAAATGAATAGCTCCCCCTGACCTATGCTGCATACTGAAACCTGTACATGCTGATTGACAGTCAGTTGTCAGCCCATTCAACCCGGCTGTGTGTGTGTGTGTGTGTGTGTGTGTGTGTGTGTGTGTGTGTGTGTGTGTGTGTGTGTGTGTGTGTGTGTGTGTGTGTGTGTGTGTGTGTGTGTGTGTGTGTGTGTGTGTGTGTGTGTGTGTGTGTGTGTGTGTGTGTGTGTGTACTCTCCAAGTAGGCATTAAGACAGGCTGTCCCTGGAGTGCCATTAACTTTGTCCTTGCCATCAACGGGTGGATTAAGTGGTTGTGTGACTGTGCACCACCCAATGTACTATCCCCAAACCCTGTCCAGGGCTATGCGGACGACGTACAGCTAGCCTCTCGGGAGGAGAGTGTTGTTAAAAACATGCTTGCGAGAACAGACAGGTTTCTAGACTGGTCAGGTCTAGAGGCAAAAAACACCAAGTGTGCTGTTCTCTACCAGAGGCGTAGTGGTGGCAACCGCTGGTATAAGTCTAAGGCTGATAAAAGCCCTGAGTTCACCATCAACTCACAGCCCATCCGTGTATATGATCTACACGAGTCCTATAATTATCTAGGGCATAGATTTAATATTGCAGGGGACTGGAAAGAACAGGTTGAGTACATAACATCTGAATTTACAGCTAGGCTGAACCTGATCGATGCTTCACCACTACCACTGCTGATGAAGTTGGAGGCTATTAGGCAGGTTGCCCTGACTAGAGTACAACATCTTTTCTCCAACGTTCACATAGCATGTAAAACACTCAGTGACCTAAACGATAGTATAGTTCACTTTGTGAGGAAATGGTTCGGACTTAACACCCACAGCACCAGAGACATTATTTTCCAGTCAAAGCAGGACGGTGGGTTTGGCGTGCCGAACATGGAGTGGATTTATAACGCCACAAGGCTGGCTCACCTAACAAACATGTTGAACAGTGATGACAAAACTGTCAGGGAACTTGCTAGATCATCTCTGTTTCTAGACATGAAACGGCGTAAAGTGCCTTTGGCAGCAGAGGGCGATCCAGGCTTCCTGGGGTTCAGAAGAAAGCCCAACCTGAAAATGGACTCAAATGCTACTGGGTTTGGGGTATCGTCAGACTGGCCTGACCTCAATGACCTCTGTGTGAGAACTGGAATATCCCTGAGCTGGGCTAGACCTGACTCGGAAACAGTGGCAGTTTCTGAGGACATTATTACCAACTGTTTAGTCTCAGTAAGGGCTACCGTTATTGATACACAACATCACATATCACCAGTTACTGCACGGAAGCACCTCATCATGTTACAACAACAAGAACAACAACAACACTGGACTGGTTTAAAACTACAGGGAAAGCTAGCTTGCCTCCCTGATGCAGACCACACAGTATCACATACAATATACAAGAACAATGCAGTTGATGAGGATATAGTCATCTTTACAGCCAAAGCCAGATTACAGGTCCTTCCAACCAGACTCAATCTCTCCCTGTGGTACCCTAACACATTTCCTCCTCATTGTCTGCACCATGAACACACTCCAGTTACAGAAACACTGTCACATATTCTTAATGGCTGTCATGTATATAAGGGAATGTACATTGCTAGGCACGACAGAATTGTTGACCTATTAGCTAAGGACATACGCTCATATGTTTCATCATCTGCCAACATGTATACACACTCACGTGTTTCAATTGCCATGTTCACGCACAATAATGAAAATGATGCCTTTTCAGATGTCACAGCTAACACACCAGATATTGTTGTTGTTGATGAGGACAGTAGAGAAGTGACCATTTTAGAAGTGGCATGTACATTTGACCACAGTCTGGAAGAGGCATTCCTTACAAAGGCACTTAAGTACCAACGTCTTAAGGATGCTATCTTACAACTTGGCTACAAGTGTAAACTACTGGTGTTTGCATTTGGAAGCCTTGGTAATGTCCATAAATCAGTAGTGAGGGGCCTGCAGATTGCAGGCATGCCCAAGCCAAGAGCGAAGGCATTGGCAAAATTCTGTTCAGTGTCTGCAATAATTGGCAGTCGCCATATATGGAGAAGGCGATGCTTCCTGTACCCATGACCTATACCCTAGCACTTGTTGTACAGCTTTTTCCAAGTTTGCTCATCCACTATTGTTTGCGTTCAAGAACTTCTTGTTAAATGTGAATGCAAATAAAGATGTTAAAATGTGTGTTTATACATTATGCTGAGCATGTCTCTGTCCTTACAGTTGGTTGCATTAGAATTCTCTATAAAGGTGTTGTGTTGGGGGGCACGGTGGTGCAGTCGGTAGTGCTGTCGCCTCACAGCTAGAAGGTCCTGGGTTCAATTTCGTCCGGGGACGCTGGGGGTGAGTTCTCTCCTCCGCGTCATCAGCGCCCACACCCTAGGTGGGGTTGGCGAAAGGGCCTTTCTGTGTGGAGTTTGCATGTTCTCCCCGTGTCTCCTATAGGGTAGATAGTAGATACCCTCACAAAAACATGCAGTAATCCTGGTATCTATACTGCCTCCCCCTGGCTAGCCAGGGCGCCTGATGGAGGGGAGAAGGAACTGGTTGGAATAACGTGTTCCTTCCACTTGCTATGTCCAACCAGGGAAGCTCCCCCCTGTCAGGTGATAAGAAGCGGCTTGTCACTCATGCACAGAAGGAAGCATGAGCTCAGTTCGGGGCTCTCACTCCCCTGGTTGGCAGAGGGAGAGCAAAGCCCTGGATTACAGTTTAGGCAATAGTGTGTGCCAACGGTGACGCAATTGTAGTCCTTAGCGGCCATTTTTTGGGTCAAAACACAGGTGTTTCAATTGTTTGATTGCATAGAACTAATGCTCTACTTCAGAACACCTGTGTAAGGCTGTGTTGACCCAAGAAATGGCCGCTCTTAGAACTACATTTGGCACACCCTATAGGCACCAGGTGAAAAAATGGGTAACAAAATTGTGGGATAAAAATGTAGATAAAAAATGTTTTGTGTTGCAATGAGAACGAGAAGGCCAGTTAAATGACTAACGTGTGTACGTGTGTGTGCGCGTGCGTGCAGATCACTCTCCTCATAGCCTTCCTGTGCGTGCACTGTGCACGAGGATGGACAGACTACCACTCCTACCGGTACTTTGAGGTGGTGACGCTCTGGTTCCTGTTCGCCTTCCTCATCTTCTTCCTCATGTACGTCTTCAGGCTGCAGAAGAAAATACCCTGCATCAACTGGCCTCTCACTGTAAGTACAGTAGCACTGTGTGTGTGTGTGTGTGTGTGTGTGTGTGTGTGTGTGTGTGTGTGTGTGTGTGTGTGTGTGTGTGTGTGTGTGTGTGTGTGTGTGTGTGTGTGTGTGTGTGTGTGTGTGTGTGTGTGTGTGTGTGTGTGTGTGTGTGTGTGTGTGTGTGAACCCCATTAGAACCTAAAACCTGAGGCCAAGTCTTCTAAATCCTAACAGTTTTCTGAAAAACCTACGTTGCCATATATATCAGTGGTTCTCAAAACCTTATCATGTCAAGGACCCCCGAAATTATGTGTTTGGCCGCGGACCCCCATCTCCAAATACTGTGGCTGTGGCTCGGGTCGTGTGGCCGCTTGACAAACGGAAGGTTGCCAGTTCGATCCCGGGCTCCCCCAGAGTTAGTGTGGAAGAGTCCTTGAGCAAGACTCTGAACCTCTAGTTGCTCCCGGTGAGCAGGTTGGTGCCTTGCATGATTTCCTCCGCCATCGGTGTATGGATGTGTGTGTGAATGGGTGAATGTAATGCACAATCTCTGTAAAGCGCATTGGATAAAGGCGCTATATAAATTTACCATTTACTGTATTTTGTTCCAGGGCCAAAGATTTGATTTAAAAATGTTCGCTTTGAAAAATATATAAATTCAAAGATGTGCACACATTTTCATGATAAGAAAAATAGCAGATCTACAAGCTCATAGTGCGGCACAAAGTGACGTGTTTGTCGTGTTATGAGCTTGTATGTCTGCCATTTTTGAATAGCCAATCGATGTGTTAAATATATCTAAAACCTAAAATGATACAGATGCTTCCCCGGTTTTAATGGGTTCATTTTGTCATGTGCGCGCGTGCGTGCCTATGTGTGTGTGTGTGTGTGTGTGTGTGTACGTGTGTACAAAGGCTGATCTCAAAATTCTAAGAACTGTAGAGATAAAAAGAATGCTGCCTTGGTTTGAGAAATGCTCCAGAAAAGATGTCCATGAAAGAATGAAAGCAGTGTTTAACCACTTAAAAGGGCATGAACCCCAAAGGCTGATTGTGTACTTTGTTTTCCAGTTCAGAGTAAACACTACAGCATTTTAAAAGCAACTCAGCTGCCTGCTGATAATCAAAATAATGAGCAGCACTTTGTGAGCTTATTATTACTAGTCCTTGCCCGGTCAAACACAATGTGCTCCAAATGATGTGCAGACAGAGTTTGGGTTATGGGGTGTGCACAGTTGTTGTGGTGTGTACTGAGGTGAAAGTATCGGCTCGTAGGATAGTAGGATTTAAGATGTATCAGTGATGTCAGTCATGTCCAAATGTGGGCACTGTTTCAGCATGGATATCAGACAGACAGACAGACAGACAGACAGACAGACAGACAGACAGACAGACATTTGGTCGTTTGTTATGTAGGATTTCCTTTTTCTTTTCACCTAATGACGGGGAAATAGGGAGCCCAGGTTGACTAAATTACTGAGCTACTATCACTAGAAGTCTGCATTTAAAGCTTTTATGGTGGTACCATATTGGCAAACCATACAGGCACCAACCGTCTTCCTCTTGCTGCTGCTACGCATTGGCAGCAACAAGTGGCGGAAAATGTACCTAAAAACCACACTTCCCACAAGCCACAACTTGTACACATACTGTAACTGACTAGAAACTCAGCCTCTAAAAGTGAAAGTCACCTACAATATTAGAATGCCATTTGAGTAAAAGTCTTAAAGTATCTGATAACAAGTATCAAAAGTTTTCTGAATTCAGTACCTATATTAAAAGTAAATGCTATTAATATAAACATCAGCCAGACTTTTCTCTCTCTGAGCTGAGCTTTATCAATCTACCCTACATACTATACTGTCCTTCAGATGAAAGTGTTCAAATTAACAAAATGCATTTTCGACAACCATTTGCATTTTCCACCCCTGCCAGACAGTCTCTCCTCTCTTTAACCTCTCAGCCATGGACGTGCAGAGAATGTTAGAGAGGAAGGGGCTGACATTTCTAAAAGGGCCTTTTGGTGGAAATATTGAAAATAGCCGACCTCCAAGCTCACAGCGCGTCGCAGGCTATTTTAGGTACTTGATTGTGGAGATGTGACGAACGGCATGGATTTCTACACAGTGAGGGCAATTCTTTCAACATAAGATGCTGCATTCAAGTTCAGGAGAGTTTGGACAAGGCAATTCTCTTGAATGCTGCCTTCAGGTATAGCATGGAAAGAGGGACATTTGTATTTCTTTCACCATAGTGAAAACTGCATTCATGGTCTGGAGAGTAGTGATGGGCAATCCCGTTCATTTCAGTAAACGGATCATTTCGTTCACGTTCACGGTAATGATCCGTTCAAAAGATTAGTTCAAAAGACTTGTTCATAGCGCGATCGCCCCGTGAAAACACAATCGCGGGAGCGTTTTTATTTCGTCGCGAGCAGCCCGCCGTCGCGTCCTGTCTGCCGGCCGGGGCTAATAGGGGGAGAGGCGGGGGTGTGAACGAAAGTGTGAACGACCCATTTCAGGGATTTGAACGAATCGTTCACGAGTCATGCTAATGATTCGATTCTTATGAACGAATCACTCATGAACGACACATCACTACTGGAGAGGGCACTTTTTACAGACGGATAAAAGGGCAGGGACTCAAGCCCCCTTTGATATCTATGTGTGCACGTGCCTGCTCTCTCAGCTACGGCTGCTCGAAATAACGAACATGGAGGACGGAGGTCATTGTTGAGACATGAACCTCAGCGTGGTGGTGATGCAACGGGCGGGGTCTTGCATCACCTGTTTCTGCTTTATTTCAATAGTGACAGTGATTTTGAACCCATTTAGGCCTGAGGTCAATTCTAACAACGCCTTCTAAATCCTGATCTACGTTTTCTGAATTCAAAAAATATTATTTCAAAACATAAAAAAAAAAACAGAAATCCCCAAAAGCATAAATAAAAAAGATGCAATGATTTCTCTATGTAGTGAAAACAGCTGATCTACAAGCTCACAACGTGACGCTTTGCTTGTAGATCTACTCTTTTCACTAGCTTGGCTCCCAGCTCCCAACGTCTTCATTTCTCTTTTGGGTCTTGACCTGAAAATGTTTGGGAATCACTGCTGTAGCCTACATAGCATTAAGAACCCCAAAAGGGCTTCACTGAGGGCGGATTCACACTGCAATCCGTTTGATTAGAACTGATTCTGAAAACGGTTGCTGGTTCACGCTGGCCAGCATTCACATTGGCAAAGATTCTCCCTCCCTGGAGACCACTAGCACTATACATCCTGATCCTATAGGTGGCGGTATGCACATAGTGCCTCGCCAGTGAATACAGACGTCATCAACTATGCGACATTACTGATTCTGGTCGCCAAGAAATTCAGGCACGAAAGTTGATGTAACAATCCAATGCGCCTCTTCATGTTTCCGACGCGCGACAGCGCAGTGTGGAACCATAGAGTTATAGTGTGGAACAGTGTTGCAGTGGTCTTGGGTCGTGCGCCCCCCGACGACCCAAACCTTTTCTGAGCCGGGGTCTCGCACCCCCCGAAGTTCACACCTCGACAACTGTTTAACAAAGAAACAAGCCTATTTGCATATCAATAGACCTGTATAGTAGGTGTCGAGTGATTCGCTGATCTACAAGCTCACAATGCCTCGCATCCGCGCCGCGTTGTGAGCTTGTAGATCTGCTATTTTCCAGGCACAGAAACTTGCAGAATGATGAGTCCAGCGCAGCACAGCGCACGTTATTATTTGTATTATTTAATAATCAACGTAGCCTACAATTGAAACGCTTTCACAAGCCACAGTGTGGCTTAATATTCACATTAAGGGTAACAAGCACGTCAAGCAGGCACAGCAGTGCACACCGATAACACCGTTAAAACAAATAAAACTTCTCCGCTAGGCCAACTCTGCCCCGTCCCAAGCAGCGCGCAGTAGAGATGAGACATTCGCAAACGATTCGGCTCTCTTGAACGGCTCTTTTAAATGAACGATGGGATCCCGTCCACAGTCGCGGGACACAGAGCAATGAGTCAGTGTCGAGAACGGTATCAGAAAAAACGGATGGGGGAGGCACAGCTCATGGACGAGAGCTAGCAGTTTGGACATGTCATGGACACAGGCTGCGAAACACAAACAGCATTTGGATTACAAAAACACTGGAACAATTCAGAAGCACTTAATTAGAAAATGTAACTAGTAGACGTGTATGTTAATCTGACATTAGTAGGCTAGATTGTTTACTTCTTGGACTTGGACATGCGTTTGTGCTGTGGCAGGTTATTTAATATGGGATTTTGACAGCTTGCTTCTTCCTCTTAACGGAGCACCGTCCCGGCTCCGAATGTTTTAACGGAGCGGCGGTTCTGGACGTTCCGTCTCACTTTCACCCCTGCCAGTGCGCTGGTGCGAGACAATAAATAACTGTTCGCCAATTGCTACTTCTCTCAATTAGAAGTACATGCCACCAGTCCAGCGCACCGCAGTAGTAGGCTAACTGGTGATATAAAAAAATATATATTTTCGACTCCTCGACTCAAACAATTGGTGTCGATTCGCGGGGCTTAAAACGACGCAGAAGACAGCCCTACAAGCAAGCAATCTCTCTGTTAGACCAGGCCATGTCGACAACTGTTACCCAGTGTTTATTTGTGGCGACGCCTGACTCGTCGACTTTATATGAGGTCATTTTCCGTTTTTGTGGACGGTTGCTTCACACTGCAGCTCACCGGTCACAATGCAGTCTCGAGACTACCTCTTGAGGTGGTTTCGAGGCTATCCGTTTCTGAGGAAAACCGAGGCTTCACACACTGTCAAAACATCTGCCAAGTAGCCTCGAGAAAGGTCCCGAGACCGCAGTGTGAATCCGCCCTCACTCAAACGCTTCCTAAATGGGTTAAATCTTTGCTTCTGGATGTCCCCGAAACCAAATATCTTGACTTGAGATGAGGAAAGGCAGGTTAGTTAACCAGGCACATTGAAGAAGGCATTTTGTGCGCATGTGGTACCACACGCACCCTGACCGTAATTTGACAAAAAATTATGTAATTGATATAAAAAAAGTTGTGACCACAGAGGGCAGTTATTATTAACCACTCGGAAGCGTGGGTCAACCAAGCTGTGTAATAGTTTAGTAATACATACAGTACATAGTTACCGTATGCGCTGATTATGTGGCGGAGGAAGTTCAGCTTCCTCTGTTTGAAGAAAACAGGCTTGTTTTACTGTTTGCTTTGAACACACCTCTGATTGGCCAACGCCCCTGCCGACAGTGAAGTTGAGATGTCAGAAAATGAAGAAACAGTTCCCGGGGTGTTGGTTGTTGTTATGGGGGAGTTAAGTGTCAAATGTATGTGTCAAAACAAGCGTTAAATAGCTCTATATTATGATGATAATCATTGAGTGTTGGCTCAGGAACAGCGGTCTCCTCATCTCTCCAGCTCTATAATGAACAGAAAATGCATTTTCGGGCCGGGATACCAATCTTATACTTGAATGAAAAAGCTCACAATCGTGACATTTGTTTGTTATTAACTTTTTTATTTTATTCAAAGCATGAATGTTACATGTAGAAGAGTTAAACAATTATATTATGAATAAAATGTGAAAACAAATGAAATCACAAGATAAATGTACAAACAAACAACATACAACAACTCAAACAACAACGACAAGACAAGAAAAGAAGAAATAAAAAAAAAAACACCCACCTCCTTTCCCCAGACCAACACAGAATTTAAAATAGTGCATGCCTGTGCCAGGCTGTTAACTTACCACTGTAGTGAATCATATCCTTGAGCTTATCTGCTATTCCCGACCATATAATAAAGTTGTCCTCATTTGCTCCGTGTAATCTTGCTGTCGACTGCTCTAAATATACAATATCTAAAAAGGTTAGAGACCACTGGCGAAATGTTAAGGTATGAGGAAATGTCCACCGCATAGCAACCATCTTCTTAGCCACTACAATCGTGACATGATGTGATCTTGTAGATCTGCCCCCAAAATCTTTTGAAAGTGTTTGCCTCACAATGACATGCCCAAAAAAGGGACACCAGTTTTAAAGTGGTTTAAAAAGATGCCAGTCAACTGAAAAGTAAAGTAAACCCATGAGTGGCATGTGTCTGGTGTAGGAGTTCTTAACCATGAATGTCATGTGTCTGGTGTAGGAGTTCCTAACCATGGATGTCATGTGTCTCGTTGTGTAGGAGTTCCTAACCATGAATGGCATGTGTCTGGTGTAGGAGTTCCTAACCATGAATGTCATGTGTCTCGTTGTGTAGGAGTTCCTAACCATGAATGTCATGTGTCTCGTTGTGTAGGAGTTCCTAACCATGGATGTCATGTGTCTCGTTGTGTAGGAGTTCCTAACCATGAATGTCATGTGTCTGGTTGTGTAGGAGTTCCTGCACTACGCTGTGGGGACGCTCCTCATCCTCATCGCTTCCATCGTTGCCTCTGTGAAGAGCGGCGGCTGGTCTGAACTGGTGGCTGGATCGGTAAGTACATCACAGTTCTTTAACCACTTTAACCATTATTTTATGCTTTAACTACTGAAAAGTAGCAGATATACAAGCTCACAGCGCGGCACCGTTTGAATTAAATTATACAATTAAATAATCGAGTGATCTATTGTCTTGTCTTGCAGGTGTTTGGTTTCATCGCTACATTCCTGCTGGCCGTCAGTCTGTGGACTTCTTACAGAGTCACTTGTGGCTCCCAGCAAACAGGTAAACACTGACCCCAGGCCAGCTACATCTGATCCTTTGTCAATCACATCAACCTACATTAATACAAGTATCAGATCCTAGATCAGAGGACGCACAGAGTGGAGCTGAATAGTAAAACTATAACCGCTGTTTCTTGACCTTGATGGGGAACATCATTTGGTGAAGGAAACATTTTCATAACGAGTTATGAAAACACTAGTCTTGTGTAGCCAGACAACTATTCCACAATCTCCGAATGCTAAATAGAGTCTGGAACTACAGCTCCTGAACGGCGAGTAATGGAAGCTGGCATTTTTTGCTAAGCAGCAAGCTTTATAAATATGCTTAGATGATTTTTATTTACATCAGGATAAATGTGCGCAAAACAAAACGGAAGTGTGGAGGAGGCTTCACTTCTGCTTTATCATTATACTCATCATAAGACCTCCGTCTCCCCAGACTGTATGACGGGAGCGTTTTCAAATCGTGGGGGTCAACAGTCTGGCCATGCGAGACTATGAAAACACAAACACAGTGCTGAGCAGTGTTGCATTGGTGAGTGTAGTATATCCGGTGGGACGCTTAACACCTACACTACAGGTCACAGTGGACCACTGACCTGCATCTCTAGACTCATTGCTATGTTTATTCACGCTGGTGTGACACAGTGGCGTCAGTTCAGAAAAAGCTAAGGTATGGCAACATGACTGGTGTCTTGCACGCGCGCGAACAGGCATGATACATTTATTTTAAGTACATTTTATTTTTTCCCCTAGTTTCTACAGTTTCTTGGGCTGGATATGGCAGCCTGGAACGGTTGTTCAAGTGCAGCTAAACTTGGCATGTTAGTAAACATTGCACCTGTGCAGCTGACCTGCGGAACCTGGGAATATACCATTTTGTCAAGATGGGGAGAAAACAAGCGTGGAGAATATAATTATAATACCTTCTTAAAGTGACCATTTTGTAAAACTTTGCATTTGTAGTTATTTTACTGTAATTTAACAACATAATAACAGAGAGACATTCATGGATTTATATTTAAAAGTAACTTTCATTTTCCCCCTTGGACCCAGGCTATGGCAGCTGCATACCCCTGCCATACCCAATTGACGCCCCTGGTGTGACACCCGGCAGTCGGCAGCCTTTGTAAACTTTGTTGAGTTGTAAAATGAAGGGTTGATTTTTAATCAATGCATGTGCGTGCGCATGCTCCTGAAAGATCTCTGGGCGGACGGTGTGGTACCGCATGCAACTCTGGTGCAGATGCAGATGCAACAAGAACATGTGTTTTTTGGGGAGGGGGCGGGGGGGAAGCAGGGACGCTACTCATAGTGAAAGAGTTATGTGTGCCCAGAGGGGTGTGTGTGGTGTGGGGGTTGGAAGGCTGCTGACTACACAGTGTCACTATGACACTACAGGCCTACTTCCTGAGCCTAGACTCAAAGTGAAATGGTGTATTTGTACAAGCGTTGAATCGACTGCCAACAACATTGGGGGCTTCGGTTACTTTCAGAATGGGAACAACAGCATTGGGGGCTTCGGTTACTTTCAGAACGGGGGAAAGGAGAAAGCAGTGCATTGGTAGTGAAGCAGGTTGGTGCAGCTGGTCATCATGGAGGTTGAATCTGAGGTTAACTGCTTATAAGCCCTTAATGGAGCTTGATACAATGGGATGCATTGTGAGTGACCCGTTGTGAGCTTGTACAGCCAAAATATGGACTCCAGGGTTTAATTAATTAAAGGACAGTGTTCTCCTTTTAATTGGGATGTTTTCATGAAAACACCACCATCCACGCACGGTGCGTTCTTGTATGGGGACTTGGAGAGTCCCTGCCGCCTACAGAAGTAAACGTAAGCTCAGGGGTGACCCTGTGCCTTTGCTGTGGCTGCTCCTAAGCTGTGGTACAACGTTCCTTCTCTGTCAGATCTGCCCCCTCCGTTGAGGTTTTAAATCCAGGCTCAAGACTTTTTTCTATTCACAAGCTTTTGAATCCCCCTGATGGTTGAATGTGTACTTGAATTTGTATCTTATTATACTTAATAAGGGTTTGCTTTGTTGTTTTTAACATTTCACTACTACTATACTTTGTTTATTATTGACCGTTCCGCGCTGCTTTAATATTGCTTTGTTTGTACAGCACTTTAGAACAATGATAGTTGTTTTTAAATGTGTTATATTAAAACATTTAGTTTCGATTTAGATTCTCTGCCACAAGTAAATAATCTACACAAACAAGGGCAAGCATGCTTTGCTGGCAGATTGCCAAACCGACATGCACAGGAAGAAAGTCTGTGATGTCATAATGGCACAGTGGAGCCGGATCTCTCTAGTGGGGGTGTGTCTTTTTCCCCCTGTTCACACGTCCGTCTCACCCTTTCCACCAGGCTGAACCGGATGGCCGGCTTGAATTAGCCTATACTAGACCAGTGATACATACGAGGCCAAGCTTTTTAACTTCAAGGACCCCCCCAGTTTGATATGCAAATTGGCCACGGACTCTGGGTCTGGGATCTACACACCTTCTAAAATAATTTTGTATACTATTGTGCTGTGTTCTAGGGCATTCACCAAATATTCAAATATTCGAATATCAAAGTCACTATTCGACGTTGTTCACCGAAGTAGAATATTCGCTTTTTTTTTCTCTCTTTAAAAAATATATAGTTTATAAAGCTTGGCTAGATAGGAAGTCATAAGAATGAGTTGTCAATGCCCCTCAAACCTTTTTAGGCCATGACCCCCAAAATAAACATATACTTGAACAGGGGACCCCCACCCTGACAAGCACTTGGAATTGTAGGTATTATATTTAATGTGACTCGGTTCCGCAGATAAATATTGTGAAAATAGCCGATCTACATGCATGCTCACAACGCCTCGCAACGCGAGGCGTTTTGAGCCTCTTGCTTACTTAATATTTGACAGTTTGGCCAGTCCTGTCGAATATTTGACTATTCGAATACTTTGAGGTCGAATAATTTGAATACTAAAAATCACTATTCGTGAATGCCCTATTGTGTTCACATTTCTGGCAGATACAAAGGATGCATATTTTTTAGCTTAGTATATTTGTAGCTGAACAATCTCAACCTTTGTGTATACGTAATGACATATCTTTGCATCTTCATGTTGCTGGCTTACGATGAAAAAGAACGGTAGCTTGTAACTTTGTAGCTGCCAATGGGGTCCATTTTGTCCACTTCCCGGAGCCAACATTGAGAACCTTTGACAACCCCCTCTTTCCTTGGTGTTTTGCCTTGATTGTGCTTAAACCCTATCATTTAACTTCACTAAAACTCTGTCTAATCCTAACCCCAACCCTAATCCTACCCTCACAAACACTATGCCTAACCCTAACCTCAACCCTTGCAGAAATAATGCCTAAACCTAACCTCAAAACCCTGTCCGCCTGGGCGAAACACCTGGAAAAGACTTCCTCCCACTAAGTTACATAATCAATGTGTCGTCCATTGTACCTAGGATACTGACATGGTGGTGAAACAAGAAAACGTTAAAAGTCGTATTCACATCAAATGATGAATGCTGTTGTTGTCTCCTCTCCTCTGCAGGTGCAGCAGTTTAAAGAGGATCTTATTGGATAATGTTACAAACTACAGAGGTGATGGACAGCTGACCTTCAGTAGGACCAGTGACCTCAGAACAGCTGTAATTAAACACGTGCCACACAATAACCAAACCTCCATAACAGAGACGTTTAATTTCACCCTAAGCTACGCGTTTTCAAAGCCGGACAACCGTTTCAGTTCTGACTTTTGGCTGAATGTAAGCACTTCTTGAGCCTAATTTGCCTGATTTTGATATGCTGTATGAAGGAAATTATGAATTAGATTTTGAACCTCTTTGCCAGACATTGTTTTTAACTGGCGAGGAGGAGAAGTGATTTAAGTTTTTATTTGAAGAAGAATGTTTTGGAGTTGTGTTGCTTTTCTACGCATATTAAAGATGGGGTGCCATGAATTCTGTTCCCTGCTAAAACATGATCATCAGGTATTATGATTATACTAGGAGGAAGACTTTTTCCAAAAAAGTGTACAGAAAGAGTTAAAATTAGGTTTTTATGTGGCCACACCCACCCCCGGGTGGTGACCCAGCTGAAGTTAGCCACACCCACAGTGTTGGGTGTATGGTAAAAGGGGACGGGATTATTTTATGATGTCATTTTTTGATCAGGCCTTTTGACTCAGTGGCTTTCAGCTTTCAGGAAGAAACATAAATACACAGGGAAGAAGACAAATGTGCACATTATAACCATACCCTGGGTCTATTAGAGTAATGTTAACTCCATAGACACCTAATAAAACGGAAAAAGTACAAAACTATGGCACCACCTCTTTAAAAAAACTGCTTTGAACTGTTTGGATTTGTTGAACGTTATGAATTGACGGCTCTCTAAGTCAGCTCTGATTGCTCAGACCAAATTAGAAATGGGTCTTGAAGGCCGTTCACAAGTCACAATAAGAACGATAACTATAAACTAGGAAACTGGCGAGTGATATCATTGGGATCACCTTCAGAGCCACCACTGACTTCAGACTGTGTATGATGATAGTGTTATGATGTGCTGTGAGGCTGTTTGTCTGTATATGCATGCTGCCGAAAAGAGAAAAATATCTAGCTACTGTATTTTCTTATTTTTATTTTTACATTTTGTTTTTGGTTGTTTTCTACAAACCATTTCAGTATTTAAATGCTTTATTTCCTTTTTATGTCGGGCTGTGCCGATATCCACTGGACAACAAAAAGAAAAACACATTTCAAAGTATGGAAAAACAACCAAATATTTTATTAAAGTGTTGTTGTTTTTTTCACAATATGGAGATGTCTCTGTTTTGCATGAAGCTGGTGCATGATTGTTCCCTAAGCTTTTTTTTTTTTATCCCATGATTTTGTAACCCATTTTTTCACCCAGTGCCAATTGCCTAAGCTATGTAATCCTGACCCCTCATGCTTCCTTCAATGCATGAGTATAGTCCAAGTTGTTTCTTTTCACCTGACGGGGGATTTCCCTGGTATGGACGTAGCGCGTGGAAGGAACACGTTATTCCAACCGGTTCCTTTCCCCTCTATCAGGCACCCTGGCTGGCCAGGGGGAGGCATTATTGAGACCAGGATTACTGCATGTTTTTGTGAGGGTATCTACCATAGGAGACACGGGGAGAAGAACATGCAAACTCCACACAGAAAGGCCCTTTCGCCAACCCCACCTAGGGTGTGGGCACTGATGGCGCGTAGGAGAGAACACGCCCCCAGCGCCCACAGATTTGATTTATACTTATAAAGTAGCCAATCTTCAAGCTCACTATGTGTCTCACTGCAACATGTTGTGAGCTTGTAGATTGGTTATTTTGGTGCGTGACACTGACCATGACTATGTATAACTCAGTCAGAATGCCAAGGGTCAGAGAATGTTGTTTAACCATTATGTTTATGTCTCTTTGTTGGCAGATGGTTGATTAAACTATATGCATTTAATTGTCAAGGAAACACAATCTCATAGTGACTAGGGTTGGGGATCCTTAAGCAATACTATCTCTTAACGGTCTGATTCATTAACGGTTCCCTTTAATGATTCCTATTTCATATCATTTTGGACCTTCATTATAATTATTGAAAAATACTTGAGCGGGTTCCAAATGGACCCTTACAGGTCTGTAACTTTGCGAGTGTACAGATGGTTCCATTTGTACACTCAGAGTTATGGTGAAATTGACCTTGAAATGAAAAGTATTGTAATTGTATAGCAGCAGGAGTCCACCTAGCCTACCTACCAGTTCTGAACGGTTCCCGAAATAGTGACAGTGATAAAATCACAACTGTAAGAGCCCTCCCTCTACTATTCTATGATAGCATGGCAACAGTGCTGTCGCCATGGTTCCAGGAATGTAAACAGTGCTGTTGTCATGGTTACACTTCCTGTAAGACTATATATTACTAGCTTAACAGCAGGACTTTTATACAACAATACCAAATAGAAACAGTTGTCATGGAAACCACCATCAACCGGTTACCATGGGAACCAACATCTAACCGGTTACCAAGGGAAGCAACATCTAGCTAACTTAATGGGCGGCACACACACACACACACACACACACACACACACACACACACACACACACACACACACACACACACACACACACACACACACACACACACACCCCATGAAGTTTAGTTGAAAGTGAATTAAGTCACATCAGTTCTAAAAGACTGTTAAGACTTGCAACTAAAGTGATTTGCATTAAGATTGATATAAAATCACATAAAAAATAAACAGACTGTATATACAACATGAATAAAGGGAAGACCAGTGGAAATACATTGTTGGGTTGTTTTTAACTTCTCAATGACCTCAAGCTAGTGATAAGCCTTGTCCTTGGAGCACAGAGCAGTCTCTCTTTAAAGGTCCTTCCTATGTCTTTGAAGTGTCTCTAAACATTCAGGCTGACTCCAGGCCAGCAACACAAACTGTGTACATCATTTATATACTGTAAACACGCAGTGTTTATAACGAAGGAGCAGTGACTGATCCACAATCAGTTAATGCATACATTCATACATATACATGGTGGGAATAGAACCTCTCACTGTGGCAGTGACTTTAGTGCCTTGCTCACAGACCCGGGTTCTATTGAATTGCTGTTAGCTTTCCTGTTCACTGTTATTGAATGAGCGAGCGAGCTGCAGCTAATGGCAGCAGGACTCATGCTGTGTATGTATTGTATACATCTATTATATATTCTATATGTTCAGTACATTGATATGCTGTACAGGTGGGTTTGTACTTTGTGCTGGTGATGGGGAGAGGTGATGGAAGTGATTAGCACATCATCAGTTACTGTAAAGGCTCTTTTCACCACGTTTAGATTTTGGCCTTGATTGTTTGGCTTTTAACGCCTAAACACCATTTATCTTTGCCAATGTTTGCCAATTTTCACATGTATTGACATACCCAATAGGGAGAGGCTACTTGGTTGTACGTGATCAAAGGGGTATTTCACCTGAAACCAAACAATTAACAAATAATGTGTCTACGTCTGAGACTCCTGTTCCAGACCTTTAAATCAAACCAAAGTTTGAACCTCTCATACTGCTGTGATGTGAGTGAAATGAGCTTTAAGCAGAGTGGAGACAGGGCTGTTGGGTGGGGCCTGCATTTACTGGTGATTACTGCTCCTCATATTTACTCTAGTCTGGTGATTACTGTTACTCATATTTACTCTAGTCTGTGGTTCACTGCTGCTAGTCTATAAACACTGTCTGAACACACAAGACCCCTGTGGGTCCATTTGGTTTCATTTTACACTCTCAAGAGTTAAGATCTTACCAACTCTCCATCATTTAGCTGGGGACCACCTGGGACCCCCTCAAGGACCACTGGTTCAGAGAAGCACTGCTATAGTGTGATGATGATGATACTGCTTAACCACTTTCAACCGGTGTCATCATTATAGGACAATGGTTCTCAAAGTGGTGTCCACTGTCCAGGGACTCTGTGGGTTCCTTCAGGGGGTCTAAATTGACCCATACGAGTCTGTAACTCTGGTCCATTTGATTCCATTTGTACACCGTCAGAGTTAAGGGGAGACCTTGAAATGTAAACATTTGAGACACTGTTATAGGCCAATGGTTTTTGAAGATTTTGAAAATAGAAGACCTACACACTTGTAGCTCGGCTGTGTGCAACCAACGCCAATCCATCCTCAGCTGAAGCTCATGCAAACAGGGCTTGAATAACCGAGTTGTTCTATCATTAGAGCAGGGAGGAATGGAAGGAGTGAGGAATGAATGTTTGTTTGGATTAGATAGAGAGAGAGAGAGAGAGAGGTAGGTATGAGGTAGGCTATGGGAGGAAGAGAGGAGGGGCTGGGAACTATGACTCATGGTTCAGCACTCCCTGGGACTCACACTATGGACTCACACACACTCGCGCACACGCACGCACGCACGCACGCACGCACGCACGCACGCACGCACACGCACGCGCACGCACACACACACACACACACACACACACACACACACACACACACACACACTATATATTTACATCACTTGTGGGGACATTACATAGACTTCCATTCATTTTTATGCAAGTCCTGTGGCCTTACCCTAACCTCTATCCCTAAACCCTAACCTTAACCGTAACCGTTGTGGGGACCTACTATTTTGTCCCCACACTGTCAGAGGTCCCCTGCAGGTGACTGTGTGAACATGCGTTTAGTCCCCATAAGTATAGCTAGACAAACACACACACACACACACACACACACACACACACACACACACACACACACACACACACACACACACACACACACACACACACAAAAAACAGGTTCTCTCATCTTGTTCTATTGATCCAGGATTTATTCTTATGGACAACGTTTTGACATTCAGGCATACACTGTTGTTTTACTGTTGTGTGTGTATTAATGTTGTAGTTCTTTATTTTTATAAAGGGTTCATCACTTCAGGTTGACAAAGAGCTCCACCTACTGGACGCTTAGTGTCATGGCACGACATAATCTTTTTGCATGAACATAATTTACGGTCAGTTTAACTGTATCTGGTTTGTGTGTCATACATAGAATGCAGTTTAAAACGGTGTTTTCCAAATATTGGGTTGCAATCCCTTTTTTATGGGTCGTGAGTTATCCATTCTCTTTAACCTTTTTCCCGCAAAAACCTCTCCTACAAAATGTCTAAATGTTGATTTTGCAATTTGATCTGCAAGAATTACTATTTTCATTATCATTTTATTCATATTGATTCACATTGTATTTTTGGTTTAGGTTTTTTGGGGTCCCAAAGACATCAAAAAAGCGTTTAAAGCGTTAGTTAGAGAAGGACAGGGCAGGCTCCAGGGTCCTGAGTTCACAGCCAAATAGGAGAACTATTAAAGTGAGTTGAACTTCCACACACTGACCTCCATGTGAGCACTGTACTTATTACTTTAAGGCAGTGGTGTAAATTAACAAAGTACATTAACGCAGGTACTGTACTTTAGTACATTTCTGAGGTACCTTTTATTTAACTGGAGTGTTTCCAGTTTTCAGTACTCATACTTCTACTGCACTACATTACAGAGGCAAATATTTTACTTTTATTCTGTATTTGAAAACTTAGTCAAGTTATAGTTTGTAGTTATAGTTTGTAGATTTAGATTATTACAAAACATACATTAACCATTATACATTCGGGCATCTACAAGCTCACAATGCGTTGTGAGCTTGTAGATTTGCTATTTTCAAAAGATTTCATTCTGTATAACGAGTAGTCTACTTTATACTTTTGGTACTTTAAGTATATTTTGATGCCAGTGATTTTGTACTTTTTGAATACCAGACTTTTTTTCATCAGTGACTCTGACGTCAACATCCTGAATTTGAACTTTTTCAAGTGCTTGTTCAGAGCACGTAAGTCCATAATCGGACGCAGCCCCCCTCCTTTTTTCTGAACCAGAAAATAACGGCTCCAGAAGCCTAAACGGCTCTGGTCGCGTGATAACTCCACTATAGCGCCCTTGCGCAATAGTGAACTTATCTCCTCCCTCAAGGCATCGGCCTTCAAGCCGCGGGCTCGAGTATAAATAACCTTGCTGGATAGGGAGGGTTTTTTCGCGAACTGTAGTCTGTAACCCCGCGTCACCGTCCGAAACACCCAGTGATTCGGATTGCAACGTTTCCATTGCTCTGCACACTGTGCTAACGTGTTGCTGAGCAACGGAGAAGCCTTGGGGTTGTACCGCCTGAG
This sequence comes from Nannobrachium achirus, assembly GCF_963921795.1. Taxonomy (NCBI): domain Eukaryota; kingdom Metazoa; phylum Chordata; class Actinopteri; order Myctophiformes; family Myctophidae; genus Nannobrachium; species Nannobrachium achirus. The sequence continues at coordinate 70,263,322 of NC_137811.1, read as the reverse complement.
CGGAACTACTGGGCCGGGAGGGAAAGGTTCCATATCCGGGCACGTATCCGTATCCGCTAGACGCCGAGCCGGAAGGCGCGGAGTCACCGGCGGAAAGAGCGTTTCCGTTTCCGGTACGCTTATTTCCGTATCCGGTGGGGAACGAACACGTGACCTCCGGGCCGGAAGGCGCGGAGTCACCGGCGGAAAGAGCGTTTCCGTTTCCGGTACGCTTATTTCCGTATCCGGTGGGGGACGAACACGTGACCTCCAAGAAGCCTCGCTTGTTAATAATACATGCGACACACAACGTGGAGCCCGGGGGACAGGGTTCATCGCATAAGTAACATAATCCCCGGCTCGGGGAATTGTATTTACGTTTATAACCTGTGCTAAGGCCTTTATATGCTTCCTTGCGGGAAGACGAGGCCGACCCTGGGTGATATGTGTTGGCTTCTTCCCTGACGCTAAGACCAAACTCCTGTCCTGAACTAGAGTCGGCATAACAGTGCCGCTCGGTGGAGACAGAGGGGTATTGCACACTAGAGAGACTATACCACTGTGAATAGGAATTAGCTTGTCTGGGAACATTTTGCAAAGAGAAATATTCTGCTTGTAACCTGTCTGCATGACTGGAGGAAGCGATATTATCTGAGTGGAAAGAAATTCCAGCCTGGACTTCTCTACACTGGTTAAATTCATGCAAAATGGGGTCGTCTGTAGTAAAGCAGGTGGGTTTGAAATAAACAGGCATTGTTTCATCAACACACTTTTTATTACAGGCACTGGAGGAGAGCACAGAGGAGGAATAAACATTGATTTCTTTGCATAAGAAAAATTGTTCATATTGTCCAAACGTCTGCGCTTGCAAGGGGGGGTCCCCTGAATTTTCAGGGGGACCCCGCCAGAGTCCAGTGTCACTTTCGCGGCGGCTTCCCACGGGCTTTGTGGGAGCTGGCCGGTATCCCGTGCCTGGGAGGGTGGCGGGATTGAGAGCGGGCTTGAGCCCCCGCTGCAGTGCGAGGGGGTCCCGCGGAGGAAGAAGAGGGGGTCCTAGGGGGATTGTTCTGTTTCCCCTGCTTGGAGGAAGAGCGCCCCCTGTCAGCCTGACCAGGGGCCTTGCTCCGTCCCTGTCTCTTTTCCTTTCTGGGTACCTGGGGGTCCGTCGTGGCTCCCAGGAGCTCCAGAGTGATCTTCTTATCCGCCACCTCCTGGCGGAGAAGCTCCAGTCCACCGCCCATGAGGAAGGTAGGGTGGCCGGGAAGGTCTTGCAGGATCTTCCCGGTCTCCTCTCCAGAACTGCCAGGACACTGTACCTTGTCTAGCCACCTGGCACGTTCCGCCTGGATGCAATAATCCATGCCATGTCCAAGCCACTCGATCGCGTGGACATTCAAGTCCATCAGCATGCGCAGCGACTTGTCCATTTCCTCCACCAGCACGTCAGGCACCTCCCGCATCTCGCTGAGGAGGCGCCTGGTGGAGGAAAGCAGCAGCTGGGTGGCGTTCATCGTCCTGGCTGCCAGCGCGGACGATCTGTAAGAGTTCCTCACCCTTGAAGACTGCTTGTCGTCAAAGGGGATGGCAAACCCAGGAGGCTTCTTACCCACGGCCAGATTGAGGGGAGGCCGGCCTCCAGGACCGGTCCGCTCATGGTTGGGCTTGATGCTCCCTATCAGGGACTGGGCCATCAGCTTGTCCATGGGAGGGCACAAGGGGATTCCCGCCTTCTCTGAGTCGCGGTAATCGACCAGGAAGGGGAGCTTGGGGGGGTCCTTGTGTGTAGTCCAGGTTGAATGCAGGGCCTCTGCAAAGCCTGGGACTAGTGGTAGCTTTTCCATCCGACGCGGGGGAGAGGACTCCAAATCCTGGCCCAGGAGAGGAATCCTAGCCCGTGGTCCGAGTGGCGCATCTCCGAGTGGCAGCTCCAGGCCACACCGGATGGCGGCGCGTTCCAGCACCGAGAGCTCGTCCATGGGGATGGAGTCTGGGTCTTGCGCCGCTGCCCCTCTCGCCCCAGCCGGCATGGAAGGGGGGAGAGAGGCAGAAGGGGCTTGGGAGGACGCGGCGGAGATGGAAGCCTCGGCATGAGGAACCACCCTGGCCGCGCCTCCGCCCTGTCCGGAGGGGAAAGAGGACTCGTCCTCCTCCGAGTACTCACCCTCCGTGTCCACCTCCTCCATGTCGTAGTCCTCTAGCTACGGTTCGTCTCCGTCGCTAGCATGCCAGGAGACGGGGCTAGGTGGCCGCATAGCCCGTAGCTGGGGGACGGAGAAGGAGAGAGGAATGTCCCCGACGACTAGAGGGTGGAATTCCTTGGGGGGGACGATCCACGTTGTAGCTGGCGGAGAAACAACGTGGGCGGTCTTGCATGTTCTCTTCTTGGGCACGGCACCAGTCGAGCCCGTCGGAGAAACAGCAGTGGAAACAGGGGCCGCAGACCCGCTAGCAACGGGGCTACCGAAGCTAGCAGAGGGCGAGGCCGCTGGAGGCCTAACCACGTGGCGAGAAGCAGCGCTGTGGCGTTCAGCGCTGTCCGGCACACGAGGAGAGGTGTCTGGGAGGGTTCCGGCGGAGACCGTGGTGTGAAGGCCGTAGCCTGCGGCAGCGATCTCGCATCGTGCCTCGAGGGCTGGAACATCGTACTGGAGGCATTCAGCACAGTTCACCCCCGTGGCCGGGGCCGGAGGGGACAGAGAGGCCAAGGCGTGTCCTACCCCCATGCAGACAATGCAGAACGGATGTGTATCTTCATTGGCGATGAGGCCTTTGCAGCTGGGAAGGCCGCACTTCTTCGGTACCCTAGCTAGCAGGCTGCTAACTGTAGGTCGACGAGCTGCCATCGTGAGCTAACCGAAGCTAAGCGAAGCTAAGCTAAGGCAGGGAGACACGTGGCAGAACGTACAGAGAAGAAGTAAAGACTCAAAGCGAAAGTGAAGAAAAGAGACCGAACTGTTAAGAAGAATAGAATTAGAACGTACAGGAGAATAATCTCTAAAGGCCAGTGGCCGACTTTCCTAGTCAACGCTTAGGCTAAACTTTAAAGAAAATTATACTTATATGGCTGAGTTCGCGACACTAGTTGCAGGTAAGCAGAGGTGCGGAAGAGGAAGTTATGATAGCCCGCAGGGCTTATATACACTCGGGGGCGGTGCCCTCGTTTGTGATTGACAGCCCTACCGACAAATGATATTTCTCGTACGGGAGCTTATGAGTTTTACTCTGTTGCAGCGCCAGATGGCGCTGATATCCCAATGGGGGACCTTGTCTGGAGGTATGACAATAAACATGCGTTTAGTCCCCATAAGTATAGCTAGACAAACACGCGCGTGTGTGTGTGTGTGTGACACACACACACACACACACACACACACACACACACACACACACACACACACACACACACACACACACACACACACACACACACACACACACACACACACACAAAAACAGGTTATCTCATCTTGTTCTATTGATCCAGGATTTATTCTTATGGACAACGTTTTGACATTCAGCCATACACTGTTGTTTTACTGTTGTGTGTGTATTAATGTTGTGGTTCTTTATTTTTATAAACGGTTCATCACTTCAGGTTGACAAAGAGCTCCACCTACTGGACGCTTAGTGTCATGGCACGACATAATCTTTTTGCATGAACATAATTTACGGTCAGTTTAACTGTATCTGGTTTGTGTGTCATACATAGAATGCAGTTTAAAACGGTGTTTTCCAAATATTGGGTTGCAATCCCTTTTTTATGGGTCGTGAGTTATCCATTCTCTTTAACCTTTTTCCCGCAAAAACCTCTCCTACAAAATGTCTAAATGTTGATTTTGCAATTTGATCTGCAAGAATTACTATTTTCATTATCATTTTATTCATATTGATTCACATTGTATTTTTGGTTTAGGTTTTTTGGGGTCCCAAAGACATCAAAAAAGCGTTTAAAGCGTTAGTTAGAGAAGGACAGGGCAGGCTCCAGGGTCCTGAGTTCACAGCCAAATAGGAGAACTATTAAAGTGAGTTGAACTTCCACACACTGACCTCCATGTGAGCACTGTACTTATTACTTTAAGGCAGTGGTGTAAATTAACAAAGTACATTAACGCAGGTACTGTACTTTAGTACATTTCTGAGGTACCTTTTATTTAACTGGAGTGTTTCCAGTTTTCAGTACTCATACTTCTACTGCACTACATTACAGAGGCAAATATTTTACTTTTATTCTGTATTTGAAAACTTAGTCAAGTTATAGTTTGTAGTTATAGTTTGTAGATTTAGATTATTACAAAACATACATTAACCATTATACATTCGGGCATCTACAAGCTCACAATGCGTTGTGAGCTTGTAGATTTGCTATTTTCAAAAGATTTCATTCTGTATAACGAGTAGTCTACTTTATACTTTTGGTACTTTAAGTATATTTTGATGCCAGTGATTTTGTACTTTTTGAATACACAGACTTTTACTTAACAGTACATAACAGTATTTCTACATTGCAGAGTTGATACGTTTACTTAAGTAAAACATTTGAGTACTTTTCCCACCACTGCTTTAATGTCTTGTTCTGTGGAGTATGACCCATGACATGAGCCCACATATCTAGTATAGTGGTTCTCAAAGTGGGGAAAACAATGAATGTCAACTGTTTAATACTTTCCAAAGTGGGGCCCACAACCCAAGTGGGTTCCATTTGTACACTCAGGTTGAAGTTAATGGGAATGAAATGGACCTCCCCTGCTCCCAACTCCAAAGAACCACCACTAGAACAAAGGTTCAGCCTTTTTATGAGTTTCTTAAAAAGCCAGTGACTTCAGTGTGGGCTTACAGTCAACACGATATAACAAACCAAAAGAAACCAAAACACTATCCCAGGGGTATTCAACCCCTAGGGGGTCCTCAGAGTTACTACAGGGGGGGGGCCTCCAAATATTTATGATAGGATCATTCTTTTAAATTAACAACTTGAACCCTCGCATCCCTATTCTGAGGAGAACTTTAGCCAAACATAGCAGATCTACAAGCTTTCAACACCTTGCGCTGCGAGGCATTTAGAGCTTAAATCGGCTATTTTTGGCAAATAGGTTTGGTGTAGAGGTAAAAAAAGAGCAGACCAAGTACAGAGTGAAAGGTCAAGTTAACTAAAAACACGAATCCACATAGACTGATGACAGTGCTGTCAAGCAAGTCTATGAATCTATCTAGTATAGCCTCTATGGGGTCCCTGCTTCATCTCTCTCTCTCTCTCAGCTAAGGGGTCCTTGGCCTGAAAACGTTGAAGACCCCTGTAACCGATAACACCTAATCAAACGAAGGAGAAAAACACAGACTTCTGACAGACATTCAAGTTCATCACATTGGCTGGCAGTGAAATGGAGGAAGGAGAACACACAACCGGCCTTAAAAAGTTCCCTCTTAAAGGGGTATTTCGGTCAAAAACGACTTTCCTACCTTTCAAATGATGATTCGGGAAGCTTCTGGGTTGATCCAGGTGTTGTTTGACCCATAGCAGCATTTTGTTCCATTTTCGATTTTCTCCCCTGCACCCCACGGCTCCAAAACGGCACCTTTTGGGTCGTTCCGTAATCCGGTTATTATTCTCGCTCAAAATTCACTTTTCTCGCTCGATCTCAGTCCCTCATACTGTTGTTAGCATATCCGAGCTACACCAGCTCCTGGTCGCCGCCATGTTTGTTTACAAAAAGCTCAACTCTGAACTCAGGCCAACTAGAGAAACACTGGGAAATCCCGTTTTGTATCGCGTGATCGGATTTCCCAGTGTTTCTCTAGTTGGCCTGAGTTCAGAGTTGAGCTTTTTGTAAACAAACATGGCGGCGACCAGGAGCTGGTGTAGCTCGGATATGCTAACAACAGTATGAGGGACTGATACCGAGCGAGAAAAGTGAATTTTGAGCGAGAATAATAACCGGATTACGGAACGACCCAAAAGGTGCCGTTTTGGAGCCGTGGGGTGCAGGGGAGAAAATCGAAAATGGAACAAAATGCTGCTATGGGTCAAACAACACCTGGATCAACCCAGAAGCTTCCCGAATCATCATTTGAAAGGTAGGAAAGTCGTTTTTTACCGAAATACCCCTTTAAGGCTGGAACCAATCAGCTCCCTGCTTCATCCTGCAAAATAACTCCCTCACTCATTCAATCAATCAGCCAAGCACAACTGCAGTCCATCACACATCTACACATACACATCTTAAAACACACACAGTACAAGCATAACATGACCTTATGAACTCATGGGCATAACAGAAACATTTACTCGAAGATTGAAAACAGGTTAATTTTCAGTATTATAACCAAGCATTTGAAAATTGAGAATAAATGTGAAAATATGTCTGGAGCAATAGTGGAAAACTGTAATTCCAGTCCTTTTAAAATATAATAATAATGTGAGTGTCTGTTTGTCTATCTACGATTAAACTGTATGAATAAATATATTGTGGAATTATGTTAAAGCTGTTTGCCATAGATTATTTAATAAACAAGAAAAATGTTTAATTCCTAAATCATGTATGGATGTTTAGCTGTTAACCACTTTCAACCTGACTTTCCTACTTTCATTAGGCAGAAAGAAAGAGAATCTTGTAGATCAGCTATTTTTGGTGAAGACATTTGGTATTGAGGTTTGGTTAATCGATGCCTACACAACAACCTTTTCTTCTCATTTCTTTTCTGTTGTTTGTGTGCTTTATCTCAACACTTTTATTCTTTATTTTATTACTTCATACTCAGGCCACAAGAGGTCACCAGCAGGACATTGAAGTGAACATAGTGTGCTCATGGCAATAATTTGTGCTCCCCATTAAGGAAGCCTACTGCTCTTCAAAAATACTAAGAATTAAAGGTTTTAAAAAAGATCTTTTAATAAAGAGTGCTTCATGAAAACCTCCCAGACACATATACAGACAGATATATAACACTAATATGATATCTCAAATGTATTTTTCTTTTACACTTAATAGTTTTTCTTTGGTTTGATCAATTCCTTTTGCAGACAAAGTTATCAAATAAAAAACTCACCAGGCTAACAGAATTCACATTTCAAATAGATAACACGACTTCTGTTGTGCAAACTAATGTGCGTGTTTGTTAAGATACTTTTATAAATCTGTAGCAACTGCATATAATCTGGTGGTTCTATTCTGGGCACTTTTCAAAATGTATTTATTTTAAAATAAAATAAACATTCCCAAAATAGAAAAGATAGGCATCTACAAGCTGTGAACTTGTAGATCGGCTATTTTCGCTAGTCATGTAGTCTATAGGGCTTAATAAGTGGTTAAGTTAAATAATCTGGAATAAGATGTTCACAGTTAGCCAAAATGACATAACATCACTGAATAAAGTAAATGTCCTTCATAAAAAACTTTTTTTAAAACAAGGTTTGACAACACAGCATATTTCATTCATAGGCTACAACATGGCAGACATTTAAAAAAGAAAAACATACACAACAAAATAATAAAGAGGATTTCCATCTCCAAATCCAGGCTTATATTCTTATGTGTCTGAAAGCGTTATTCCAATGGTTTCTGAGAGTCAAAAAAACGAAAAGAAACAAAACATGGCATAGTTTGAATTACCAGCTTGCCACTCTGGACACAAAACTTCCGGAGGCAATAACCGAATGGACCTCTTCTAGAAAACCTTTAGGCCCAGTCGCCCACCCAATTAGAAAAAACAATTAGCCAATGGTGGTCTAATCTATGTCGGTCTATGTTTTCATTCTCACCAACTAGTTCCGAGTCTATTTTGACTAGGAATGCATGGAATATTTCCAAGGTTGACGGTTTGCAGTAGCCTACAACTAGAAATATGTAATTCTGGGAAATTGCAAGAGTGGTTGCCCTGACACGAGTCACACGAAATCAGATGGGAAATGTGTTCTTGTCTTACCGTTTGTCCCTTTCATGCCCATATATGGATATCTCTGTATCTGTCAGTCCTTGTCCCCATTTAAGCGGCGCTAACAATTCCGTCCTTGTCCATGTCATCATCAATATTAAGCCAATATCTTGGAATGCCCATATATGGACATACTGTGTCAGTCTCATGTGGTCAATGACGTCAGACATCTATGATGTCAGTCATCTCCATATTTGGGAAAAGTTCGATTTGAAAAGAGACGATTAAGGAGAGGTCGATTGAGAGCCTATTTCTTTCACGCAATCACCCAGCTAATGCAGGGTACCGAAACCTGAAAACTCAAATTCAGTGCAATAACATAGACTGATAATGCAGAGCTTTTAGGAAGAGAAACATCATAAAATGGACAGCAGGATGTTTGGGGATCAATGCAAACTTAGTTTTCTAGTTGTGAACAATTCATTATGATGTCAATCAATACTATGACATCAGTCATCTATACATATTTGGGCATTGAACTAGCCTCACGTAGCCAGGCTTACTCATCTGCGAAGAGAAAAGCCTGGTGACGATATCAGGCCGGGACTGTTCAACTTCCGCCGTGAGAATTTCAACGGAAGACTACAGCGCATGACGTAACTTCCGTTAAACACAGCACTTCCGCCACTTCCGCTAGAACCAACCGGAAGTCATATTGTGGCCAGGGTGGCATTGAACTGGACAGACAGATACGATAGACAGCCAAATAAGATTCCTGGATTTCTTTTTATAAAGAAGAGGCATGAAAACCGTTTAGGTTTAACATTTACAAAGTATCATTGATTAGCTGATATACAATATTGGCATTGTTGATCCTATGTTGAAAAAACACCTAAACATGTGACAATATGAAAAATGATGTCATTACACAGACAGTATGCTATACCTGGAGGATCAGAAGCAAACTAGATTCAACAGCAGAAATATGCTTTGACGTGAGAAATGTACGTTCCGATCGAAGACAGAAAATATAACGGTTATCTTGTCATGAATCTTGTCATGACAGAACGCGCGCGCGCGCACACACACAAACACACACACAACAGTGAACAGGGGATGTACTACTATACCCCTTCGGTCTCCACAGTATTTAAAACGCATAATAAAAAAGCTGATTAAAAACCAAGATGTGCAGCAGACTTTAACTGAAATATGTACGGGAGATTGTTATGATGATGTCAATATGAACTGGAATATGCGCTGAAGACTGTTATGATGTTAATATGAACTGGAATATATATTGGAGACTGATCATAGCATGCTCTTGAAAAAGAAAAGCAGTACAAAAAAAAACTGGAGAAGAACCATTCGCGACAAGAGCTTGTATTAAGAGAAAGTTAGCCGAGTGCTGGATCAATCTGGGAACTAAATCATTACCAATAGCTTTCTTCACAGATGTGTTCATAAAGGTGTCTACTATCACCTCTGAACATTTTCAATCACAACTCCCTTGAGAAACTTTGTGGGAGCCAATCAAAGTTGGGGGTATCCCGAGGGCCTGGGATTAAAGGGGGTAAAATAAAAAATGGCCAATATGAGCATATGAGGTGTGTAATTATTTTTGGGCTGCTGAATCCATTCCAACCATTAGTTTTCAGTTAAAATGACTCCTTGGCCATAAAATAGGCTAAATTGGCTAAGGCTTAGCCAATCATTTCATTCAAGTTCACCTGTGTCTTGTTAGTCCCCGTTTTAAACCCTGTGTTTGAGTGTTCCTTGTCAGATTGTATCATGTTATCCTGTGTGTCATGATGTGCGCTTACCCGCCATTTCATGAATTCAAACCCTACTCCAACCATCTTTTTTTTAATGACAATATTATATGTCTCGTGGACACACAAAAGTAGGTGTGGCCTATTTTATGGCCAAGGAGTCATTTTAACTGAAAACTAATGGTTGGAATGGATTCAGCAGCCCCAAAATACCCTAATTACACACCTCATACGCTCATATTGGCCATTTGCATTTTTATTTTTCCCCCTTTAATCCCAGGCCCTCGGGATACTCACAAAGTTTCTCAAGGGAGTTGTGATTGAAAAAGTTCGAGGTGAGTAGACACCTTTATGAACACATCTGTGAAGAAAGCTATTGGTAATGATTTAGTTCCCAGATTGGTCCAGCACTCAGCTAACTTTCCCTTACTATTGGGCTTGGGCAACATTAACAGGCACAGCTTTGAATAATGCTGAATAGTTGGGTTTTCTCAAACAATTTATCCTTAAACTTGCATTTACCCATGGAGCCATTAGTTTGCTAGCTTGGCCATCTTGCAGAGAATGCAGGTTGTTACCATGCTTGACTGAATCGAACAGAAGCAGAAAGGAAAAACATCAGTCGTCTTGATTCATGACTTAAACTAAACGGATCTTTGCGCATAATAAAAAATAAATCTGCATCTATCATATTTGGTCTTTTAGTTTGTCACTCAACTCATCGACTTAAAAAATGAATGTAATTCTATTCAATACCCTTTACGGCCTTTAAAAAAAAAAAATATGAATTTACAATTATTTAAGACTTTTTACAGACACCCAACTGGATACTATTTTGGTGTCTTGGTGTTTGTTACTTACTGTAATTCTATGGCAGTGTAATGTGGATGTTTCATTTGCATTAAAATTCATGAATTCAACCGTTATTTCCATTGAATGTTCAAGGGAGAAAAGCTGTGCTCAGCTTGGTAGCTTCATGCAAACAAGCATGGGAATGCATTGCCACAATTAACTGAGAGAATGTAAAACAACATTTTACTAGGGGGCTCTAAAATAGATTACATTACAGTTCCAAACATCAGCATATTAAAAATATAGATTTGTTTAAAACTATTCAGTGGGCCTGTACATTTTGTTTAAAAACTTAATCTAAAAAAGTTATTAAAAAACAGATTGTCATGACAACTATATTCAATAGTCAGTGGACTTAAAAAGCACTTGAACTCTGTATGCTTAGTTGACCAGGAGTTTCCCAGGGCTCTATACTAGGTCTGTTAGTATGTCGCTCTAAACAAATCTCTTCGCCAGAAATAGCCGGTCAACGAGTTCACAACATGACAAAACATGACGCTTTGTGAGCTTGTAGATCGTCCGTTAACGGCAAATGTTTGCCCGGCCAGTATTCAAGGTGATAAAACGTGGCCAAGAAATGTTTCAGGAGTCGCTTGCTTGGTTCTGTATCAGCATGAATGTTCTAGTGAGAATCCGTTCTAGAGATATGCTATGTATCTGTGCGTGGAACAAGGTAACTTCAGCGTGTCTTTGTGTTTGTGTGTCTATGTGTATGTGTATAACATGCACATACACATTCATATTATGGATGTGTACGTGCACGTGTATTCGTGTGTGTGTGCGTGTATGTCTTTGTGTGTGTAATATGCGTATCATGTTTTGTGCCATGTGTTGGTGCGTGCGTATGCGTATGTTTTGTGCCAGGTGCGAGTGCGTGCGCGCGCGTGCGTTTCATTCTGCAGTGCCGTTGGCCACGGAGGTCAGTGGAGCAGCTTCGGGTGCAGCTGCTGCAGTTGCGTCGCCGCTCTGTGCCGCTTTGTCGGACTTCTTGAAAGGAAAGCCTTTCGTTTTGAGGAACATCACCGTGTCCACAAAGAACACCACAGTGGCCAGGAAGCCAAACGCCTGGGAGACACACAGACACACGCAGGTTAGAGCAGGGGTTACCAAACCTTTTTGTCTCAAGTCACCCCATAAATATATTTTTTAATCCGAGGCACCCCTACATTATAATTTTCACTCCCAGCACCTTATATTTATAGCATATCCTCGTTGTCGGGTGGAAACATTGTATGTCCAAAACCGTTCGTTTTGTATTTTTCATCTATAAAATTTACTTAACTAGTGAAAACAGCAGATCTACAAGCACACAACGCCTCGCATTTGTGCGACAGTCTTGTATGATGAAGCAGGGCTTTGCTTTACCAAAAGACGTACACATTTGAAACTTGGAGATGCGAGGTTTCTGCCCGACAGTGACGATATTTTAGTGATTATGTTGCGAGGAAAACGTTGAGATAATCGCCATTTTGAATAGAACTGACTGAAAATAACTTTGTACTTCAAGTTTAAAATGAGACTAAATAGTTTTTCAAGTGTCCAAATAAATTCCAAATATTATCAAATGATCTCGCAGCACCCCTGGACTGCCGTCGCGGCACCCACTTTGAAAACCCCTGGGTTAGAGAACACACCTCTAGGGCAGGGGTCTTCAAAAGGGGGTCCTCAGAGTTACTACAGGGGGGCGGCCAAATCTTTGTGTGATAGGATCATTCTTTTAAATGAACAACTTGAACCCTCGCATCCCTATTCTGAGGAGAACTTTAGCCAAAAATAGCGGATCTACAAGCTCTCTGTAGATCGTCTATTTTTGGCAAATAGGTTTGGGTAAAAAAAGAGCAGACCAAGTACATAGTGAAAGGACAAATTTACTAAGTAAACAATCAACAATTTAAGTGGTTAAATGTCTGAAAAAGAGAAAAACACATTAACCAGGGTTCTCACACATTTTTACCAATTAATTTCCAAAACTTTTCCAGAATATTTAACCCAATTTCCAGGACTATATAACAATAATTCAGCTCAATAACGAGTCGCTTACTCCTGTGCGCAATGCCCAAAGACAAGTAGTGTATGCCAGTGGTTCTCAACCTTTTCAAGCTGTGACCCCCGAAATAATCATGTTTTAACTGATATGACAGTGCTGTCAAACAAGTCGATGAAAATCTGCAACACAATTGTATACAATATGCAGTGGGGGGTCCCTGCTTTATCTCCTTATCAGCTAAGGGGTCCTTGGCCTGAAAACGTTGAAGACCCCTGCTCTAAGGTGTTGGGGAGAGAGTTGTGGAACTCTCTCCCCATGGACATTCACCAGGCGCCGCGCCAACACTGGACTCTTTCAAGTGCGCACTGAAGAGAGACTTCTTCCACACAGGCTTTTGGCAGCTAGTTTCATTATGTATTTGTTGATGTGAAGACCTTGGGTCTCTTGATAGGTGCTGTATAAGTAAGTTATTATAATTAATAATAACTATTAATTAATAAAATCTTGAACGCATTTAGACCTGGAATGCATTATTACTTTAACTGTTATTTTATGCTTTAGCTATTGAAAAATAGCAGATATACAAGCTACGCTGTGAGCTTATAGATCTGCTATTTGAATATTTTTGACACGATTCTATAAATGTCTTCTAAATCCTTCTAAGGTTTTTGAAAAACGCAGGTTTCTGTGTCAGCGGTTCTCAAACTTTTTCATGTCAAGGACCACTTGCACATTCACTTTTAAACTTGATCAAAAATAGCATAAAAAAGATGAAGATACTAGGTTTCCACCCAACAGCAACGCTACAATATTATAGTTAATCTGAATGTGACAATTAATCTAAATATGACAGTTAATCTGAATATGACAGTTAATCTGAAAGTGACAGTTAATCTGAATGTGACAGTTTATCTAAATATGACAGTTAATCTCAATGTGACAGTTAATCTGAAAGTGACAGTTAATCTGAATGTGACAGTTTATCTAAATATGACAGTTAATCTCAATGTGACAGTTAATCTGAAAGTGACAGTTAATCTGAATGTGACGTATAATCTGAATGTATATTCACCGCTGCAGTTTGCTCCATGGTAGTCCCTTCGTTTTTCACAGCAAACGTAATAGAGGCGAGCACGAACAGAACAGCAATGATGAGTGTGTACACAAAGTCCTGGAGCGCACAGACACACGCACGCACACACACACACACACACCCCAAGTGTTAATTACTTACAGTAAACTCTTTAAAAAAAAACAGGTTCGACTGAAAATTATGAATCAAATCTTTTGTCAACAATGTATAGTCGGAGGCCTAAGGGAGATGACATGGTAATCTCACGCTAATCAGTCTAAAAGCGCGAAATTTTGCACAGATGTAGCCCAGGGTATGCTCTAATGATTTAGCTAGGGCGCCCGAGTCGGCGACCTTCGGGGTCGCCACAGCGGCCAAATCAAGTTGGGCTCCCATCGACTTTCTATACAGGAGGAAAATACCCAGAAAAACACTTTTTTTATGGGTATTTAAGTTGGATTTGAGGGGTCTAACTAGGGGTTTGTAATGATGCTGAATCCATTGCAAGCATTTGTTTTGCACAAAAAACATTCCTTGGGCTATAAATGGCCCAAGAAAACAATGGTTTAGTGATGAAAAGTGATGAGTCATCACTTTTCAGAGTTTTTTGGGTGTTTTCTGGAGCTGCGGCGACCCCGAAAGTCGCTGACTCGGGCGCCCTAGCTAAATCATTAGAGCATGCCTTGGGCTACATCTGTGCAAAATGTGGCGCTTTTAGACTGATTAGCATGAGAAAAAAAACCCAAAGGCCTCCGACTAACATGAATGCTCAGTGCTCACCCATACATGCATCGTTTTCTGATGCCATTTCTAGCCCAAGGAATGTTTTTTGTGCAAAACAAATGCTTGCAATGGATTCAGCATGATGACAAACCCCTAGTTAGACCCCTCAGATCCTACTTAAATACCCAGAAAAAAATAGTTTTTCTGGGTATTTTCCTCCTGTATAGAAAGTCAATGGGAGCCCAACTTGATTTGGCCGCTGTTGCGACCCCGAAGGTCGCCGACTCGGGCGCCCTAGCTAAATCATTAGAGCATGCCCTGAGCTACATCTGTGCAAAATTTCGCGATTTTAGACTGATTATCGCGAGATAACCTTAAGTCCTCCGACTAAAATGGAAACAAGCACAGACTATAGGGATGCCCAATACAAAAACATCACAATCGTTAATAAAAACTTGTTAATTGATGATTAATTGATACGAAAATGCACTATTTACAATGGACGAATGTCTGCTGTGTTCACATTCACATTGCACTGAACTGAATGGACAAAAGTTCAATATGAAAGATACAGTATACTAGTAAGACTAGTCTTGGCCGTCTGGCCAGTGATGTATATGGGAACAGTTAGCCATATATGGAGACCCCTGATACCCATATATGGAGACCCCTGATACCCATATATGGAGATCCATGTATATGGAGATATGCTGTTAAGACCCCAAACATGCTTAAGTTAATCATGCACGCACGCACACACACAGCGCAAGCCTACCACTTTGGCCCAGCAGTCGATGCCCACTCTGGTGTGCAGGGGGGTGGCGAGGAGGATGAGGAGGAGCAGGGTGAAGAGGAAGGCCGTGCAGCTGACGAACTCAAAGAAGTAGAGCGCTGTGCAGTTCATACAGCTGGTCACCACCTCCTCCAGGACGAAGGCTAGGAAGGACAGGAGCTGTGGAGGGACAACATCATCATTATTATTATTATTAGTAGTAGAGCGCTGTGCAGTTCATACAGCTGGTCACCACCTCCTCCAGGACGAAGGCTAGGAAGGACAGGAGCTGTGGAGGGACAACAGGTCATCTGCATTAGGCCTGTCACAATTATTACATAATAGTCTAATCGCAATTATTTGACATAATCACAATTAGGGATGGGACGATATGAAAATGTCATATCACGTTTATTGTGACCAAAGAAATCACGATTTGCGATAGTATCGCGATAATCAAAATATCCCCAACATCCATTATCCTCAAATCAACTCATTTTACTGCCCCAACCTGAAAATCCCGGGAAAAAGCCACTGGTCCAGGCCACTGTGCCCGTCGAAACCCCAGAATTTAATTTGATTTAATTTATAAAAAAATAATCCAAAATCGGATTGCCGATCAGCGTCCCAGTATTTCCCAGTTTGTTTAGTCCCGGGTTTGGCCGGTAACCCGGAACCGGAAGTCGCGTAGCTCTGTTTCTTTCGCTTGCTTACATTGTAAGCAGTGCTGAACGGAGAATGGGATTCACATGCGTTTTTCTCTGTGTTCTTGAACGGTGTGCACACGCGTCGCGCACGATCCAGAGAGAGAGAGAGAGAAGGAAAAAAGAGACAGAGAGGAAGGGTTGTGTCTGGGTGTGAGAAACAGGAAGGAACCTGGCTGCTTCCCCATGGAAGTGTGCACGCACACACGCACACGTGCACACACACACACAGTAATAGTATAAACCAACTTTTGTGTTGCATGTGTGTTACTTTACATTCATAAAGTTTCTATAACACAAAGATTCGGAGGACCAGCTGTAGTCCCGGACCCCCTGTTGAAGACCCTTGCTCTAGAAAATACTGTTCCTGAAATAACTGTGGGTTCGAGACGAGTACAGTATGATGATGTCCAAACAGAAAAGGGACAAACGGATAGGGACATACATACACACACGGACATATTTTGTCACATGGATTTTTTTCTTTTTTCTTGACATATTTTGTCACATGGATTTTTTTCTTTATTCTTTTTTTGAGTGGCAAAACAAAGCATGAGTACTAATGAAGTGTGACAAGGGATGACAATATTTACATATTTGGAATGGAGTTTTTGGAGATGTTGGCTTAAAAAAAGATGCGTCACAATGGTAAAGTATCTGTCCCACCACCGCAGACTCTTGCTGTTCAAATCCCCCTGCGGTGCATCCATCCGGCTTTGTCCAGCTTCCGTACGAACACAATTGGCCTGTGTTCGGGGGAGGGAAGCCGGGTGGGAAGGAGGATATCATAATGTATCACAACATGTACTCCTATGGGCTGCACGGGAGCAGGGAGTGTTGGGTGAGAGGAGTAGAACGGAGGCTCTGTTGTCGCTATAGAGTGCTCCCAGTGGGGGCTCCTCACTGGCAGGTGAGTCAGTGGGATACAACAGCTGTGACAACACACAAAGAAAATAAACCTCTACCGTAACAGCTCTGAAATGTCTACTGTTGAACTAAGTAAGAAACTATTCTCTTACTATTCTAAGAGACTATTTGGGCAGATGATGAATTTCACATTGATGTTCATGCAGTACCTCCCCTTGGCCAGTAGGAGTCCTACTTGCTCACAAGTTGACCTGTGGACCTGTTAGTCCATTTGTACACGTCAAGAGTTAAGGGGAGACCTTGAAATTTGAAAGATTGAAAAACACTGCTCTACCTTACAGGTCAAAATCTGTTTATTCACAAATAAGGACTGCAGTTCTATGGATGGGCCTGTATCGGTGGTACTTCAGAGACACAGTACACACACAGATTACATGTCAGCAGACTGGGGCTCGGGTGGACCAATTAACCAGGTTCTAGCCTGGCCTCCCTGGTTTAGGGCAGTGGTTCTTAAAGGGATATTCCACTTTCAAAAAAACCTTTTGTCATTGTATGGTCTAATCAGGCTTGTATGGACACCCTGAACAGTTTTTAATTTTCTTCATTCAGTATTTAGATATTTGATGTAAATGTTATCTGGCCCTCCAGGCCCAGGGCCTCTCCCCACAGACACTCATTGTAACTTCAAACGTAATTTTAACCATGATAGATTCATTAAAAACACCCATTATTATAAAAAATACATGAAAAACGTTATGGAAAAAACACGGCCTGCTCACGTATTAGGAGGGTAGTAAGAGTCGCCAGAAAAAATAATGGGTGTTTTTAATGAATCTATCATGGTTAAAATGGAGTTTGAAGTTACAATGAGTGTGTGTGGGGAGAGGCCCCGAGCCTGGAGGGCCAGATAACATTTACATCAAATATCTAAATACTGAATGAAGAAAATTAAAAACTGTTCAGGGTGTTCATACAAGCCTGATTAGACCATACAATGACAAAAAGTTTTTTGAAAGTGGAATATCCCTTTAACAGCAATTGTGACAATAGCAGATCTACATGCTCACAACGCGAGGTGTTGTGAGCATGTAGATCTGCTATTTTCACAATAGAACCTTGTCATTACAAAATGTAATTCCTCAACTCGTCAGGGTGGGGGGGTCCCCGGTTAAAATATGATTATTTAGGGGGTAGTGGCCTGAAAAGGTTGAGAACCCCTGTTTTAGGGCACATCAATATAGACGAAAGGTTTCAAGACATTTTAAAACATTGGGGGAAAAATTATTCAAGGAGAAAAAACGTCTATCTCCAATCTTTGTTTCCTCTTTTTTCATAAATCCTCTATTTTACACTTTGTTACTATGAAAACCTCCATGGGCTGTCAGTCAGTCAGTCACTCCGTCAGTCAGTCCCTGCCCCTATCCAAGCCAAACTTTGCACACGCACTCCTTGGCTGTCAAACCACAACCACCGCCCCTGGTTTCTCACATGCCCCTCTTCTAGCGCCACCATGAGGTTGCTTTTTGCAGATGGAGAGATAAGCGATCTGTGTGTGTGTGTGTGTGTCATGTGTGTGCGTGTGTGTTGTAGCATCACAGGGTGTGCAGTGCACTGGATGTGAGAGGGACTACCCAGCATGCCTCAGGGTGCATGTCATTATTACAGTGTTAACGCATTATCTTCTACAGTAGAGCGTTGGGGGAGCATTTATTTACGTGTTGTTTGTGATTGATGTCTCCTGGCTGGTGTTTATTTACTCCTATGTTTTATATGTATTCATCTGGGGGAAAGAGCGTGAGTGACAGAGGTAATAATTACCCCGTGTTCACCAGTGGAGTCAGTCTGATGTTTGTTTTTGTGCGACTGACACTAAATAGCATAGCGTGCCTCTGAGAGAAGTTGCCAGTATGTGTGCTCGAATTCCATCTGTCATTACTGTGTGTGTGTGAGTTTGTCTAGCTATACTTATGGGGACTAAACGCATGTTCACACAGTCACCTCCAGGGGACCTCTGACAGTGTGGGGACAAAATAGTAGGTCCCCACAACGGTTAGGGTTAGGTTTAGGGTTAGGGTTAGGTTTAGGGATAGAGGTTAGGGTAAGGCCACAGGACTTGCATAAAAATGAATGGAAGTCTATGTAATGTCCTCACAAGTGATGTATATATAGTGTGTGTGTGTGTGTGTGTGTGTGTGTGTCTGTGTCTGTGTCTGTGTGTGTGTGTGTGTGTGTGTGCGTGCGTGCGTGCGTGCGTGCGTGCGTGCGTGCGTGTGTGCGTGCGTGTGTGTGCGTGCGTGCGTTCACGTGCACGCTTGCGTGCCAGGATATGTGGTTATAAAATATAAAAATGAACATACAGTACATAAAAGATACTTTAGAACAGAACATAAAAATTATGCAGTAAAAAAAAAACTTAAGCTCAATTGTGTGGTTTTAACTCTGATGTCATACTTTATATTCAAATAGTGACAGAGCCCTGTTCCCACAATGCACCTCTCTCTGTCTCTCTCTGTCATACACACAAACTAACTTTTAATCAGTGACAGACGCTCTTTCCTCCTCTAAGGACACGCGCGTGCACGCACTCACACGGGTATGTGACAATGTGCCAGATGCCAGATGTACGCTTTTAAACATTCCTGTTTTAACAAGAGTCCAACGGGCGCACACACAAAGTTGAAATCTTCAAAAGATACATCTCTAGGAGACTTAAAATCCTTTATTACCGTAATTGTAGATCTGCTATTTCTATATTTCTTTTAAACAATGTTTGATGAGTTTTGCCCAAAATATGGACAGCAGAAATTGGTTAACAAGCATTTCAGGCTGCTGCTACCAGCTCTCCGTTAGACATGAGACAGACAGACAAAAGTATGATTTGGGGAGCAACATTTAAACGAAAACTGTATAAAATAATTGAAATCTTGTTTAAAGTTGTACCATGTAACTTTTTTTATAAAACAAATCTTAAAATTGTCCTAACTGTTAAATCGCTAAAGTTTTAGAACACCCACTCCGTTATTTTCAGCTTCTGAAGCCTTCTCTTTATATGTTTTCTTCTTAGCAGTGACAGGGGCGGGATTTCGCGCCAAAATGTCGTAATCTGCATCATCTGTATACGTTGTGTATACGTTGCCCAATCACATCGCCGATCATGCACACATGGTACACTACCGGCCAATCACAGCTTATCTGCTCTGGTCTCCAGGAAGCGCCTCCGCTTGGCTACAGTGTTTACCATGGTGAAGGATTTTAACCTCTTAATCCACAAATCCTGGCCAGAAAATTACGTTCTACCATGCGTTCTACCCCTCCACGGATTACTATCGGTCGCGGTGGTTTGCTGGCGCCGCTCCGGTGGTCCGCGGCGGTGGTCCGCGACGACTCCGGACGAAAAACGGCCGAAAAAAGCAATACTGCTACTGACCACTAGTTGAGCAACTTACACAGTATAGCTTTAAGTTGGGCACTTTCAACCTGGAATCCCTATCTTGGGCTAGTTGGGCTTGGGCCTAGGCTCAGTGTAGCCTGACAGCGTGTCGTGGGTTCAAGTCCCGATCCCGACAGCCTTTGCTGCATCTCACTGCCCATCTCTCTCCCACATTTCCTGTCAGCCTACTGTCTAACTATCAATAGGGCATAAAAGACAAAATAAAAAAATAAGGTTTGAGAACAACCTTTATAGCAATTGTATAGCAGACATGTCCGAATACCAGCTCTGACAGTGAGTTGGATCTGATTCCTCTGGTTCCGGAACCAACCCTAATTAAGAGGTTGGCAGCAGAGCTACTGGCACACTAACTAAGACTCACAACAACAGTCCACACATGCTGAGATTGATGCAAAAACATGCTCTTTAATTTAAAGCTACATTTCACGTCTCTCCCGACAGAGAGAGAGGCATTTGCAATTATGTCCAAAACTACAGTAAAAATCACACTGCACGTGCTGTCCCAACCACCCACTGCAGACGTTTATGCCAGGATAATGAACAAGTGAGATTGGTCATTATGGAGAAATAAACCCAGACATGGCGATCATCAGACCCCGATGCAAAGCACAGGGGGTCTTAATCACTGTTTATTTCTCAATAATGGCCAGCTCATGCTCAAGCAAAATGCAGAAACACGTACGCGAGGTGCCACCGACCACTTCATGTTTCAAATACATTTTCCCATTCCCCCCCCCCACTCAGCGACACACCCCGTGGAGGATAGCACTCATTATGGGTATACTGTAGCTCTATAATGAGAAATGTGAAGTCACAGCGACACCGGGGACCGTAGTAAAATGTATTCCCAGGGGGGCCAAATCGAAGCAACGCTGAATGAAATGTAAAATTGCTGGCTACGAGTAAACGCGTTCGTTACGGTGAAATTATTATCCATGTCAGCGATAATGACTCTCGGGTTCGCACGATTCGGAGGTAACTAAGATTAATGCTGGGCTGGGTGTGTACATATGCAATTTTCTCTGGTCCCCTGCCAGATAATATGATGCATGACGAGATGTACATCCATACGTCCTCATCCAACCACTGTCTGTCCAAGTGCTGTCCTGATAATAATAACGCTGGCTTCATAAATCACTGGAGGACTCTTGAGGAGACACCTGGTCTGATTAGGGGGGATGCAGTGGTGTAAAGTAACCAAGTACATGTACTCAAGTACTGTACTTATAGGTACAATTTTGAGTTACAATCTCTTTACTGGAGTATTTCAAAATGTCAATATTTTTACTTTACACTACTACATCTCACAGACAAATATTGCACAATTCACCGCACTACATTTATATGCAAACTTTAGTTACTAGTAGAGATGGACCGATTGCAAAATTCTTGGCCGATACCGATCCACCGGTTTCTTTAGCTAAGAACTAGAAAATAGGGTTGCTCCAATACCCTTTTTTTCAGGCCAAGTAGGCCTACAAGACATACTTGAATTTGAGTACCAATAAGCTAGAAGAACACTAATGTCAAATCAATCACAATAGTACAATATCCAAAATCACAGACAATATCCATGACCATCTGGACTAGGCAGGAGGAAAGCAAGTGACGCATGCTTTTTTCCCCCTTCTTTTTGGAGACGACATTGACACAAGATTATGGAATATATCCTTACATTGCAAAGGTAATCAGCACCATCTGTATTCTGTAGGCTGCCACTAAGTAGACTGGCTGCTACTTGCAAATGTTTACTTTAGTCACAGGACCAGAGCATCATGCTGTGCAGTGCCATAGACACAATTTGCATAAAACCGGTATTTATGTCAGTGACCTGCCGGGCACCGATTCGGCCGGTTTGATATCATACCTGCCGATTTTTTATATTGGCCGATTCCGATGTCCATCCCTAATTATTTGAAGAAGCCGCTGTCCCTCGCCACTGGAGAGATACTGTATATACCATCTTTCTGTGGACTGTTTCCATAGCTCCCATGGATGGTACCTGTGGACCCCCGGCTACAGACCAAGGGTTTCCATCCAATACCACAGTTTTGGGGGGCTTTTCTGAGCCTCTATTTTGATAGATAGTGGAGAAAGACAGCAGTATGGGAGTGACATGCAGCAAATGGTCCGGGACAGCTGGAAATCAAACTGGGGACTCATTGCCCCAAGTGGTACGTGCCACATGATGCAACGTGTTGTGAGCTTGTAGATCTGCAATTTATTTTGAAAGTGCAGAATTTTAAATATTTGTGTGACTATAATCTGGTACAGGTTGATGTTCCCTGGCCCAAAATGCTTTCCGGTGTAGTAGATAAGACAATAACATATTCATTTGGGGTTCCTTGACATGAAAATGTTCAAGAACAACTGGTTTAAATTACATTAGGAAACAAGCCCAAATGATCAACTACACTTTAGAAATAAGCACAAAAAAAATGCAACCACCAACAATTATTTACAAGCAACTTCACAGAAAAACAAGCCCAAAGTCGCTTATAAAATGTGGACATGGCAACACTAGCAACAGTCTGATATGGAGAAATAGCAGACGCTGAATGCAGTCACGTGACCAAAATAATCAAATATTCAACCGAGATAAATCATATTTACATACGCTATACATAGGGTGGTTTAAATAACATTCATTGTATTCATCAAAACAAGTCGTGAGCTTGCAGATCTGCTATTTTGGGCAAAGATATTTGACAGAGCAGGGTGAAAAAAGGAGGGGGGCCCGCCGCCCTACTAGTGCAGTGCCCTGCCCGGTCAACTAAGTATAGGGTTGGAGTGGTTGGGACATCTGTGCTGTCAAACTCAAGCGCAACAATTACAAAATGTAAGTGAATTATAAAAGCGGTAAACGTCTCGGTTATCGTCCCAGCGTGTGACAGCTTGACAGCGCAGGTGTCAAATTAAAGGCAATATGTTCTTGCATCAATCTTCTCAGCATGGGCACCGCGTTGTTTCTTGTAAGGGTTTTAACGTTGACTTCAATCTGTCACTGTCACACACACAAAATTTCTTTGGATTTTTGGGGATGATGTCTTAATTGTAATATGCACGCACACACACATTTTACACATTGATGAGAAAGCAGAAAGTACTTGCATACTTCTCCATAATTGTAGGTTTACAGTTTGTGGGGTTACGGCTATAGACGGTAGAGGCAGGGGGAGACCGTGTAGGAGAGACAGACAGTAGGACAGCTGAGAGGGAGACAGTGTAGGAGAGACAGACAGTAGGACAGCTGAGAGGGAGACAGTGTAGGAGAGACAGACAGTAGGACAGCTGAGAGGGAGACAGTGTAGGAGAGACAGACAGTAGGACAGCTGAGAGGGAGACAGTGTGGGAGAGACAGACTGTAGGACAGCTGAGAGGGAGACAGTGTAGGAGAGACAGGCAGTAGGACAGCTGAGAGAGTGACAGTGTAGGAGAAAAAGACAGTAGGACAGCTGAGAGGGAGACAGTGTAGGAGAGACAGACAGTAGGACAGCTGAGAGGGAGACAGTGTAGGAGAGACAAACAGTAGGACAGCTGAGAGGGAGACAGTGTAGGAGAGACAGACAGACAGTAGGACAGCTGAGAGGGAGACAGTGTAGGAGAAACAGACAGTAGGACAGCTGAGAGGGAGACAGTGTAGGAGAGACAGACAGTAGGAAAGCTGAGAAGGAGACAGTGTAGGAGAGACAGACAGTAGGACAGCTGAGAGGGAGACGGTGTAGGAGAGACAGACAGTAGGACAGCTGAGATGGACAGACAGACAGTAGGTTATTAAAGTGTTGGGTGGAACAGGAAGGCTGATGACACACTTCCATTTAAACTCAAACAAAATGTTGCAACAGAAGGTAACCAAGAAAGAAATAACGGTCCCACTCCTCTCTGAATCACACCTACTCCCTACTTCCCTTTCTACACTACATCCCCCTTTCTTCTCTGGAAATCAAAGCCACGGGATTCTATTGTTATGCATTAAGACCCGAGGCCCGTTCTACGAAAGCCTTCGAAAATCAGTAGTTCTCAAATTGGATCACAGCGCGTCTTTTCCAGGGCTTGGCAAAACACATAACAGCATAACATCTGTTTAGCAGAGTGAGGCGGCTCGTGTGGGACAACGATGGTATGGATTTGTTTGTAACGAAAACTAGTAACGACTAGAAATCCCTTTTGACCGCAAACAAACGGTGTAAAAGCGATAGGCTTATGGGCTCCACTCTATGCTAAGAGGGCTGCTGGGTTCTGCTGGGGCATTTCTGCCTAATAGACACCATGGACAGTCATTTGGGATCAATACAAGTAGGAAAATGAGCCTAGATTTTGCCCTAAAATCACACTAAGCGGTACACAATATCTCTAAAGTGTCATGTCATCAACATGGATCTGTCCCATTTCACATATTCCCTCCTGATTGCCTACCATTGCCTTCTAAAGTTTGTGTATGCGACCTGGCGGTCGCTTATCTCCTGATTAGGGAGTCTTACTACTCAAAAATACTTAGTTTTTTTATCACTGCACAACATTTCAGAGATATCTTCATACAAATGTTAACGGCGTGGCTTTGCAGGAGTCTAGCCTTGTGTAACAGGGTTGGTCTGTGTCTGGATACGGAGCAGGTGTACGTTAGGTGCTCAGCTATAACAATTAACACTCCACAAGGAAAACCACCGAGGTGGAAATATAGTGGCACTCTAAACGGTAAATGATGCAACATATTCTCTTCATCCTTCCAGCTGCTAACGCCTTTCAGCCTGCAGCCGTCATTACAGCAAATGAAGAGAAACTGAGCATATCTATTTTGGTACAAGATATCAATAATAAAGATAACAGGGATACGATATCCCATAACGGCATACAATAGGAACAATATTGCTGAACGCGTGCAATTTCGAAAAAGATTCTTTTTTTGTTTTTGTTTTTTTGATCAACTCGTACATTTATGCAAGTCGTACATCCACATAATCATTTTTACAGGTGATCAAAAGGAATAGGCTGAAGCTGAAAGCTTGTGAATGCCTATCTTACGTATTCATGAATTAAAACATTGATTAGTTATAAGAGTGTTCCGATTTTTTGCAGGCTCATCATTAAAAAATATATAAAAAAAAGAGAAAGGAAAAAGAAAGGAAACAAAAATGTGTACCTAAAAAAATAAAAAACAATAGTCTTGCATCATGCACTGTGTGGAGTGCCACTATTTGCACCTCAGTGGTTTTCAGTGTAGGGTGGGTCTGTGAGTCCAGAGCTAATAACCTCGCGCCAATTTTGAGCATTGGTTGCTTACACAATCCTCCCTTGAAATACATCATCGTTCCTTATTTGGAATCTAAAAGACGTGTCCCTTATTACAGTGGTTCTAAACCTGCGCCCCCCCCAGATGATTAGCTTAATGTGTGCAACATAGTTTTCTCATTCAACAGTAAACAAACCAACAAGTATAGGTGTTTTAGAGTGTATGCACATTTCTAAAGTGACAATTTAAGGTCTTTTTAACACTTCCAAATGTATTTTTTTCATTAAAGTCAAAAGTACTCAACAAACCATACTAGAAAATGATTTTCAAACATTGCCAAATATTAACTAAGAAAAAGGCAAGAAATGTGAAAATAGCTGATCCATAGGCTCACAACAGCTCCCATTGGGAGGCGTTGTGAGCCTGTGGTTATCTGTGGAACTGAGTCAAACTAAATGTAAGGCCTCAACTCCTACAATACCAAGTGCTTGAGAACCACTGCCTTATTGAACTGATACAGGACACATTAGTTCCTTATTCTTTTATACAAGTTCATATTATAGACTATACTATAATACAGGTTGTTGTAACAACTTGAACCCTCTAGACTTAGTAAATTGGACCAGAGTTGTCTCTCTGTACTTGTACCGTTTTGTCTACTCCAAATGTCTTTGCCAAAAATTGCCAATCTACAAGCTCTATTCTTGGTTAATGTTCCCCCCAGAATATGGTTCAAGTGGTTAATATACTAGTATACCAAAACTTTACATAATCCTACAGTGAGATTTGATCATTTTCTGGGCAACCCTTATTTTCCTTAGAAATATGGGACATTTGAATTTCAGGTTGGCAATGGTTTTCTATCCTACCAGGACCTATACTGCTGTCTTTCTAATCTATCCCACCAGGACCTTTACTACTACTACTGTTCTTCGATTCAACTTCCTCTATATCTACCATCCTCTTCCCAGGCCCAGTGATTACACCGTCAGAATGACAGGGTATAGTTTCAGCAAATTATAGTTTTAGTGAACTAAGCCCTGGCTCAGATTTAAATTGTGAAAACAATGCCGTTCTGTACACACACGGACACAAGCCACCTACGAGACAAGAGATAAACGCAGAATCAGCAGACGGAAAACGGTCAGTTGACCCCCAGAACCCAACCTCACTTTCACTTCCCTTCATTTCCCAACAGATTTGTCTGGGTGGAGAAAACCATCACGCTCTGCTCATCATCAACTTAATTAACCCATCAAGACCGGGAAGTATTTTATACTTTAGCTATTTTTGAAAAGTCTTGAAAATGTGTGCAAATCATGTTCAAAGCAAACATCTTTAACTCAAATCTTTGCTACTGGGGGTCCCTGGAACTAAATATTTTGAGATGGTTGTCTGTGGCCAAATAAATGTAATTTTGGTGGTCCTTTCCTTGACATGAAAAAGTTCAAGAACCACTGATTTAGAAGACATTTATAGAACCAGGTAAAAAATATTCAAAGACTTTCACAAATGTTCAAAATTTTTCAAAAAATATCTTCTATTTTTCAATAGTTAAAGTGTAAAATAATGATTAAAGTGGTTAAAATCTAATGCGTTCTCGGTCTGAATGGTTTAATCTGCACCTTCATTCACCCCACAGCTTGTGTCTGCTCATAAACAGCCAGTTCCTTGTTGATCGCACAAGGACAGTTCAGTTCAATCCCCCGTCAGACAAGAGACGATTTGTTTTAATTCTGTGAGGTGAGAGATAAGAGCTGAGACTCCAGGCCAATGTGAGGTTTTAAAATAGGATAAAACAATGTCACAGAGCAGAGCTGAACTCTCGAGGCACCGATGATGTTGGAAAACATCACAAGGACGTGCGTTCAGCTCTTCAACAGGATCTTAAACAGGCTCTAAACCCTTTTGTAGGAGCTGGCTCTGGATCAATTTGATGTTTTCCGCAACCAGGGGTCAAGTTACTACAGGGAGGCTGCTAAATCTTTATGTGATGTGAACCTTTTTTGTTACATTCACCACTTGAACCCTAACATCCCTTTTCTGAGGGGAACATTAGCAGAAAATAGATCTACAAGCTAGCTTTTAGATCTACAAGCTAGCTTGTAGATTGGCTTTTTTTTTGTTGTTGCTATTTTTGACAAAGATCTCGTGTGGGGGGGGAGCTAAATAGTGGTTTTGAGTGGTTAACTGTCTGAAAACACACATTAACATGAATCCCCACACAACGCTCCACAAGTCTATGAATCTATATAAATCTATGAAAAAGTGTGAAGAAAAAAGAGTTGAGCCGTAAGGCAAAGCTCTCTGTCTTTCGAGCAATTTTCGTTCCCACTCTCACCTATGGTCATGAAGTGTGGGTCATGACCGAAAGTATAAGGTCTCGGGTACAAGTGGCCGAAATGAGTTTTCTCAGAAGGGTGGCTGGTATCTCCCTTAGAGAAAGGGTGAGAAGTTCAATCACCCGAGAGAGACTTGGAGTAGAACCGCTGCTCCTTCACTTGGAAAGGAGTCAGCTTAGGTGGTTCAGGCATCTAGTACGGATAGCCCCCCGAGCGCCTTCCTAGGAAGGTCCTCGATGCACGTCCCACTGGGAGGAGACCCCGTGGCAGACCTAAGACCAGCTGGAGGGATTATATCTCCAAACTGGCTTGGAGGGAGTGGAGGAAGTTGCGCAGGATAAGGAAATCTGGAAGTCTCAGTTGGAACTGTTACCCCTGCGACCCGATTCCGGATAAGCGGTTGAAGATGGATGGATGGATGAAAAAGTTTAATGTATCATTTTAATACAATATGTACAGTAGTGCTTCATCTCTCTCTGAGCTAAGGGGTCTTTGGTCTGAAAAACGTTGAAGACGTTGAAGTCTAAACCATTGTTGGAACTGGCTCTAGATCAGTTTGTGTACTATTTTCATCAACAGTCCAAACCTGTGGTGTCCAAACTGTTTTCAAATGGGGCCCATATCTGAAAATATTAAAATACCTTTGGGCCCGTGCATCTTCCATCATACTGCACATTACCGTTCACACACAAATGCATTACAGTGCAATATCAATAGTCTTTTGTTTGCAGTCTAGCCAAATGCAAGTCACTCATCTGCACTTTGAACAAATCAAAACCAATTCAGCCTTTTTTCCCCCCACACAAATAAACTGCACTGCTATTATATTCACACTTCACAGTCAATTGTCTTTTGTCAAATATAAGCAGCGTAGCCAAATGTAACCAGGTGTGAAAAAGGCCTCTACAAACTAAAGCAATAAAAATAGTGTTTTTCTTTCAAATCTTGAGAATGAAATAAAAACAAGCAAGCAGTTAGGAATCCTTACAAATTCCACAGAGAAATAACCTAATAACCTGATAACGTAGATCTACCTCCGTAGGTCTTAACATGTTGGCATTTTCCCTGTTTAAATAAAGGCTGTTTCCTCCTTTGTACATTCGAGTGACCGGATCCTCTATTTTTATCTTGTGTTTTATCCTGTCTAATCCAGGAGCACCCTTGATACTTGATACTATTTTCAACTGCTTGTTTTTGGTGTTCTCAGTCTAAAAACATTGTTGTGGAGCTGACTGCAGGCCAGCGTGTCTGTTCTGGGTGTGTTGTGTAGTTGCTGTTCAGTGGTTTGTCAGAACTTTCCAGTGCCACATGACATGTGCTCCACATTTTCAGTCTAAAAACGACACACACGCGACCACACTGAGGTCTGCTGGATACATTCACTGCAACTTTACAAGCTAATAGTTTCCATGGCAACAGCCCAACTGAATTTAGGAATACATTCAAATGATGTAAGTGGGGTCCGGGCGGGGCCCCCCGGGGGTCCTTGAGGGGGGTTCCAGGGGGTCCTCAGCTAAATGGGTGATACTCTAGTATAGGAACTAAATGGACACTTAGGGGTCTGTAACTCTTGAGCAGTGGTGGAATACCGCAATATAGAAATACTCATTTACAAGTAGAAATTTAACAAAATGTATTTGAATACAAGTATAAAAGTACTGGCATTGCAATAAGTACTTATAGTACCTAAAGTAAAAGTACAAAAAGTTTAAAAATAGCACATCTACAAGCTCACAACACGTTGTGATGCGATGCGTTGTGAGCTTGTAGATCGTCTATTTTCAAATAGAAAAGATATAAAATAGGTTATGTATATTTATAATAATATTATAATTTATATCTGCTAAGTAACTAGTAACTAAAGTTTTCAAATAAATGTGGTGGAATAAAAGTACAATATTTGGATCCTAAGTAAGTAAGTAAAGTACAAATAAAAAGTGTACTTAAGTACAGTACTTGAGTAAATGTACTTACACCACTGCTCTTGAGAATGTACGAATGGAACCAAATGGAAGGGTCCATTTGGTTCCATTCATACACTATGATAGTTATGGGGAGCGGGCCTAACACATAGTACTACTGGGTCCTTGAAATAAATAAAAATCACACCCGTGTGAACTGAGCGGTGGTTCCCCCCCCCCCCCCCCCACCCCCCCCCCCCCCACCCCCCCGTGTGTGTGTGTGTGTGTGTGTGTGTGTGTGTGTGTGTGTGTGTGTGTGTGTGTGTGTGTGTGTGTGTGTGTGTGGCCTGGCCTGAACAACAGCGCCCCTCCCTTAACATGTGTGGTCAGAAAAGGTACTACACCACAGGCTTGAGGCTACATACAGACCCACATACAAACAAACAAACAAACATACCTACACACACGGCCACGCTATGGAGACGGTGTGACCACCGCTCAAAAAGGTTAGAGAATGTGTTCAGATAATGGCAGGTCTAATAACGGCGTGGCCCAAAATGGAGGTACGGTGCGAAATATGGAGGCTCGGGGCATCCCTATATGGAGGTACGGTGCGATTAGCCGCGGACAGACAGAATGACGGACAGACGGACACACAAGACGCTCGTCTAGAGACGTCTCGCCCCTCAGACGCCATGCCGTAAAAAGCCAGCGAAAGCAATGCTATGAGCGCTTCACGCCGTGATTCACTTAAACACCGACATCCTTGAAGGACGCGTTAATAATGAGCAACATAAAGACCGGCATTAAAGTCATCTTACACCTTAACCCATTCAGAGCGGGTACGCGTATCTGTGACACCATTATTTCATGCTTTAACTATTAAAAAAATAGCAGATATACAAGCTCACAGCGCGGCACCGAGTGCCGCGCTGCGAGCTTGTAGATCTGCTATTTTTGAAAAATCTTGAAAATGTGTGCAAATCTTTGAATGTATATATATTTTTTAAAGCAGACATTTGTAACGCAAATCCTTCTTTCTCTTGGTCCCTGGAACTAAATATTTTCAGGTGGGGGTCCGTGGTCAAATACATATAATTCTAGAGGGGGTCCTTGACATGAAAAAGTTTGAGAACCGCTGACAGAGTAACACAGGTTTTTCAGAAAACTGTTAGGATCTAGAATAGGTCTACAGGTCTAAATAACAGGGTTCACACTCTCATTTGTTAAAAGGCAGGACAACATTGTAGGCAGAGGACAATTTCAGGTGCTTTATAAAACAAATATGATATTAACCGAATTACTTAACCGAAGTGACATTGATAAATTCCAAATATTATTAAAGTATTCTGAGGCACCCCTGGACTTGAACAAGGCACCCTAGGGTGCAACAAGGCACCCACTCTGATATGAGGAGCCCTGCTCCATCTAGCCTGCTAAGAGTGCATGTTTTGCAGTGCAACCCGTGCATGCTGGCGGCTGCGTGGGCGACGTTCTGTTTGGACGTTTTAACGACAGGAAGGACCAGCTGAATCACCCGCGGCGAGAGGAAAAACAAACATGGCGTGGGTTGTGAAGTCAGTGTGGTGATGTGGGAATGATAAACACACCATGCTGACTGCTAAGCCACGGAACACAGGGCTTATCGTTTTTAAGAACGGTCATGAAGTGAACAGTCTTTGAAGCGAGCCGGATCTCTGGGATCCGTTCCTTTCAAAGAGCCGTTCAAAAGACTGGCTCATTTTGATTTTAGTTACTAGTTACTTTGTAGATTTTGATTGTTATAATTAGAAATCACTTCAACCCTATATACATTTCGGGCCATATATACGTTTCCGCCATTTGAAAATAGCCATCTACAAGCTCACAATGCATTGTGAGCTTGTAGATCGGCTAGTTTCAAAAGATTTTTCTTCATTTTTCTTCATTGGAAAACTTGTGAAATGGGACATTCTGCAAAATGAGCACTTTCTATTATTGGTAGCTTCAAGTTTTTGATACCAATACTTTTGTACTTTTACTCAAGTACATTTTAATTCCGTACTTCTACTTGTGGCAGAGTATTTCTACGTTGCGATATTGATACTTTTACTTAAGTAAAGAATTTACTCCCCCTCATCAAAAAATCACACCCGTGTGAAGTGGAGCTGTGTGTGTGTGTGTGTGTGTGTGTGTGTGTGTGTGTGTGTGTGTGTGTGTGTGTGTAGATCATGTGTACCGATTTTTGTGACATTTGAAGAAAATATGTAGGAAAAGGAGCAAAAAGTGTGTTTTGGAGAGAATTCAAGATGGCGGAAAATCTATCCTGGCGCAAATGGGCGTGGCCTATATGGGGAGATGCGTCTTGACCCAAGGAATCCAGGGAAAAAAGAATTTTAATTTTCCGATCTACGGTTCAAGAGTTACGGGGCAAAACGTAAAGTGGGCCGTTATAGCGCCACCATGAGGCCGAGTGATGTAATTATTTTTCGATTCATTCTTAAAATCATTATGAATCTCCTCTCCGAGGTTTGAAACTGTAGCTCCTATGGTTTACGAGAGAAAAATACTTGAAAGTGATTTCTTGCATTGTCCCATTATAAGTCAATGGGGAGAATTAAGCGTTGTTTTTTGCCGATTACGTCGGCATGGTAAGGCGGATCGGAACGAAAGGTAATAGAACACCATTCCCGGCCGAGCCGCACATTTTGATGTATATATTGCGCGAGTGGCGTAAATGGTGCGGCACTAGTTACGCGCCGAAGTCAGGCTACATACAGACACACAGACAGACACACACACACACAGACACACAGACCCACACAGCCACGTATAGGGAGCTGCACACAGCTCCAAAAAGGGACGGCTCCCTATAGTGCGAACCGGCTCCCATCGTTGATTTCAAAGAGCCGTTCAATCGACTCGATTCGTTCGCGAACGTCCCACCTCTAATATCAGATACCTCTGCTGTCAACTGTTTCACACAGCAGACCACACCACATGCTATTTTAACAGGACTGTAAATGAGGCGTCACGTTATGTAGAGGTTTTGGTGTGAATAATAAACACCACTTGGAGCTTTAACCACTGACAACGTGGGGTTTGTAGTTTGGGCATGATGTCATTGTAGGCAAACTATTTTCAGATTAAAATGGACAGACACATGGACAGGACAACTGTGACTTAACTGGATAATAGTTGTTATACAACAGGTAGTCGGGCTCTCGATGGAAAACAGGCTCTCCAACCGTGCATATAACGAGCACTACTGCACTGTCTCTCATCAAGTAAAGAAATCAGCTGCGTTTGTCACGAAAGAGAGCAAGCGCTCCTCTCTCCCCATACTATGCTAGGCGGCTAGGCTAGCGGTTTTCTTGTGATGTTCAGGGACATAGTAGCTAAATGTGGCATTAAAAAATTACAAATTCCTATCGAATATCTTAATTACAATGAAATGAAGTTGACGTGTTTTTTTGTTTTGATTATACAGTTGTATAATCGCAATATTACACTCGAGGGTCTGCATTATCACGGTTATCTGGCACTTCAGCCCTGCTTACGGAACTCGTCTGTCGGCTCGTTCCTGCGGCAAGGCTGTCGTGCCAGATAACCGTGTTAATGCACACTCTCTCGTGTAATATTGCTTAATTTCAAGACTCTGGTTTCTAATGACATTCCTAGGGCAGGGTTCTTGTGCTGCTTTCGCTGTGAGCACATGTGTCACTTCTCATATGCTTCTTGCACTGACCAATGGACAGTTTGATTGGCACTGCACTGATACGTACTGTTAAGCAGCATTTAGGTTTGACACACTTATATGTACTGACTGTTATGGACACTTGATTTTTTACAGCGGTTTACCATTGCTCTGTATTATTGATGTGTCGTATTTTTTCGCGGTACACAACTGTACTTTTCCCCCCCCCATACTTTTACCTGTAACTTTGTAACTGTAACTGCTGTGTGTGTGTCTATCTACCCATTTTTCAATTAAATTAGAAATATAAATCTAACATTTTGATAACTTTCACAAACTATGAAGACAGCCGATCTACAAGCTTGTGTGATCGCGTAGTGATCTTCTGAGAATAAGCCAGGGATTAAGTGGTTAAACATCTTTCAGTGAGATGTCCTTCCATCTGGTCATCATCTGTTCAATAGCGTGCAGATGGATGTTCTACGTGGCTCTCACTTTATGTCGGATGGAAACCTTGTATGTCCAAACCCGTTCTGTCATTTTAGATTTTAGCTATTCAATAATAGCAGATATACAAGCTCATAGCGCGTCACTCCATGCTGCGCTTGTAGAAATCACGAAAATCAATGCAAATCTTTGAATACATATATTATTAATTACAAAGATCTTTGCTTCTGGGGGTCCCTGGAACAAAATATCTGGAGATGGGGGGAGTATAACTGCTCCCAAACGTATTCGTCTGCTACAGAACAGACAACGAATCGATCTGATGCTCCCATGCCAGGTTTTTATTTTCCAAAGAGAGATGCCGTGAAATGCTGTGAATGAAAACCCCTGTGAGCAATCTGAGCATCAGTCCATTCATTTTCCGTTCTGTACCAGAAGATTACGTTGGGGAGCAGTTATAGGGAAATATGTGTGCGCCTTCTGCACTAGTTAGCTTCTTTATCTTCTATTCTTGAAGAGACCATTTTGCCAGGAAAAGAGCCCCTTCTGCCACTATATATCTCTTTGTTCTGACATGCAAGCCCAAACCCAACAGGTGATTTTAATGTTACTGTGATTAATCACGTGATTTCCCCTGCAATATAATGACATGACCTGAACTGTAGATGGCACACAAGTCAAAATAGGCTTGTGAGCTTGCCATTTTCACTATGTTTGTGTGACACTCTAGACTTGTATGATGAAGTAGGACATTCATATACAACACCAAAACAGTAGTAGTACAATACTTCCTTCTTCTTTTCACTATCATAAACCATACTACTGTCATCAGTGATGTTACTAGGTTTTCAATGTAATGGGTCCCGGGACCCACAGGTGGTCATTCAAATGGGTCCCAGAAAAGTTTTATGAGTCCTCAATACAATGTCTTCGAGCGCTGTGAGCTTGTAGATCGGCTATTTTCAAAATGTTTGCCTATTTCTTATATTTATTTTACAATTTGGCTAATGTTTGAACTTAGAACTACTAAAACTACTAAAACATGTGCCCCTAATGAATTTGGGCACGCAAAATGGCGTCTGACGTCGGTGGAATCAAAACATTGACGTTTCTATCGCCTGTTTAAGACTTTCTACGTGGATTTTATTTGTGTTAACGTAGGGTAAAGTAGGATGCTTTCACCCATGAACAATGGTGGTGTCTGTGGAATTTTAAAATGTTTTTCTTTTACCGCAACCCCGCAAATTATTTTAACATGGACTCCAATGGAGGCGCATCCCCGGGACCCCAGGACCATGACATGAATGAGTCCCTGGGCGACTTGAATGAGTTTTTGATGCGGGATGCGCACGTAATGACATCACTGTGTCATTCATGTATACTCTGTATATTCTGTATTATCAATTATTTTCCCATCATATACTGTGCAATCTCTTTAACACATTGACCGCCATTTTAACATACCTCCGTACTCCCACCTGCCATTCGTCTCCATAGACTTCCATGTAATTGGGTGTGCACGGATCATGCACACCCATGCCTAGATAATGCACCACGTGTGTCCACATTGCTCACAGCTTTCAAACAAAAAAATCCGAATGGAAATCCGTTCAGGCATTCATGAGATAACAGCCACTATGTTTAACAAAGATGGCTGCCAAGCTTGAAAGATGGGGTTGCTATGGGGGTTAAACATGCAATTTCGCGATTGCTATCATGCCTACTCCATTTTTGGGGGTCAAAAATTTTTTTTGAAAAAATTTTTTTTTGAATTTTTTGAATTTTTTTTTTTTTAATTCTCGGGACTATCGGGCCTGGCGGGGAAAGACATTGGAATAATCTCGGGCCTGGCAGGGAATGAGTTAATGTTGCTAAACGTTATTTTTTGCATTATACCTTGTTACTATATTCTGTATGTTTAATTTAACACATTCTGCAGAGCATGTCAGGCCAATGTTTCACATCCTTATATGAGTGAGTGACAAAACAAAAACAACCCTCTCTATATGTTTGAAAAACCACATGAAACCTAGCGTCCATATCGTCACTGTTGGGGCAGGAACCTTGCATCTCCAAATTTCATAAATGTATGTTTGTTTTCTAAATCTTCAAAGTATCTAAATCTAAAGTAGTGAAGTAGTGAAAATATCTACAAGCACACAACGCCTCGCGATGTGAGGTGTGGTGTCGTGTGCTTGTTTGAGTCTTTTTTGAGTGTTTTCACCATTTTAAATCGTTTTTAAAATTATAACAAAAAAGCAAGGTTTTGGATATACAAGGTTTCCAGCCGACAACGATGTCACTGGTGGATGGATTTGACCCGCCCGCAGCTCTCCTATGAGACCCAGACTGAAGTAGAATTTTTTTTTGCTAATACCCTGAAAAAAATATATATATGTTTTTCTGGGTATTTTCCTCCTGTATAGAAAGTCGATGGGAGCCCAACTTGATTTGGCCGCTGTGGCGACCCCGAAGGTCGCCGACTCGGGTGCCCTAGCTAAATCATTAGAGCATGCCCTGGGCTACATCTGTGCAAAATTTGGCGCTTTTAGACTAATATAGCACGAAATGGCCGTGTTATCTCCCTAATGCCCCCGACTATATTCTGAGGAGAACTTTAGCCAAAAATAGCCGATCTACAAGCTCGGCTTGGTAAAAAAAAGAGCAGACCAAGTACAGAGTGAAAGGTCAAGTTAACCAAAAACACAAATCCAACATAGACTGCATGACAGTGCTGTCAAACAAGTCCATGAATCCATCTATGAAATCGATGAAAATCTGCATCACGACACATTTACAGTATACAATGTAGAGGGGGTACCTGATTCATCTCTCTCTCAGCTAAGGGGTCCTTGGCCTGAAAACGTTGAAGACCCTTGAACTACACTTTAGAAATAGACCCAAAGAAAAGGTTCTATAGCCTTTGGGGAGCCTGGTCAACATAAGTACATAAGTGGTTGAATGTAACTGTTTCTTTGTGTCTGGCTAGTGGCTACAAACTGCTTCAATAATAATAAACTCCAGTTCCTCCATAATAAACTGGCAGCAAACCCTTTCTTTAAGAGGACTGAGGCGATGAAACAGTGAAAGAAACCATGCATCAGTGCAGACTGTAAACTCATTACGCTTGTTTCCTTGTAAACACTTCTACAATCACGCTTACAGTAAAAACAGGCTTCTTCCCAATC
The DNA here is from genome assembly GCF_963921795.1 of Nannobrachium achirus. Classification (NCBI taxonomy): domain Eukaryota; kingdom Metazoa; phylum Chordata; class Actinopteri; order Myctophiformes; family Myctophidae; genus Nannobrachium; species Nannobrachium achirus. The sequence continues at coordinate 70,226,490 of NC_137811.1, read as the reverse complement.
CGAACAGCACATTATTTACATATGACAAAAGCCAGAGGTTTTATATCGCCTGCTATCTGACGAAATCCCTCCAAATCCCCTTTTTTCCTCCCCTTTACATAAAACCTTGTTTCTCATTAAACAGGAACCTCTGGCATGCAACATTATTCAATTAAACTTCATTGAATTGGAACTGCTACTACATTCTGATCTGCCAGGGACCCGTGTCACTGATTAAGCTCTTGAAAAGGGGGACTGTGTGTCTCCCGAGTCAGTGACACACAAAAGCAGAACAGTCAACCCTAGCATCCCCATTTTCTGGGGGAGACAGCAGCTGATCTAGAAGCTAACGATGCGGTGTGAGATTGTAGATCGTCTATTTTCGGTGAAGAGATTTGGCGTAGTGGTGGAGGGGGAAAAAAGGAGGATGCCTGGGGGACAAGTATGTAGGGTTTAAGTGGTTAAAAACCTCTGTTCTATTCGTGTCCATTAGGACACTAACTGAAAGTCTCACACAGACACGCAACGCTGTCTGTCTGTCTTTGGGTGCGTTCGGAAACCCGCACCGGGTGTGTGCTCAGTGTAGTGAGTGCAGTGGGCGTGACTTGGAGAGTGCGTTCAGTGTGGCTTATTTACGAACGACCAGTTTTAACAGGCAGCTGTGTGCTTTTTCACTCTGAACTCTGAAGGTAAACTTTCTGAAAAGCAGCAGTTGCTGAGTATGCTAACGTAACGTTGCTATTAGGAGATGTAGGTCTAATTCACAACATTGGCATACCTGCTGTTAATTTACATGTTGATGTGTGTGAAACTATCAAGCCCAAACGACCAATTAAGCTGCAAGTGCTGTATTTTGCCGTCATTTCCTCCATTGTTCACAGCTGAGAAGCATTCGAGACATGGCCATGGAAACCAACCAATCAGAACACCGCACCACACCACCACACCGCCAAACCCCATCTTCTGAGTAGGGTTGGTGAGTGCGTGCACTCAACACACTAGTGCGCCGCGCACTGGATTTCCGAACGACAACGCACCAAGTGCACCGAATAAACGAATGACAACATGGCACACCAGTGCGTTGAGTGCGCATTTCCGAACGCACCCTTTGTGTCTCTCTGTCCTGCGACCTTTCGTTTGCCAACAGGTCTCAGCTGCGTGTATCTATTCTGCATCTAGCTTAAGGCAAGACCCAAATTCAGAGTGAACATTTTTAACTAACCTTTGCTCCTTGAACAAAATGACATTGTCAGATTCTACAAATGTCTCCTAAATCCTAATAGTTTTCTGAAAAAACGATAAATTATATGTATTTGGCCGCGGACCCCCATCTCAAAATATTTTGTTCCAGGGAACCCCAGAATCAAAGATTTGAGTTAAACATGTTCATTGTTCACTCTAAATTTGGGTCTATTCTGCATCTAGCTTAAGGCCTCAGACCTGTTGGCAAACCCGCACACGCATCTGTCCTACAGACACTAACAACACGTGTCTGCCTGTCTATCCTACAGTCAAACAACAAAACTAAGACAAATGACTTATTTTCCCTCCATTACCAAATAACACAGGCTACTGGTGTGAGTCCCAAGAGACAGTGTTGTTTCAGAGTTTTTAAAAGGTTGTAATCTTTGTTGATAAGAAAGCTGGTCATCAACGACGTGAGACCAGTAAAAACTGCTCACACACAAAGGACAGTTTGTGGAGCTAAACGTCTGTCTGTCTGTCTGTCTGTCTGTCTGTCTGTCTGTCTGTCTGTCTGTCTGTCTGCCGCCGGCCGTGAGAACAGAGTAGACCTGGACCGTTCTCACAACAAGTTAACATCAGTCACTTTTAAGGAACTCAGCAACAACAAGGAAATAAACCCTACAACTATTACTATTATATATCGTCACTCTTGGGCAGAAACCTTGTATTTCCATATTTCAATGAAAGGTATTAATAAGCTAAAAATAACTTGCATTGGATCAATTGGAAACCCCTTCTTTCCCCTTTCCTGAGAAGTAACAATTTTGGACATAAGGTTTCCACCCGACAGTGATATGTTATTATAGACTATAGTAGGGACGAACAATATTAGATAAAATTTGCATTGCAATATGTTTGGTTTTTGTCATATACTGTATATAAATATACAGTATGTACATAAAGCAGTTAGATCATTTCACCAGATACATAGCCTACATGTATATGCATATCTGTATCTAAACTTTACTCTTATTTTCAAATATGTATTGATTGTAGAGGGTGAAAAAAGGCGGTTGACTCAACAGTCAACATGACAAGTCTGTGAACGCAGCAACGTGTGTGCAAGGTCAGTTAACCAGAAATCATTGTCATCACTGTGTTATAATGTATCAGATGAACTGCACTGTTTCCCTTCCAGATTAGTCATGAAAAAATGGGAACCTTGCTATATTTCCTTTCTACCAAGAAGTACAATTATTTTAGTACCATGTGATTGACTAACTCAATTTTCCTTCGCTAGCTACCGTACAATGCAACCGTTTGCAATGGGACTATTGCACATGTGTGCTGTGCGCTCTCAATTCTGGAATGATAAAGAGTGCAGCCTTGGAATATATACTGTAGAGACTATTATACTGTTAAGGCCGTTCCAGCGGGTCTCCAGCTAAAAGACTCCACCTAAACCTAACCCTAACCCTAAACCTAGCCTGGGATCGCTTCACATATTGGGCTTTGATCGGGTCAGTAGCAGAAACCACTCTACGTCATGTTGTAGTCCTTAAAGGACTACACTTTGGCCGGAACTATCAAGCTGGAAACAGTTTTAACCCTTTTAACGCTTAATTGCTGCTCAAGGACATACTTTTTTGGCCTACGTATTTAAACCCCTTGATGCGGCGTAGTTTTGCTTTTGGAAAATTCGTTTGGTATCTTTGGCATCTTTTAGGTCAACTCGTAGTGACTGGCAAGACAACACTAGGCTACTCGAGCATTTTAATAGGGATTGGGGAAACAAACGGGGGGAACCAAAACAAAGACCGGATCAAACGGCCCGTTGTCAACGAATACCAGGCTTTCTTCCGAGGTGGAAAGTATGGTGACGCAAGGTTACCCTAAACCTAACCCTTAGTCAGACAAATGGGACGTAGGAATATCGATATTTCCCCTACCTAGTAAATAGACAGTAAAGGAATTCAGGACTTCATTGTCCCCTTGGGGACATGTGTCCTCTGCAGTGAGCAGCCACAGTACAGACTAACTCCACTTGTGTTGTAATGACAGTACCTTGGTAAAGAGGCTATACAGCGTAAGAGAGTATGCATGTATTTTATAGTGTAGGACAGGGGTGCCCAAATGGTAGATTGTTATCAAAGGCTGTGCAGGTAGATCACATGACATGCCCCCAATTAAGATATGTATATCCACCTGTTTCCGCAAACATTTACTGGAGCATTATGTGTAGGACACTTCCGGTAAACAGCAGATATACAAGCTCACGTCGCGTCGCAGATGAAACCGTTGTGAGCTTGTAAAGATACACTCGGCTGGGAAGCTCCGTGCAACTTCAGCGCAATGCATGATGGGACGTTGGAAAGTTGTGGATAAACAAAAATCACAAAAGCCCTCTTTTTGGCATCTGTCACTTTAATTAAGGGGACTTGCAGTGATTGACATCAAGAAGTGCCTGTCAGCTCATGGCTTCTAAAGTCACAATCCAATGCTTTGTTTTCAAGAGTCAGTAGCACTGAAAAGAACCCAAAAACCTACCACTCCCATGCAGAATGGGATGAAGACTTTTACCCCTCTATTTCCCATTCCAAGTGTGTTTGTCTTATAAGTAACGCCAGTGCTGCTATTCCAAAGCCCACATTTTTTGGGGGTGGGTAGATCATGTTGAGCTGGTCGTTTTAAAAGTAGCTCTCGAGCCAAATAAGTGTGGGCACCCCTGGTGTAGGAGGAAAGCGGCGCATCCCGCAGGAAAGCCTAACACAACATGCAAACTCCACACAGATGTACAACTCCACAGGGGTTCCAACACAGGACCTTGCTGTGAGGCAACACTGCTAACCACTGCACCATCACTCATTAGTCATTACGGGTTCTGGGGACACCCAGGGGTCCGTAACGGGGTACCCGGGGGTCCCCAGCTAAACGATTGATGGGAACCAACAGGTCTGTAAGTCTATGTACCTGTACACAAGATGTAACAATAAAGCACAACCTTGAATTTAAAGTGTACATTAGATTCCCACAGTCTCAGATGAAATAAAATAAAAATAAGACATTTTATCAAATTGGGGTCTGTGTCTGTGATCTAACGCATATTGTCGCTGTCGGTTGTGTTGTGCTTTTTGGTAAACTATTCTACTTGATCATTCTACAACGTCACACAAAAGCATCACAAAAGCGTTCAAGTTTCCGAGATCGGATACTTTTGCTTCTGAAAAAGTAACAGTTTTGGACTTGACAGGGTTTCCACCCGACAAAGACGATATCAAAAATGAAATCTAAACAATACAAGTTGGAGGATCACTTCTACTTACCACTTCGGCCACTTTGAGCAGACATCGCAGCGTGGACAGTATCTCTGTGGGGACGACAAAGCACTTCTTGGACTTCACGGGTTCTGTGGTCTGGTTGTACACGTCACCTCCTTGATCACCCATAATGGACCTGGATGGGAAGGGACCACCACAGTAGAACTTACTTCAACAGGTTCTCACATTTGTTTGTCTCAGGTCACCCCTTGTCAACAACTTGTCACCCAAGGCATCCCTGGAACATTACTTAGCCTGGTAAGTAATATGTTTTGGTAAAAACAAGTTTGTTGTTAAAAGATTAAAGGAGTAGTTCACCCCCAAAATGACTGTTTTTTCCCAATTGATTAGTCATGCCAAGGAGACAATATATATATTTTTTTGTATTTGTCGCATTCACAAGAGACAAAATAGATTATAGTAAATTTACGCCCATTGATACTGAATGGGGACCCAAATGCATGGGCCTGGATGGGGACCCAAATACAAGGCCCTGGATGGGGACCCAAATGCATTTGGGTGAGAATCAATGGGGGTATGGGGGTACATTTACCCCCATTGAGACAGGGACCCTGTCTCTGGAGCTCTTTGATAAACAGAAAATACATTTTCAGGTGGGGTTGCCCATTTCAGCCAATCAGGAGAGAGTAGCCTACCCATTCATCAGCTTCAGCTTGCTAGTGTGCCTGTGCTCATTATTTTGTTTATGTTCTGATTTCACTAGTTTATCCTGTATTCCATGAGTTCTCGCTCATGATTGGATAAAAGTCGTATCCCAATCTGAACATGCATTTTCCGTTTACTAAAAGAGCTGGAGAGACCCGGCCTGCCCTGGCTGCTGGCTGTAACTGAACACTCGTGGGCGTGGCAAGAATATCTGAGTACAGAGCATTGTAATACTTATTTTGACAAACCCTCCCTGACACTAGCTAGCCTATACCTTTAAGCCAAAGTTGCAGCTGAATAATAAAGTGGAAACAGAAAATGAAAGTGCTCTGTAGACCATGCAGACAGGTCACACCCACATCATGTTCAATAATAACCTCCAGAACTATGTAATAACGTGTCTCATTTAACACGAAATACGACTTTATTATGCTTCGTTGTCGTACGGCGGTGTCGCTCGCCGAAAACTAGCCGATTCGCAGCTCACAACACAATACCTAGGCTATGCGTCGACGCATTGTGGGCTTGCAGATCGGGGATTCGGCTAGCGAACACCGCCTTAAGACGTACTAGCCATAAATTATAACTACCAGGAGCGGATGCTAATATGCGGAGGTTATGTCTCTCCTGGAGTTATAAGCCAGAGTCATATGGCTCTCGCTGGATGAGCCCCAACGTCCATACTACGCTCAAAACATGTACATATCAATAAGTTGCTCACCGATCCGTCGAAACAGCTTTATATCTACCGGATCGCCCACTCGTTGGCATGTGTTAGTCCATATGTTTCTAATAAATTAATGTTTACTAAAACTTCACCGAGTCTCACGTTTCCTCGTCGCCTTCAGAACGCTTCAGAACTACAGAACGTTGGAATACTTCCGCATACAAAAACGTCATGTCCTAGTATGAGCGAATCGCAACGGCGATCAACGTCACGTGATATGTAGCCTCGCGTAGCCAGGCTTTTACTCATCTCGCGTGATATGTTCGGCCATTTTTACCCAAGCAGTTCAAAAACAAGGAAAGCGAAGAGACTCGGTGAAGTTTTAGTAAACATTAATTTATTAGAAACATATGGACTAACACATGCCAACGAGTGGGCGATCCGGTAGATATAAAGCTGTTTCGACGGATCGGTGAGCAACTTATTGATATGTACATGTTTTGAGCGTAGTATGGACGTTGGGGCTCATCCAGCGAGAGCCATATGACTCTGGCTTATAACTCCAGGAGAGACATAACCTCCGCATATTAGCATCCGCTCCTGGTAGTTATAATTTATGGCTAAAGACGTACAGTAGCGGGTAGCCAACATACAATATCGGAATATCGATTTTACATTGTGTGTAAATAGAGGATCCGTGAAATAAAACGGCTTATGGTCGCGATCGATTCTGTAGACGACAGCCTGCTATTAAAAAAAAGAAAGAAAAAAAAACACAGTTTCGTTTTGCTAAACAAAGTGGTAAAAAGTCAAGATCAAGAGAAAGTAGATAATACACGGGCTTCCATATGTACTCACCTTTCTTTATGTTTCTTTATTATCCTTTTCCACGATCACTGGACTGTGTGTTTTTGTTTGGATCTTCTTTGATCAGAGGTGATGTTCGCTACTTTGTCTCCAGTCCAGTAGTTGTTGTGTGGATCATTTGAACTTCCGCGTGTGTCGCCTGTTAGTGAGTTTCTATCTATCTCCACCCCTCCCTGGCTCCCTCCCCTGCATGGAACAAAGTAACTCCTATTTTTACTCGAGTAAAAAGCAGCGGCGTCAGTTCAGAAAAGGCTAGGGTATGGCAACATGACTGGTGTCTTCGCGCGCGTGCAAGACACCAGTCATGTTGCCATACCTTAGCAACAGGCACAATTAAAAGTACAGTTTATTATTTTCCCCCTGTAGCCAAGGTATGGCAGATGCCATAGCTTGCCATACCCAATTGACGCCTCTGGTAAAAAAAAGTATACTTTAGGCCTGCCTACTCGAACTCTACTCTAACAAGGGATAGATAGCCCTGCCCTGCATGCATTAAAAATGAGTCTTAAGTTAAAACAAGTGTAAAAGTTAGTATCACGATTTAAATACTTTTTATTTTTTAACATTTGCCTCCAGAATGCAGGAGAATGGAAGTATAAATGAGCAAAAATAAAATACTCAGGTAAAGTAGTAATTATTATTATTATAATAAATCCATCCATGATGGTTTTCAACAAGTTCAAAAAACCTTCAACAACCGACAGGTAGGCTAATAATGTCTGATATTGACGCAAGGGCCGGTAGATGGCGCTGTCGCGTAAGGAGAGGAGTATGGTGTACAGTAAAGTTGGTGACCCATCGAATTGTGTGGCTCCAGAAGTGGCTGTGTTCCTTACAGTGCATTCTCTCGAGACAGAGTCTGTAGCTACTGAAGAGAAAAAGTGACAGAACTTTTCCTTGACGATGGCGAGCCAGATTGCTTACAGTGAGATGAATCTACGGGGAAACACCATAGAGGTAAGGGAAACACCTTTTCATCTGACATATTAAGCCTAACAGTATAGCCTACTGTAGGCTACTTTTACTTCTACTCTCATATTCATACTCGACATCTCGGATCCAAATATTGTAGGTCTACTTTTACTCCACTGCATTTATTTGAAGATATGTCGTTGTGAGCTTGTAGATCTGCTATTTTCAAACATTTTGTATACTTTTCGTACTTTATATTTTGATGCTACACTTTCATACTTTGTTTTACTCAAGTACATTTACTACTTTACTTATAGGTCTACTTGTCTACATTGCAGTATTGATAGGCCTACTTTTACTTAAGTAAGAAATCAAGTAGGCCTACTTTTTTCCACCACTGGCAAAATGTAAAAACAATTTCATCCCTTAATGTCAATTCAATATTACTAGCCCTTACCCGTTCAAAGATATGAGCTCCAAAATGATGTGCAGTGTTTGGGTTATGGGATGTGCATACAGTATATGAGGGATGGAAAGTAACTTTAACTGGTGCTTGCATGATAATATGTAGGAGCATCAATGTAAGAAATACCCGTTTCGTTTAATGGCTACCCCCCCCCCCCCCCCAGCCCGCCCGCCCGCCCGCCCACGCACACACCCGCCTGCCTGCACACACACACACACACACACACACACACACACACACACACACACACACACACACACACACACACACACACACACACACACACACACACACACACACACACACACAGAGAGAGAGAGAGCTGGTTAAACATGTTGCCTCATGCTAGATGCAGAAATGTGCAACTTTACAACAACTAAACCTAAACGCCAACCACCTTAAGTAACAGGATTCGATAGGTCACAACTTTGCGTGTAAACTTGAGGAGGGGGTGTTCCCCAGTGAAAGAAGTGATGCGAGGAGGAGTGGAGTGGAGTGGGTCGGAGTGGTTTTTCAATTGGAGAGAGAGAGAGAGAGAGAGAGAGAGAGAGAGAGAGAGAGAGAGAGAGAGAGAGAGAGAGAGAGTAGGGGGTTTAAGGGATGAGCATCCACTAGTCTTACTGGGTAGAAGACAGCAGAGTCTGGTTAGAGAGAGAGTGGGAAATAAGTAGTTGTTAGGTACATCTATCTATCTATCTATCTATCTATCTATCTATCTATCTATCTATCTATGCATCTATGATGTGGACACTGAATTAGAAAAGTTAGTTTTTCACCATTCTTGGAATATTTATTTTCTTCCCTACATTTTCATGCATCCTAATTAAGGTGAGTAGTGACTTTACTGATTCGTTCATCGTATACTATAGCTTCTATGGCTGCTTGTCTGAGAAATATGGGCTTGTTGTTGCAAATAATTAGTTTCACACCTCGTGGAGAAAACATCAGCACAGGTGTGAGCATGAGAGAGAGAGAGAGAGAGAGAGGGGGGGAGAGAGGGAGAGGGAGAGATCTTGTGGCTATCACTGTTTATTAATCATAGTAATCATTATGATTAGTCATTGGTTTTGACAGGCTTCCTGAAGAAAAGCCCTGTTTAGTAGTACAGTGTTTCTCAACCACTGTGCCTGGGGACGTTAGGTGTGCCCCTGAGAAGGGTCAAGTGTGCCCCTTGAAACTGCTTGAAAGCCAGTATTGTATTTATCATTTTAAAAATGATTTAAACTAGTGAAAACAGCCGATCTACAAGCACACAACGCCTCGCACCGCGAGGCGTTGTGTGCTTGTAGATCTGCTGTTTTCACTACTGTCGTGCGACAGCCTTGTATGATGAAGCAGGGCTTTACTTTGCGAAGAAACGTACACATTTGAAACTTGGAGATACAAGGTTTCTTCCCGACAGTGATGATATTTACACCCCCGTATTATGTTGGTGTGCCCATGGATTCTTGGGACATGAAAAGTGTGCCCATGCAGAAACAAGTTTCAGAAACACTGTAGTAGTAGTTGTTGTTGTTGTCGTTAAAAACAAGTGATCCAGTTTTTGAAGTGTATTTGACAACCAACATGCTGTCAGTGTTGTGAGAGAGGAGCGGAGCGGGGACCCCCCGGTGCGGTGGAGCTCTTTAGGGGGGCTTTGTAGCCTTGTTCAACTTGTAAAGGCACCGCGGAGAGATCCCTGTCTACACGGGTTAACTGATTAATTAGAATACATGAATTAAAACCAGCACAAAAAACAGCAGGGGGGGAGAAACAAACCCTGGGTCTGGTTAATGAACGGAAGGAAATCTGACAACTGTGACAAGAGAAAACACTTTGAAAAGAAAAAGATGAAAATACAGACTTATTTTTGAACACAGTTTCCAGTACCTGATCAATTGAAGGATTTGTAGATCTATAGGGATTCCCTGAAGAAGCATTGTCCACTTTGAGGGTTTATTGACTGGTCTATTTCAGCAAGTAATTAATTTGGACCCTTAATCCCTGTCACAGTAGGCTACTTTACACCGCATCAACAGGACAGGGAATTGAAAAAAGAAATCTGTACAACAAAAAAATACAAATAAAACAATGTAAAATAAATACCAATTTACAGACAGTATATAAGAAAGCTGTGATTGGAGATGTACAGAGACAACAGCAAGAAAGCTGAGAGGGAGACAGTGTAGGAGAGACAGACAGTAGGACAGCTGAGAGGGAGACAGTGTAGGAGAGAAAGACAAGGTTCTGTCCATATCGGTGAAGTTTCTAGATTTACTATAGTCTCAAAGAAACACAGGGCATTCATTTTAAATTCAGACAAATAACGAATTACAAGACCAATAGCTTCCACCTCGTGAGACAGTGTAGGAGAGACAGACAGTAGGACAGCTGAGAGGGAGACAGTGTAGGAGAGACAGACAGTGGGACAGCTGAGAGGGAGACAGTGTAGGAGAGACAGACAGTAGGACAGCTGAGAGGGAGACAGTGTAGGAGAGACAGGCAGTAGGACAGCTGAGAGGGAGACAGTGTAGGAGAGACAGACAGTAGGACAGCTGAGAGGGAGACAGTGTAGGAGAGACAGACAGTAGGACAGCTGAGAGGGAGACAGTGTAGGAGAGAGACGGTAGGACAGCTGAGAGGGAGACACCTCGTGACTGCTCTGTGTGAATGAAAGGTACAGTATGTGAAGTGAAAAGCAAGCTGCTTCATATACAGTATGTTGTCCTGTGTGATGTTCCATATGCAGCTCATAGCATACTGTGTGTGTATTAAATGTGACTCTTGGGGATTATTCCTCACACAGTCCTGGTATATGTGTGAACTAGATCAGTATCGATGCCACAGTAATGAGAGGAGAGGAGAGGAGAGGAGAGGAGAGGAGAGGAGAGGAGAGGAGAGGAGAGGGGCAGAAATGTAATATCGTTGCTACTTGCTGCCAGGCAGTAACCTCATATCTCCCTATTTCAACTTTTAGTGTTATTTCGCTACTTAATGCCCTAACACTACAGTGGCACACAACAGTAGTGAGCCTCTACAGTAGATCGAGAGACAGCCGTGGACAGCTGCGTCCGCGTCATGTGACTGCTCGATGTGTTTATCGAGTGGTGTGCAGGTTAAGTGTGTCTGAATGATTAACAAGAGCTTGCGACGATACGTGGACTCACTTCACATCCTAGCAGATTAACCCTGCTCAGGGTTAATGTCTAGGGGTGGGCAACCTTCACAAGCACAACATCACTATAGCCACTGTCCAGGGCTGGCGAGTGGCGAGATCACCCAATATACCAGACTGTAGAAAACCACATGCATGGTTTCCCAGCTAATGTACACTGTACATGATATAGTTATATACCACCAGTAAGACTCCCTAATCGGGAGATAAGCGACCAACGGTCGCTTATCTCCACAAATATCACAACCTCCACCTCTCACGTCATACGGGTAGCCATAGTTGGAATGTTGAATCTCCATATATGGAGATAACCTACGCATCACACAAAGTCTGACCTCACCAGCCCATACTTGGGCATGGACGACTTATATCTCCATATACGGAGATGGCCATATATGGAGATACGATGACATCACAGAGTCCACAGCTGATGATGTGGCGTGATGTCATACAATACACAAACAAGCCCTATATAAAGGTCCAATTCTCACCAGGGAAGAGAGCATTGCCTGGAATGTTGAATCTCCATATATGGAGATAACCTACGCATCACACAAAGTCTGACCTCACCAGCCCATACTTGGGCATGGACGACTTATATCTCCATATACGGAGATGGCCATATATGGAGATACGATGACATCACAGAGTCCACAGCTGATGATGTGGCGTGATGTCATACAATAAACAAACAAGCCCTATATACTGATGCGATACGATGACATCACAGAGTCCACAGCTGATGATGTGGCGTGATGTCATACAATAAACAAACAAGCCCTATATACTGATGCGGAGATATGAGCAGGGCAAAGGTGTGACGTGTGACGTGTGACCGACCGACCGACCGACCGACGGACGGACGGACGGCCGGTGGAGGTTTTCATAGTAAACTGCTCCCTGACGGTCGCAATTAACAGTTTGTCTCGCCTACACTGTCTCCCTCTCAGCCTTTCTACTGTCTGTCTCTCCTATATTCTCAGTTTTAATGTCTCTCCTACACTGTCTCCTTCTCAGCTGTCATATTGCCTGTCTCATATACTGCTATACTGTCTCCCTCTCAGCTTTCCAATTGTCCGTGTCCCTTACGCTGTCTCTCCGAACTGTCCTACTGTCCGTCTCCTCTGTCTCTCATCTTTCCTACTCTCGCGTCTGCTGTCTCCCTCCCAGCTTTTCAGTCTGCACATAAAGACAATACAAAACAATGAAGTGTATTGGGCAGTGGTTTTCAGGGTGAAATTCTTGAGGAGGTTCGTTTGGGGTCCTCAGCAAAATGGGGAACAGTTCAAACATTTAAGTCCTGTTTTATTGGATATTCAAAAGCCAATCCATGTTGTGATGTCTTGTCTTGTGAGTTTGTATTATTGAAAACTCTTGTCAAATTCTCTCATGGTCCCACACAAAACCTTTATCGATTTGGGGGTCGTTGAAATGTTTGAGGACCACTGCTGTAGCGTGACTCAGTCAGTTTAGTTGAAGACTTGCTTTTCATATCACCCTGCTGTGATTGACGGCAGTTTACAGTGTCATAGGTCATGGGTAGGCGTTATTAAACCAATAACAGCAACCATCATCCGCTCCTGCACCAACAATACCTCTCAGTTGGTCTTAAAGAGCCAAGACCCAAGTCAGGCCATTGATTTTGTAACCCATTTTCACCGAGTGCCAATTGCCTAAGCTGATGTAATCCTGGGCGCTACACTCCCTCTGCCAACCTAGGGAGTGCCCCGAACTGAGCTCATGCTTCCTTCAGTGTATGAGGAGTGAGCAAGACGCTTCTTATCACCTCTCCGGTAGGAGTGGAAGGAACACATTATTCCAACCAGTTCCTTTCCCCGGCTAACCAGGGGGAGGCAGTATAGAGGCCAGGATTACTGTATGTCTTTTGTGAGGGTACGTACCCTAGGAGACAAGGGGAGAACATGCAAACTCCACACAGAACGGCCCCTTTGCCAACCCCACCAAGGGTATGGGCACTGAACAAGCTCAGAATGCGTTCTGTTGATCTGCTTCTTTTTACCACTTATACACTGTAGTCTCAGAGTTACAATTGCACTTTGACCACTTTTTCTGCAACTATCCCCCCCAGAATATGGATGCTGGCTGGGGTTCAAGTGGTGAAAGAATCGTTCATTTATCGTAAATTATTATTGAGGCAACAGTTTGGTTGATATATTGATTTGAAGCCACGTCCCATGGCCCATGCAGCCCTAGAAACATCATTCTGTCAATTAAAACCCATTTAGAACGGGTACACATTATTGTGTATCATTATTTTATGCTTCAACTATTGAAAAATCGTAAAAAATTGAATTTTTACCCGATTCTATAAGTGTCTTTTGAATCCTTCTAAGGTTTATTTGAAAAACCTGTTTCTATGTCAGCAATCTGGTCAGCCATCGTCAAAGAAAAGGTCCCTTTCACTTAACTGGAGCTCAGTTAGTCTGGTCTTGAGAGACTACTATATAAGTGGTGCTCAAACCTTTTCATGTGAAGGACCCCCAAACTGATATTTATTTGGCCACAGACCCCCATCTCAAAATATTTAGTTCCAGGGACCACCCAGAGGCAAAATTTGAGTTACAAACGTTCGCTTTGAAAATCAGCAAGAGCCGTTGACGCCCCCGTCCACGTCCATGTTCAAAGATTTGCACACATTTTCACGACTTATAAAAATAGCAGATTTACAAGCTCGCAGCGCGGCACTCGGTGCCGTGCTGTGAGCTTGTATATCTGCTATTTTTCACTGGTTAAAGCATTCAATAATTCTAGGCCTAAATGGGTTAACAGTAGACTAGTTTTCCGTGTATGTGTGTGTGTGTGTGCGTGCGTGCGTGTGTGCGTGTGCAGTGCAGTCCAGTGCGTTGGAGGTGGGGACGGGTCAGCCCAGATTAGCTGTCCCTCCTCTCCAGAGATGTGTCACTCCACTGCTGCTGTCCCTTTCATTCTGACAGTTAATTAAAAAACACAGCGACCCCTGAACCGTTGGACACTCCCAAACTTCCATCCCATTTTCTGTTAGAAAGAAAAAGGCACCATGGTTCATACTGACTGACTGGACCAGTTTTATACTGGGTTTCTACCCTAACAGGACCCAAAGTATACTGCTGGTTTTCTATCTTACATAGACATACATACAGAGATGGGCACAAAATAGAGCATTCACCAAATATTCAAATATTCGAATATCAAAGTCACTATTCTTCGACGTTGTTCACCGAAGTCAAATATTCGCTTATTCTTATTTTTGTATTGCTTTCTCTTTAAAAAATATATAGTTTATAAAGCGTGGCGAGATAGGAAGTCAATAAGAATGAGTTGTCAATGCCCCTGGTGGATGAATTTGTAAATGATCTATACCAGGGGTTCTCAAACCTTTTTAGGCCCTGACCCCCCCAAATAAACATATTTGAACTGGGGACCCCCACCCGGACAAGCACTTGGAATTGTAGGTATTACATTTAATGTGACTCGGTTACGCAGATAAATATTGTGAAAATAGCCGATCTACATGCTCACAACGCCTCGCAACAATGTTCGCCTCTTGCTTACTTAATATTTGACAGTTTGGCCAGTCCTGTCGAATATTCGACTATTCGAATACTTTGAGGTAGAATAATTTGAATACTAAAAATCACTATTCGTGAATGCCCTAGCACAAAATACCAAAAAGTATTTGAAATATACAAATTAAAAATACTATGTGAAATACTTACCAGGATACTGTCACCAGGATCGTATCTTGGTGACAGTTTCCTGATTCCTGGTCAGTGTTAGACCAAGTACCAGGAGGCACGGTGGTGCAGTGGTTAGCACTGTGGCCTCACAGCTAGAAGTGGGTGCTGGTGGCGTGTTCCCTCCTCCACCTCATCAGTGCCCACACCCTAGGTGGGGTTGGCGATAGCGCCTTTCTCTGTGGAGTTTGCATGTTCTCCCCGTATCTCCTAGGGTAGATACCCTCACAAAAACATGCAGTAATCCTGGTCTCTATAACGCCTCCCCCTGGCCAGCCGGGGCGCCTGATGGAGAGGAAAGGAACTGGTTGGAATAACGTGTTCCTTCCGCGCGCTACGTCCAGAGACCGGGGAATTCCCCACTGTCAGGTGAAAAGAAGCAACTTGGACTCCTCATGCATAGAAGGAAGCATGAGGTCAGTCTGTTGTCTCTCCAGGCGCGGCAGAGGGAGAGCAGAGCCCAGGATTACATAGGCAATTGGCACTGGGTGAAAATGGGTTACAAAATCGTGGGATAAAAACTACCTGTATATAAAAAAAGAGACCAAGTACTGACTTTTTTGTATTTTGTGCCCATCTCTGCATACATACATACATACATACAGAGAGAGAGAGAGAGAGAGAGAGAGAGAGAGAGAGAGAGAGAGACGAGATAGTGAAAGGGAGAGGGGAAGAGAGAGAAAGAAAGAGATGGAGAGGGGGAGACAGAAAGAAAGACAAGTTGAGACTGTAGCAGGGTGACTCACTGCCTCAGCCTGATGGCCTCAAAAGTCTAGCATCTCCCCCAGTCCATAGGGATATCCCTTTGGTCTGATGGTTAAGACGTTAGACTTTCAAACCCGGGGTCGAACCCCGGGCGTTACAAGAGCAAGAGTGAGAGAGAGAGGAAGAGAGATCGTGACAGAGAGAGTGGGAGCATGATAGAGAGACAGAGAGACTTAGAGACAGACAGACAGTAGCTCTCTGCTCTGTCTGGCAGTGTAACAGTGCTGATGAGGTTATACCATATTAGGCCATTAAGTACTTACTGAACATCAGCAGTCAGCGTTTTAATGGCCACTGGATTCACTTTAAACACCAGTCATCTCTCTCATTAGAACCTTTCCCTGTGTGCGTGCGTGCGTGCGTGCGTGCGTGCGTGCGTGCGTGCGTGCGTGTGTGTGAGCTGCAGTCTGAGCTGTCCACTATAATACACCACAGTAATTGCGGAGGCTTTTATTTCACAATACATATTGCAGTGTTTGCAAAAAAAAAGAAACACAACAAACAAACAAGAAAGCCAGGCAGAACAAATGAGACCTGAGATGAAAGTAGACCCTTATTTGCTGAGAAAAATCTACGTACAATCTGATTGTCGTTCTCATTCAAAAGTGAATCTTTCTTTAAAAATGTTAATCAGAAACAGCTGTCAATCTGATACTTACGGATACCGTTACATACTGCAAATCATACACATTTCCTCATCAAAAAAAGTTTACAGTTTTTCCCACTTATTTGCGGTCCTGTCAGTTTATTCCACTTCAACGGGAGACTACTGTGAAAGTTTTGAATGCGTCAAAATTGTGAAGTTTTCTTTTTTCTTTGTCATCTGTCATCGCGGAGGCTCTTAATGAAGACGTTTCACTGCTGTTGTTTTGAATTAGTTTGACACCTCAGGCTTCTGTTCTTTCCGGTGGTGGTGGGTGTTATGTAGCGTCTCGTCTGACGAACGCCGAATGCGTGGCACAGCCTCAGCGAGCTGTGCCTCAAGGGCTGGGTTATAGGCAGTGTTGGGTAGTTTACTTAGTATATTACTGTAATCTTATTACTTTACCCAGTAAAGAGTAGTGGAAGGGATTACTCTGCCAAAACAGTAATATACCTTATTCTATGTAAAAGAATCCTTATTATTAAAGATTCCTTTAATGATTCCTATAGAGGGTTCCAAATGGACTCCTTGCAGGTCTGTAACTCTGAGAGTGTACAAATGGTTGTACATTCATGAAGTAGCAGACGTGAAGTCCACGTACCAGCTCTGAGAGTGTGATAAAACCGGTTGTGGGAAAACTATTGCAAAATGTGATGGAACCAATTCCTGCATGGTTCCTCATATGTTGGACCTGTTCCTTCCATTCCGGATCCCAACCTTAATCGTGACATTTTGTGAACTGTAGAAGCAGGGATAAAGTGTAAGCAGGAGCAGGATAGAACACACAGAATGAGGGACCAGTAAGACTCCCTAATCGAGAGATAAGCGTCCGCCAGGTTGCATATATACAACCCCATGGTGGCGCTAGAAGAGGGGCATATGAGAAATCAGGGGCGGAGGTTGTGGTTTGCCAGCCAAGGAGTGTGTGTGCAACGTTTGGCATGGATAGGGGCAAAAGTGTGATGTGAAGGACAGACAGACTGACTGACGGAGGGACTGACTGACAGAAAGATAGTGACGGTCGCAATGAGAACATATCCCCACTGTCCACAAAATTCAGACACTTTTCAAAATTATAAAAATCTATGAAATTCCATTAATTAGGAGCAAAAAAAAAAAAACTTTGAAGAAGCTCGCGTCGTGAGATGTGCTGTGACCCCGTAGATCTGCTATTTTCACTACTTCGGGTGTCGGTGAGACCACAAATTTCTCTTTTGGGCCTTGAGCTAAAAAGTTTGGGAAACACTGTTCTCTACACGATGAAAGCAAGAGGGAATCCCCTCTTGCAAGTAAAACCCTTAATGCTCGATAGTTAATGAACAACATGAATGACAATGTGTCTTATAGTGAGGTGAAACACAGACGGGGAGGATTTGTCAGATTAAATGGTGTTATCCAACCAGCATCAGACCCTGAGGGCACAAGCACAGCCCACCACATGATCTGCATAATATACAGACAGACCAGATCAAAGGATTCCTCCGGTTGCTGGTTAAAGCAACAGAGTTGCGTTAGACAGGGTTGTTAGGAGCTCCCAGGCCTCTAGGGTGCGCTAGTGGGCCTTTAGGCGAGTGTGGTTGCCGTTTTTACCCATTCAAGTCCATGAGGTTACATTCAAGTCAATGGGGTTACATTCAAGTCAATGAGGTTACATTCAAGTCAATGGGGTTACATTCAAGTAAATGAGGTTACATTCAAGTCAGTGGGGTTACATTCAAGTCAGTGGGGTTACATTCAAGTCAATGGGGTTAGGTCAATGGGGTTACATTCAAGTCAATGGGGTTACATTCAAGTCAATGGGGTTACATTCAAGTCAATGGGGTTACATTCAAGTCAATGAGGCAAGTCAATGGGGTTACATTCAAGTCAATGAGGTTACATTCAAGTCAATGGGGTTACATTCAAGTCAATGGGGTTACATTCAAGTCAATGGAGTTACATTCAAGTCAATGAGGTTACATTCAAGTCAATGAGGTTAAATTCAAGTCAATGAGGTTACATTCAAGTCAATGAGGTTACATTCAAGTCAATGGGGTTACATTCAAGTCAGCGGGGTTACATTCAAGTCAATGGGGTTACATTCAAGTCAGTGGGGTTACATTCAAGTCAATGAGGTTACATTCAAGTCAATGAGGTTACATTCAAGTCAATGGGGTTACAAGTCAATGGGGTTACATTCAAGTCAATGAGGTTACATTAAAGTCAATGAGGTTACATTCAAGTCAATGGGGTTACATTCAAGTCAATGAGGTTACATTCAAGTCAATGGGGTTACATTCAAGTCAATGAGGTTACATTCAAGTCAATGAGGTTACATTCAAGTCAATGAGGTTACATTCAACTTGAATGTAACCTCATTGACTTGAATGATTCAAGTCAATGAGGTTACATTCAAGTCAATGAGGTTACATTCAAGTTAGTTGGGTTACATTCAAGTCAATGAGGTTACATTCAAGTCAATGGGGTTACATTCAAGTCAATGGGGTTACATTCAAGTCAATGGGGTTACATTCAAGTCAATGGGGTTACATTCAAGTCAATGAGGTTACATTCAAGTCAATGGGGTTACATTCAAGTCAATGGGGTTACATTCAAGTCAGTGGGGTTACATTCAAGTCAGTGGGGTTACATTCAAGTCAATGAGGTTACATTCAAGTCAATGGGGTTACATTCAAGTCAATGAGGTTACATTCAAGTCAATGAGGTGACATTCAAGTCAATGAGGTTACATTCAAGTCAATGAGGTTACATTCAAGTCAATGGGGTTACATTCAAGTCAGTGGGGTTACATTCAAGTCAATGGGGTTACATTCAAGTCAATGAGGTTACATTCAAGTCAATGGGTTTACATTCAAGTAGTCAATGGGGTTACATTCAAGTCAATGAGGTTACATTCAAGTCAATGGGGTTACATTCAAGTAGTCAATGAGGTTACATTCAAGTCAATGGGTTTACATTCAAGTCAATGGGGTTACATTCAAGTCAATGGGGTTACATCCAAGTCAATGGGCGTCCAGCAACATGCGGCAGAAATTTATATCAGGTCACACTTGTTATTGATGGTGACGTCACCAAGAATACTGGTCCCTCATTGGCTGTTGATGGTGATGACGTCATCAACCGTTGATGTCACTCTGCGTCTTTCAAGGGTTTTCCCATTGGATGACGTCACAGAGAATGCTGCTTCCTCATTGGCTAAAAGTTCATCTAGAAAGAAATAAAGTAGCACTAGTACTATAGGGTGTTGCCCCGTTGGGCAACCACACTAATGAATACAATGTAACTAGGACATATGCAGTGGTTTGGTCCTGGTCTCCCCACTCTTCCATTGAGGAATCTGGTGTAGGGTAGAGCAGGGGTTTTCAAAGTGGGTGACGGGGCACCCTGGGGTGCTGTGACGGCAGTCCAGGGGTGCCGCGAGATCATTTGATAATATTTGGAATTTATTTGGACACTTGAAAAAAAACATTAATTAGTATCATTTTAAACTTGAAGTACAAAGTTATTTTCAGTCAGTTCTAACCAAAATGGCTGTTATCTCAACGTTTCCCTCGCAACATAATCACTAACATATCGTCACTGTCGGTGTCGGTTTCAAATGTGTACGTCTTTTGCCCTGCTTCATCATACAAGACCGTTGCACAAGGCTAGTGAAAACAGCCGTTATACAAGCACACGTTGTGTGCTTGTAGATCTGCTGTTTTCACTAGTTTAGTACATTTTATAGATGATAAATACAAAACAAACGGTTTTGGACATACAATGTTTCCACCCGACAACGATTACATGCTATAAATATAAGATGCTGGGATTGAAAATTATAATGTAGGGGTGCCTCGGATTTTAAAAGAAATATATTTATAGGGTGCCCTGAGACAAAAAAGTTTGGGAACCCCTGGGGTATAGGACACCATAGTGGTTGACAAGGACCCTGTCTGAAGCTCATGAGCACAATATCTCCCCTGGCCTCTTGCTTGAGGGGCTTAAATTAGCCATGGGAAACCACGTTTTGTTCTCCCGTACGTAAGACATATAGGGCTGTATTTACGTCCATGACTTACCCCTTAACCCTAAATTTCTTTGCCTTTTTTAACTATACATTTTTTTTTAAATGCTTCAAATAACATTTCTACATCAACATGTTGTGAGCTTGTAGATTTTAAATATTATTATTTTTCTCTTCAAAATAGTAAAGAAATGACAAAAGAGTTTAGTGAGGCCCATTGCAGAGCCATGAGGCCCATAGGGCAGGAGTATATCTCCTGATTCTGTATAGCGTGAGGCAGATTGATGTACAAGTACATCCTCTGGACATAATGCCAGTATGTCACAGGGACTTAACACCAATCCAACCCCTTGATGCTGAGTGCCAAGCAGGGAGGCATTGGGTCCCATTTTTCTTACAAGAGTCTTACTCTTTGGTATGACCTGGCTGGGAATCGAACCCCAATCTCCCAGTCTCAGGGCAGACACTCCAACCACAAGGCCACTGAGCTGGTTAACGGACGGAAATACAGCCCTATAGGCTCGAATCCTACGTGTTACGGTTGCTCTTCTTCAGAAGGGGACACAAAAACCTATATAGATCTGGTCATGAAATATCACGTTACAAAATAAATATAAAATGTCCAGTACAACTCTGACATTAATTGTCCACCAAAGGTATTTTCAGAATAGGCTTGTCTTTCTTCGGGCATCATGTTTCGTCTCCATAAAATATCGGATATTCTAAAAAGAATTCGGTAATAAGAGTAAACATGGCTTTCTATTAGCATCAGAGAAAATACTCAGTTTGCACAAAAGATGTGTCATAATATAGAGCAGTTTGTAGGATGAACCCTAGCGATTATGGGGACCACATGGCCTTTCCCTCTAGTGCCACCCTTAGGCTAAGGTTTCCACTTGTCTTTGTTTTCAACCACTTCTTCAGCCCAATATATCGTCACTCATGGACGTGCAGAGAATGTTAGAGAGGCAGGGGCTGACATTTCTAAAAGAGCCTTTTGGCTATACACCAAACTAAGCATAATCAAGTGAATACTGGAGATGTGGCGTAACGACACAGAGAGGGCAGTTCTCTCTTTCAACATAAGATGCTGCAATCCATTTCAGGAGAGTTTGGACAAGGCAATTCTCTTGAATGCTGCCTTCAGGTATGGCATGGAAAGAGGGCATGTTGCAAATTGCATTCATGGTCTCGAGAGGGCACTTTTTACAGACAGATAAAAGGCAGGGGCTCAAGCCCCAATTGATGTCTATGTGTGCACGTTCCTGTCGTCACTTGCCGGGCAGAAACCTCTTATCTCCAAGTTTTCAAAATACACGGTGTGAGGTGATGTGCGCTTGTAGATCGGCTATTTTCACTACTTTAAGCTGTTTTAAAAATAATAATAAAAAAAAGGAACGGTATTGTGCATACAAGTTTTCACCCGACAACGACGATATTTAGTTGTATGCCTTATAGTGAAAATAGCTACAAGCTCACAATGTGTCATGATGCAGTGAGTTGTGTGCTTGCACACTGGCTATTTCTTCTCTATTTTATAAAATGTTAAAATTGTTATGTTGTGTTTTGGAAGTTTTTCGATTATGACATGCCCAAAATAGGGACACCAGGATGAGAGTGATGGCACTTTATAATCGATTTTTTATTTGTGGTTCCCCCTCAATTTCTGGCACTGATGATACCGGTACTTTTAAATTGCCAATCCGTCTCTAGCAACAGTGTGAGGCTCTATATCAGTGTTGGTTCAAACCACTTTGCTCTGGTTGCATGTAAAATATTCAGACTGGGATTCTTATGATGACTTCTTGCTATGCTTCCCTTATCCTCTCCCTGTCTGTGTGCGTGCGTGCGTGCGTGCGTGCGTGCGCGCGTGCGTGCGTGCGCGTGCGTGCGTGCGCGTGCGTGCATGTGTGTGTGTGTGTGTGTGTGCTTGCGTGCGTGCGTGTGTGTGTGTGTGTGCCTGTGTGTGTATGTGAGAGAGAGCAAGAGAGAGAGACGAAGAGAGTGAGAGAGTTCTCACATGATAGACAGTGGTAGAGAAAACAACAGACAGAGAGTGAAAGGGAGAGAGAAAGAGAGAGTGACAGAGACAATGAGAGGGAGAGAGAGTGACACTGAGAAGGAGAGAGAATGAGAGGCATAGAGAGGGTAGAGAAATAGACAGAGAGAGAGAGACCCTAATGATTGAACTTAATGTCTTTTTACACAGACACAAGCAAGCGGTCGCATCGATGGAGTGAAAGGAGATAATGATCATTGCTGTGCTTAAATATTTTATGCAGCACAGTACACAGTAACTAGGAGTCTGCCATCTATGGAATCATTTTCTAGTGTGTTAATGTTAGATGTTTAAGTTGAATCCAAAGCAGAACGCGTTGCCAGAATAACATAACTATATTTCCGACCACAAACATAGACATAACATCAAGACGTAGACATAAACAGAAAGGAAAAGGCGTATTTCATGTTTCGGGGGAAAACCTTCATTAATGTTTGCACACAAATAGACGACCAGCGACCACATAGGTATAAGTATATATTAGTATAAAACATACACAAAATGCATTTCAGCACTCAAGTTCTTGTTACACACAAATCCTTCTTGAGGCAGGTTGCATTACAATACAACAACATAATAGGCTACTGAAGGAGGCAGCTTTTAATGGCATGTAACAGCCCTCTGCCTTTCTTGGAATTGAAAGAAGAACAGTCAAAATGTTATGTTTGAGTGTCTTAAAGCAGGGGTCTTCAACGGTTTCAGGCCAAGGACCCCTTAGTTGAGAGAGAGAGATGAAGCAGGGACCCCCACAACCTTTTCATAGATTCCACATAGTTTAATCGTTTGACAGCACAATCATCAGTGTATTTTGGATTCATGTCAATTTGTGTTTTCAGATATTTTTAACCACTTGGACCGTCAATACTTAATAAACTTGACCTTTCACTCTGTACTTAGTCTGCTCTTTTTTCCCCTCTACACCAAACCTCTTTGCCGAAAATAGCCAATCTACAAGCTCACTGTGAGCTTGTAGATCTTCTATTTTTGGCTAAAGTTCTCAGAATTTGGACACTAGGGTTCAAGTGAGGAAAAAAAGTCTCTATCACACAAAGATTTGGAGGCCCCCCTGTAGTAACTTTGAGGACCCCCTAGGGGTCCCGGATCCCAGATCTTGTCTTAAAGACATTCATTGTTCCTTTGGAGTTTCTTGTACATGTGGATGGTGGCAACAGTTGCCGCTTGTGAAAGATGCTGGTGCTGGTATATGAAACCGTGGTCATGGGGAGTTATAGGACAGTTCCTGTTAACCATCCGAGAGAGAGGGAGGTTCGTCCCGAAGCTTGCCGACTGTATCTTAATACCTGCCACAGAATATGAGAGAGGCAGAGGCTGAAATTTGTAAAAGGGCCTTTTGGTGAAAATATCGAAAATAGCAGACCTCACAACCTCCATGCCGACCTCCAAGCTCACAACGTGTCGCGCTGCAACACGGTGTGAGCTTGGAGGTCGTCTATTTTCGGTGCTTGATACCACACACACTGAAATAAGTATCAAGTGAATACTGGAGATGTGGCGTTAACGGCATGGATTTCTACATAGAGAGGGCTATTCTTTCAACATAATATGCTGCATTCAAGTTCAGGAGAGTTTGGACAAGGCAATTCTCTTGAATGCTGCCTTCAGGTATGGCATGGAAAGGGGGAGCATTTGCATTTCTTTCATCATAGTGAAAACTGGATTCATTGTCTGGAGAGGGCACTTTTTTTACAGACGGATAAAATGGCAGGGGCTCAAGCCCCCTTTGATGTCTATGTGCACATGGTAAATGGTGCATTTATATAGCGCCTTTTATCCAAGGTGCTTTACAGAGATTTTCCATTACATTCATCCATACATTCATACACAGATGGCGGAGGAAACCATGCAAGGCACCAACCTGCTCACCGGGAGCAACTATAGGGTTCAGAGTCTTGCTCAAGGACTCCTCAACACTAACTCTGGGGGTGCCCAGGATTGAACTGGGAACCCTTCGGGAACCCTCTGTGCTCTAATGGCAGTTTCTCTACCCCTGAGCCACTGCTGCCTTAACGAAGGGTGCTCAAAATACAGTGTTACACACTCTGAAGGAGCAGGGGTGGGGAGGGTTACACACTCCCTGAAGGAGCGGGGGTGGGGAGGGAGGGTCGATCCGCTTTGAGAAAGGCTCGGTGTCACTTTCCTCTGGGTTCTCTGACCGGACCGGTGTCACTGTGTGCGTGTGTGTGTGTGTGTGTGTGTGTGTGTGTGTGTGTGTGTCGTTCGTTCAGCACTGCTTACAGTGAGCGGAAACGATATGACAACGGACGTTTGTAGTCATATAGAATAGAAGAGAAGTGTTTTCTTTCAGTCGTGTCACCTCAGCGTGCAGCGAGCCTGCTATCTTTAGGCAACTACTACTAGTAGTAGTAGCGTTATCATTATGGACTTCAGGAAGTTTTTCAGAAGGAGGCAACACCCTCAGCCTCAGCCGCCTCCGTCGCCGTCGCCCACAGATAGTGGTAACATTTCACGTCTTGTGGACCACAGTGGCAAAGAGTCACGTCTTCTGGATCACAGTGGCAAAGAGTCACGTCTTTTGGATCACAGTGGCAAAGAGTCACGTCTTGTGGACCACAGTGGCAAAGAGTCACATCTTCTGGATCACAGTGGCAAAGAGTCACGTCTTGTGGACCACAGTGGCAAAGAGTCACATCTTCTGGATCACAGTGGCAAAGAGTCACGTCTTGTGGACCACAGTGGCAAAGAGTCACGTCTTCTGGATCACAGTGGCAAAGAGTCACATCTTCTGGATCACAGTGGCAAAGAGTCACGTCTTGTGGACCACAGTGGCAAAGAGTCACGTCTTGTGGACCACAGTGGCAAAGAGTCACGTCTTCTGGATCACAGAGGCAGTAGTGATGATCTGGGGGAGAGCAGCTCCGGCCGGACGCAACAGACCCAACCTGAGTGAGTTTATAATTGATTGTGATTAACCCCTTGAAGCCCAGCATCCCTAGCCCAAGAATAGCTAATCTACAATTGAGCGTGTAGTTTGGCAATTTCTGGTGTAGACCAGTGGTTCTCAAAGTGGGGTCCGTGGACCCCCAGGGGCCCTAGAGGGAGTTCCAGGGGGTCCCCAGCTAGATGATAGTTAGGAACCAAATGAACCCTTCTATATGGATATGCAACTCAGAGAGCGTACATATGGTTCCATATGTACACTCTCAGACATGACATGAAAAAGTTTGAGAACCACTGGCGTAGAAGTGAAAAAGAAAAGAAAAAACGGTCCAAGTAAAGTTTATAACTCAAGTCCTTAGAGTGAAACGTGACTGGAATGTACTTTCAAATGAAGTAATGTTTTGCTTTAGTCACACAGTGCAGTGAAATCTAATTAAATTTAAGCCGTAGTGTTCCAGGCAGAGCTGCCAGGGACCACCCTGAAACCAGACCCAAATGAGGTGGGCTTAGCCCACTTTGTCAGCTCCGTGCGTCCAGTCAGTGTACAATATTCAGACTTGTTTTTCCATAACTAAAGTATGATGGCTTTGTGTTATGCTGTGATGTGTTTTCCTAATCCCCTCACCAGCCCTTTGTCTGTGGTGCGTGTGTGTGTGTGTGTGTGTGTGTGTGTGTGTGTGTGTGTGTGTGTGTGTGTGTGTGTGTGTGTGTGTGTGTGTGTGTGTGTGTGTGTGTGTGTGTGTGGGAGGGGGGGGGGGGGGGGGGAGAGAGAGATTGAGTTGCTGTGCTTAAATGAGCTATAGTCAACTTTTTCTTGAAAAACGGATGCTAAAATAAAAATAATGTTTCGAAAATATTTTATAAAAAAATAAGCTTCATATATGTATTTCTATTCAAAAATGACCTCAAAAAGTGTAAAATAGTGATAAAATAATCGTTTTGGCCATTGTCTGACTGACACTTTGTTTACATTCTAGTCTATAGACTAGGATGTAAACAAAGTGTCGGCCCTACAATGAAAAAGTTGACTATAGCTCCTTTAAATACTTTACACAGCATGGTCTAAACTGCCCAAGGAGACCGTAGTTGTCTAAATTGCTGAGGAGTTCTCTGGAGTTTAAATGAAAGTTAGCTGACCACGTATCAAAGCAGAACATCTCCTCTCCTCTTTGCCAAAATGAGTGTCCTAAATATTTAATTTCCCCTTTTTATCAAGAAGCACCAAGCAAAGCTCATTGTTGCTGCTATTTGTGTGTAGGCCAATATAGCAAATGGCACTTGTAGTGGAAACAAGAGAACGAGATATAGGAACCTTACAATATATCACATCAGAACAAAGTCCGATGCTATGTATTGTCATTTTCTGTGTGTTGTGATTAATTGATTGATTGATTGATTGATTGATTGACTGACTGACTAACATTATGTGCAGAACAAAGAAATCAAAAGGATGACCCCTCCCCCCTAAAAAGAAAGCCAGAGGCTTATTTCCATTGTGGTCCCAGGAGAGCAAGTGTCCAAAAGTCTTGTTTTTTTTGCAGCATTTCACAGTCAACATGTGATGAATGGTCCTTCAGGTTGGTGCTGATGAGGTACTGTAGTGTAGAAGATAAATACATGACTGTATTTTATAGGAGATGAAGCACAAACATTAAAGTCTCAATGTGCCACGTTGCGGTTTTGTGAGCTTGTAGACTGGCTATATTTGATGAAGAGATTGTAGAGGGAAATACTATAAACCTAGTATAGAGCCCTATAGGGTAACCCCGGTCAACTACTGTAAGTACTGTATATAGGGTTCAAAATTAAACCTCAAAGTAACACATTGCTGTAGTCAGAGCAGTGCTTCTCAACCTTCTGGCCACGACGCCCCCCAAATAATCCTATTGAACTGGGGACCCCCCCCAGCCCCCCACCCTGACAAGCACTTGACTTTGGCATTCAATTTAGTTTGACTCGGTTCCCATTGTGAGATTGTAGATCTGCTATTTATTTTCCTTTCTTTATCCTTTCTTTATATCACTTGACAATTTGGCTAACGTTTGAGCAGTTTTTTATAGAATGGGTCTTCGATTACTTTTGATGCTTTTGGTATTAAAAAGGTCATAAAAGTCCCTAAAGCAACCCCACCTCCCTTCCCCCCAAAATCACGTTGGGACCCCACTCGCTGCCGTAGATGAGATTTAAACACCCACAACAGCCCTATATTCTAAAATAAATCTCACAGAAGAAACTGAACAAGAGGTGAAACAACGCTGCATCTCTATCGGATGCTTTCCCTGACATCCAAGTATGAAAGCTGAGACCCCCGTCTTCCTCTGTCCTCCTCTGCCTCCTCAGCTCATATCATATGTAACCCGACACGCCTTCTGGAAGTTATTTCTGTTGCATGGATATCTGACTTCCTGCTGTGTGCAGCATTACCATAGTCAATGCTTTACCTCTCGGCAGGGCTGGAAAGTAACTATACTGTGAGTACTGTACATGTACATGTACTCTAGAACAGGGGGCTTCAACAGGGGGTCTCTGGGACCCCTAGGGGGTCCTCAGAGTTACTACAGGGGGTCCTCCAAATCTTCCAATCCTTTTCATATTAACAACTTGAACCGTAGCGTCCGTATTCTGAGAACTGTAGCCAAAAATAGCAGATCTTCAAGCTCACAACGCCTCACGCTGCGAGGCGTTGTGAGCGTGTAGATCGTCTATTTTCGGCAAAGAGGTTTGGTGTAGAGGGAGAAAAGAGCAGACTAAGTACAGAGTGAAAGGTCAAGTGTATTAAGTATTGACGGTTCAAGTGGTTAAATTTACATGAACCCAAAATACACCGATGATTGCGCAGTCAAACGATGAAACTATATGGTACGGTATCTATGGGTTGTAGGGGGTCCCTGCTTCATCTCTCTCTCGACTAAGGGGTCCTTGGCCTGAAAACGTTGAAGACTCCTGCTCTATACTTAAGTACCATTTTAAGGTATTTACTATTTCTAATTTTTTATACTTTTACTCCATTACATCACGAAAATATTGAACTTTTCCTCCACTAAAATTATTTGAAAACTTGAGTTACTACTTGTAGATTATTACAAAACATTACAAAACATACATTAACCACTTCCTGCCTTATATACATTTCGGTCATTTGAACAAAAGATTTGTATATAAAACTTGTGAAATGGGACACTCTTCATATTGAGCACTTACTGATACCAGTACTTTTACTCAAGTAAATTTAGAATTCCAGACTTTTTCTTGACTTTTACATAATACATTTAAGTATGACACCCATCCATCCACCCACCCACCCACGTGCACACACACACACACACACACACACACACACACACACACACACACACACGCACACGCGCACACGCACACACACACACACACACACACACACACACACACACACACACACACACTATCGGTCTTTGTCCTGAATAAGCCTGCTTGGCTGAAATGTGTCAGCGTTTTGTTGGTACTCTAAATCCACCATTCAGACCTTCTTAAGCGATGCCTTTTGGTTTGGCCTTTGAAGTGCTGAAAGACCACACGCCCTGAGGTAACGCATGTCAACAAACAAACATTTACATTCTAGCTGGTCTCATGTCTTTCTTCTGTACTTTTGGAACGTGATTTTTCGGATAGTGCAGTGCTTTGAGTAACTAGGAAGGCAATCCTGTTGGATTTAGTGTGCACAATTAGCATAATCATCATTCATCATCTAATTATTCGCCCCTAAATGGCTATAACTTTGCTTCTAGTTAAGAAAGGTGATCTATGTTTGTGATGTCCAGGAATTAATCTATTCCCATGGTGCTAATTAGCATAATTTGCAGACATAATCAGGTCCAAATAAGTTTAGAATGTCCAGACATTCTTATCTTTCATAAATAAATCATGTAACCTTTTGTCACTATCATAAATTATTTTCAGTGATGTAATAATCGGGCCAAAACCAGGAAATATGCGTTGTTTTGCTTTTAGTTAGAAATGTGATCTACAGTCTAAGCCTGTTTGGATTTCCAGAAATGGGTCTGTTCTGTTGCCATAACTAAGACATGCAACCTTTCCTTATTATGTTGTGGTGGATTAACACGCACAGGACAATTATTAAGCACAGTTATAATTTACTGCATTTTATAGCCCTTGTTTGTAATACAGTTCATCCTACTTACCAGAGGCAGTGTTCACCTTAACTCTCCTACTGCCAGATTATTTATTTATTTATTGGGTCTGGTGCCATCAAAAAGCGGCTTACCTTTGCGACGTTATAGTAGATAGACAGACAGACATTTATTTATTTATTTTTATTTTTTTGGGTTGTGCAATAGTGCACTTTGGTCTGCCAGGCAGCAGAGGGCGGCGTCATGCGAGAATGAATGTGAATTTGCCTGTTATGTGTTGAAGAAGAAGAAGACCAGTCACTGGCCACAGAGCCTTACAGCCAGAGGAAATCACCAAGGAAGTGAATTGTTCTCCGTTGATGTTAACGCATAATGGATTTTTTACACCATCACCGCGGAAAATGTGTTTACAGTAGACGGCCGCGCGACCCTTCATCAGCTTACAGTCATCAGACGAACGAACCGAACGAGCGCCGTATTGGCGGAGAGGTCTTGCGAATTGGGGCGAACGTGAACGTTCAAAGCGTTGGGAGAGTTAAAGGGGTAGTTCACCCCCAAAATGACTTTTTTTCGATTGATTAGTCACGCCATGGAGACGTGAGTTCAATAATATTTTTAGTTTTTTGTCACATTCCTAAGACAAAATTTTGATTCGAGTAAATTTACCCCCATTGATTCCGGATGGTGACCCGTTTCTAAACGGGTCACCATCCGGAATCAATGAGGGTAAATTTATTGTTATCACATTTTTGTCTTAGGAATGTGACAAAACCCAAAAAATATTATTGAACTCAAGTCTCCATGGCGTGACTAATCAATTGAAAAAAAGTCATTTTGGGGGTGAACTACTCCTTTAATGCATAGGTATTGTGACATGAAAGAGTTTAGTTTATTTGTTACCACCGTGCTCTGACTTGACTGGTGCTGTGTCCTCTTAGATCAGGGGTCTTCAATGTTTTCAGGCCAAGGACCCCTTAGTTGAGAAATAGATGAAGCAGGGACCCCCACAGCCTGTTTAGAGATTCCATATAGTTTAATTGTTTGACAGCACAATCATCAGTGTATTTTGGATTCATGTCAATTTGTGTTTTCAGATATTTAAAGCGAGGCATTGTGAACTTGTAGATCGTCTATTTTCGGCAAAGAGGTTTGGTGTAGAGGGGAAAAAGAGCAGACTAAGAACAGAGTGAAAGGTCAACTTTATTAAGTATTGACGGTTCAGGTGGTTAAATATCTGAAAACACAAATTGACCGATGTTTGGCTAAAGTTCTCAGAATATGGACGCTAGGGTTCAAGTGGTTAATATAAGAAAGGGGGAAAAAGTTCCTATCACACAAAGATTTGGAGGACCCCCCTGTAGTAACCCCTGTTTATTGTCATACCTCCAGACAAGGTCCCCCTATGGGATAACCAGCGCCATCTGGCGCTGCAACAGAGTAAAACTCATAAGCTCCCGTACGAGAAATATCATTTGTCGGTAGGGCTGTCAATCACAAACGAGGGCGCCGCCCCCGAGTGTATAAAAGCCCTGCGGGCTATCATAACTTCCTCTTCCGCACCTCTGCTTACCTGCAACTAGTGTCGCGAACTCAGCCATATAAGTATATTTTTCTGTAAAGTTTAGCCTAAGCGTTGACTAGGAAGTCGGCCACTGGCCTTTATAGATTATTCTCCTGTACGTTTCTACTTCTATTCTTCCTAACAGTTCGGTCTTTTTCTTCACTTTCGCTTTGAGTCTTTACTTCTTCTCTGTACGTTCTGCCACGTGTCTCCCTGCCTTAGCTTAGCTTCGCTTAGCTTCGGTTAGCTCACGATGGCAGCTCGTCGACCTACAGTTAGCAGCCTGCTAGCTAGGGTACCGAAGAAGTGCGGCCTTCCCAGCTGCAAAGGCCTCATCGCCAATGAAGATACACATCCGTTCTGCATTGTCTGCATGGGGGTAGGACACGCCTTGGCCTCTCTGTCCCCTCCGGCCCCGGCCACGGGGGTGAACTGTGCTGAATGCCTCCAGTACGATGTTCCAGCCCTCGAGGCACGATGTGAGATCGCTGCCGCAGGCTACGGCCTTCACACCACGGTCTCCGCCGGAACCCTCCCAGACACCTCTCCTCGTGTGCCGGACAGCGCTGTACGCCACAGCGCTGCTTCTCGCCACGTGGTTAGGCCTCCAGCGGCCTCGCCCTCAGCTAGCTTCGGTAGCCCCGTTGCTAGCGGGTCTGCGGCCCCTGTTTCCACTGCTGTTTCTCCGACGGGCTCGACTGGTGCCGTGCCCAAGAAGAGAACATGCAAGACCGCCCACGTTGTTTCTCCGCCAGCTGCAACATGGACCGTCCCCCCCAAGGAATTCCACCCTCTAGTCGTCGGTGACATTCCTCTCTCCTTCTCCGTCCCCCAGCTACGGGCTATGCGGCCACCTAGCCCCGTCTCCTGGCATGCAAGCGACGGAGACGAACCGGAGCTAGAGGACTGCGACATGGAGGAGTTGGACACGGAGGGTGAGTACTCGGAGGAGGACGAGTCCTCTTTCCCCTCTGGACAGGGCGGAGGCGCGGCCAGGGTGGTTCCTCATGCCGAGGCTTCCATCTCCGCCGCGTCCTCCCAGGCCCCTTCTGCCTCTCTCCCCCCTTCCATGCCGGCTGGGGCGAGAGGGGCAGCGGCGCAAGACCCAGACTCCATCCCCATGGACGAGCTCTCGGTGCTGGAACGCGCCACCATCCGTTGTGGCCTGGAGACTCGGAGACGCGCCACTCGGACCACGGGCTAGGATTCCCCTCCTTGGCCAGGATGTGGATTCCTCTCCCCCGCTTCGGATGGAAAAGCTCCCACTGGTCCCAGGCTTTGCAGAGGCCCTGCATTCAACCTGGACTACACACAAGGACCCCCCCAAGCTCCCCTTCCTGGTCGATTGCCGCGACGCAGAGAAGGCGGGTATCCCCTTGTGCCCTCCCATGGACAAGCTGATGGCCCAGTCCCTGGTGGGGAGCCTCAAGCCCAGTCATGAGCGGACCGGTCCTGGAGGCCGTCCTCCCCTCAATCTGGCCGTGGGTAAGAAGCCTCCTGGGTTTGCCATCGCCTTTGACGACAAGCAGTCTTCAAGGGTGAGGAACTCTTACAGATCGTCCGCGCTGGCAGCTAGGACGATGAACGCCACCCAGCTGCTGCTTTTCTCCACCAGGCGCCTCCTCAGCGAGATGCGGGAGGTGCCTGACGTGTTGGTGGAGGAAATGGACAAGTCGCTGCGCATGCTGATGGACCTGAATGTCCACGCAATCGAGTGGCTTGGACACGGCATGGATTATTGCATCCAGGCGGAACGTGCCAGGTGGCTGGACAAGGTAAAGTGTCCTGGCAGTTCCGGAGAGGAGACCGAGAAGGTCCTGCAAGACCTCCCCGGCCATCCTTCCTCCCTCATGGGCGGTGGACTGGAGCTTCTCCGCCAGGAGGTGGCGGATAAGAAGATCACTCTGGAGCTCCTGGGAGCCACTACGGACCCCCAGGTACCCAGAAAGGAAAAGAGACAGGGACGGAGCAAGGCCCCTGGTCAGGCTGACAGGGGGCGCTCTACCTCCAAACAGGGGAAACAGAACAATCCCCCTAGGACCCCCTCTTCTTCCTCCGCGGGACCCCCTCACACTGCAGCGGGGGCTCAGGCCCGCTCTCAATCCCGCCACCCTCCCAGGCACGGGATACCGGCCAGCTCCCACAAAGCCCGTGGGAAGCCGCCGCGAAAGTGACACTGGACTCTGGCGGGGTCCCCCTGAAATTTCAGGGGACCCCCCCTTGCAAGCGCAGACGTTTGGACAATACAAGCAGTTTTTCACATGCCAAGAAATCAATGTTTATTCCTCCGCTGTGCTCTCCTCCAGTGCCTGTAATAAAAAGTGTGTTGATAAAACAATGCCTGTTTATTTCAAACCCACCTGCTTTACTACAGACGACCCCATTTTGCATGAATTTAACCAGTGTAGAGAAGTCCAGGCTGGAATTTCTTTCCACTCAGAAAATATCGCTTCCTCCAGTCATGCAGACAGGTTACAAGCAGAATATTTCTCTTTGCAAAATGTTCCCAGACAAGCTAATTCCTATTCACAGTGGTATAGTCTCACTAGTGTGCAATACCCCTCTGTCTCCACCGAGCGGCACTGTTATGCCGACTCTAGTTCAGGACAGGAGTTTGGTCTTAGCGTCAGGGAAGAAGCCAACACATATCACCCAGGGTCGGCCTCGTCTTCCCGCAAGGAAGCATATAAAGGCCTTAGCACAGGTTATAAACGTAAATACAATTCCCCGAGCCGGGGATTATGTTACTTATGCGATGAACCCTGTCCCCCGGGCTCCACGTTGTGTGTCGCATGTATTATTAACAAGCGAGGCTTCTTGGAGGTCACGTGTTCGTCTCCCACCGGATACGGAAATAAGCGTACCGGAAACGGAAACGCTCTTTCCGCCGGTGACTCCGCGCCTTCCGGCCCGGCGTCTAGCGGATACGGATACGTGCCCGGATATGGAACCTTTCCCTCCCGGCCCAGTAGTTCCGCTCAGGCGGTACAACCCCAAGGCTTCTCCGTTGCTCAGCAACACGTTAGCACAGTGTGCAGAGCAATGGAAACGTTGCAATCCGAATCACTGGGTGTTTCGGACGGTGACGCGGGGTTACAGACTACAGTTCGCGAAAAAACCCTCCCTATCCAGCAAGGTTATTTATACTCGAGCCCGCGGCTTGAAGGCCGATGCCTTGAGGGAGGAGATAAGCTCACTATTGCGCAAGGGCGCTATAGTGGAGTTATCACGCGACCAGAGCCGTTTAGGCTTCTGGAGCCGTTATTTTCTGGTTCAGAAAAAAGGAGGGGGGCTGCGTCCGATTATGGACTTACGTGCTCTGAACAAGCACTTGAAAAAGTTCAAATTCAGGATGCTGACGTCAGAGTCACTGATGAAATCAGTGAGACAGGGGGATTTCCACTGTTCAGTGGATCTGAAGGACGCTTATCAGCACATCCTCATTTATCCCCCACACAGGAAGTTCCTGCGGTTCGCCTTCGAGGGGCGCCTGTACGAGTACACGGTCCTCCCTTTCGGTCTTTCTCTGAGCCCTCGGGTTTTCGTGAAAGTGACCGAGGCAGCCATTGCTCCACTGAGGCATCAGGGAGTCAGGCTGGCGAACTACATAGACGATTGGATGATTTCCGCCGCCTCCTGCTCAGAAGCGGCGCGCCATACCAATCTGGTGTTGTCACACCTGAAGGCCTTGGGTTTCAACGTCAACTTTGGCAAAAGCATGTTGTTACCCTCCCAGCAGATTTCCTTTATAGGAATATCTCTGGACTCGGCCACCATGTCCGCTCGCCTCTCCCCGGAGAGGGTGGACAGGTTTCTGACTTGTCTCGGCTCCTTCCGACTGAACCAGGTGGTCAGGTACAAGGAGTGCATGAAGTTGACTGGGCTGATGGCTTCAGCAGTGCAACTTCTGCGTCTGGGCAGGTTTCATATGAGACCTTTCCAGCGGTGGTCACTGGCGCTCAGGATTCCTTCCCTGCAAGGGTACAGGAAGGTGACAGTCAGCCAGGTCTGCATGGACGCTCTGGTCCCATGGAGGGACCAGGCGTTGTTGACAAGTGGGGTCTCCATGGGCGAAGTGGTGTCACGCAAGGTGATCACCACAGACGCCAGCCGCTCAGGGTGGGGCGCCACCCACGAGGGGCGCTCAGCCAGGGGTCTTTGGACCCAGGCCATGTTGGAGTACCACATCAACTATCTGGAGTTAATGGCGATCTACTTGGCGCTCAAGCATTTCGAACCATTTCTCCGGGGTTGCCATGTCCTGGTCAGGACGGACAACACGGCGGCCCTGTATTATCTCAACAAACAGGGCGGCCTCTCCTCGCGTACGCTGGATCAGCTGGCGCGCGAGATGACCCTCTGGTGCTTGCCTCGGTTGAGGTCCATCAGAGCCTCCCATGTCCCGGGCCTTCAGAACGGCGGCGCCGATCTGTTGTCCAGGGGGGAGCCTCGTTACGAGGATTGGTCTCTCCACCCTGCGGTGGTGAGGCAGATTTTCTCCAGGTTCGGTCGACCGCGAGTCGATCTCTTTGCCTCCCAGGAGAACGCGAAGTGTCCCCTTTACTTTTCAGTGAGGGGACCTTCTCCTCTGGGGATGGACGCGTTTGCTTACGAATGGCCACAAGGTCTTCTTTACGCGTTTCCACCCCTGGAACTGATTCTTCCCACTCTGGAGAGGATCAGATGTTCCAACCAGGAGGTTCTTCTGGTAACACCATCCAGGGGAGTGTGGAGGTCTCTGATCACCCCACTGCTTTCTCAACCCCCTTGGCGGCTTCCCTTGCTCAGGGATCTGCTGCGCCAGGCAGGGGACGAGATCTTCCATCCAGACCCACGGGGCCTAGACCTGTGGGTTTGGCCCGTGAGAGGGAGAACCTGCTTGCAGCAGGCTTCTCACCGATGGTTGTAGCCACTATTCAGAGTGCTAGAGCCCCCTCTACTAGGGCTGTGTATGATGGAAGGTGGAATGCCTTTTTGGACTGGTGTGAGCTACAGGAGCCACCTGTGGTGGCTCATATAGCTTCGGCCCAGAGGGTGTTAGATTTCCTGCAGGACCGCCTGGACCTTGGTCTGGCGTTCTCTACACTGAGGGGTTATTTAGCGGCTATTGATGCCTGCCACCTGGGGGTGGCAGGCAAAGGCCTTTCTAAAATCCCTGAGGTGGTCCAGTTCATGCATGGTGTGGACCATTTGAGACCTGTGACCAGAGCCTTGTTTCCTGTTTGGGATCTACAAGTGGTTCTTGAGGGCCTTTGCAAGGCACCCTTTGAACCGATTGGGAGGACCTCTTTGAAACATTTAAGTTTCAAAACAGCTCTTTTGCTTGCCTTGTCTACGGCTAAGCGTGTGAGCGACCTTCATGCGCTCTCTGTGAGCCCTGATTGTATGAGGTTTCTCAATAATGACTCTAAGGTTCTTCTTAAACCTCATTTGAGTTTTATTCCTAAGAACCGTGTGGTCCCGAAGGAACTTGTTGTTTTGACGGCTTTCCATCCTCCTCCGTTTGCATCGGAGGAGGATAGGCGTCTTCATTGTCTTTGTCCAGTTAGGGCCCTGAAGGCCTACTGTGATAGGACGGTGGACAGCAGGTCTACTTCTCAGCTTTTCGTGGTCATGAATGCCCGTCAACGGAAAGCGGTGTCCAAGCCCACTCTGTCGAGATGGCTTGTGGATGCTATTAGGTTGGCTTACACCCGGTCTGGGTCTGAAGTGCCGGAAGCACTTAAGGCCCACAGTACTAGGGGTGTGTCTACCTCTTGGGCTTTGTCCAAAGGTGTCTCCATTGAGGAGATTTGTGCAGCGGCGAATTGGTCTTCGCCGTCCACCTTTGCGACCTACTATCACCTGGACGTTGCGCCTTCT
The DNA here is from genome assembly GCF_963921795.1 of Nannobrachium achirus. Classification (NCBI taxonomy): domain Eukaryota; kingdom Metazoa; phylum Chordata; class Actinopteri; order Myctophiformes; family Myctophidae; genus Nannobrachium; species Nannobrachium achirus. The sequence continues at coordinate 70,189,601 of NC_137811.1, read as the reverse complement.
GCTATGGCGCATACGGTTCTGGGTGCTGCTGCCCTTCCTACTATGTAGTGGGGCGGCTCTCTCCCCTTCCTGAGATAGCATGCTGCTGTCTCTAGGATACGTGGGGGGACCCTGAGTTTTTCCCTTATATTATTGCAATTTTATAAGGTGGACCTGTGTCTGCCCTTAGTGCATAAGGCAGGCCTCGGTCTGTCAGGGTCTTTTTCTGTCTGAACACGCCCAGGCCCTGTGGGTCTGGGTCGGATCAGTCCTGAAAGGGGTCACGTCGGTTGACAGGACCTCCTTTCCGGGTGTCGTCGGTGTGCACGACAGTCTTGTCGGTTCATGACTTCTCGGGGAGTATATGAGTCCCATAGGGGGACCTTGTCTGGAGGTATGACAATAAACGTATAGGTTCCGAACGGAACCATGTTTATTTAATACCGGAGGACAAGGTCCCCCGAATAAAGCCCCTCGGTTCGCTAGTTGCGGGCGCAGAGGTGCGGCTTTAGAGGAAGTTATGATAGCCCGCAGGGCTTTTATACACTCGGGGGCGGCGCCCTCGTTTGTGATTGACAGCCCTACCGACAAATGATATTTCTCGTACGGGAGCTTATGAGTTTTACTCTGTTGCAGCGCCAGATGGCGCTGGTTATCCCATAGGGGGACCTTGTCCTCCGGTATTAAATAAACATGGTTCCGTTCGGAACCTATACGTTTTAGATCATCCAACATGGATAGGAGTTTACTTTTTTGCTTTATTGCATATTTCTTAGGATGAGAAAAAAACGTTTCGGCTATCCATACACTGAAGAAGGCTGGATAGCCGAAACGTTTGTTTCTCATCCTGAGAAATATGCAATAAAGCAAAAAAAGAAAAGTAACTCTTGCCACTGTGCGCGATCCATTTCCTATGCATGACTTGAAAGAGTTAACACACACCTCCGCGGTGTTGACGTATACCTCTGTGACAGGTTGTTGTTATTGTTCACTGTCAGAAATAAAAGGAGTGCTACTTGGCTCTCCAAAGAGAAATACATTTCATTCACACTACTACAATGGAAAAAAATAAAATATGGCTAGAGGCATCCCAGATAAAGACACAATGGAAAAAGTTTTTAAAACTTTTATCTGTGACAAAGAAATTGAAAACAGGACTCCATCTTCTTTGTCATCATCGTCGCATCGATGTGGAAGACGGCACAGCACTGGGGAAAGTTTCAGCAAAACAGTTCCTGTCAAGGTAACAGCATCAAAGATGAGCTTGACTGTCTATCTCGACTAGAAAGGCCTCAAACACGTTAAGGGCTTCATCACTGGTATGGGGAAAAAGACACAGAGAATCAGTAGTGAATGGCTGCAGCCACTTTGGGGTTCTGTGCCATGGCATTGGTCCGACGTCTCATTGTTCGATGTCCCATTAGTCCGACGCTGGTGAATGCTAACCTGGTGAATGATACTATGCCTAACTAAACCTAATCCTAACCCTAACCTCAGTAAAACTATGCCTAAACCTAACCCTAAAACCTAACCCTAACCAAGTATACACAAGTAGGTACGGCTATAACTTCAGAAGGCCAACTGACCAACAGACTCTCCAAACATGGTCACCGGACCTACAAAAAACACACCCGAACAACAGGGCTTAACAGGACACAGGTGAACTCAACAGTGAGACGATTGGGCGCCCGCTGGCCTAGCGGTCCAGGCGCATACCACACAGGCTCTGATGCCTGACAGCGCATATCAGATTTGAGTCCCGATCCCGACGGCCTTTGCTGCATGTCACTCCCCATCTCTCTCCCTGTTTCCTGTCTACTATCAATAAAGGCAAAAAGCCCCAAAAACCTCTAAAAAAACAAACAAACACACACACACACACACACACACACACACACACACACACACACACACACACACACACGCACACACACACACACACACAAAGACAAACAAGAACTGTGAGACGATTGGCAGAGGGACTAACAAGACACAGGTGGAGATAACTAATAATCACAGGGAGGTGAGACAAGGCAGCTAAAGTGACAAGGCAGACAGCAAACACTAGGAACAATACTACAGAATAGCACAGGTCCAACAAATGAGACCGGTACCGAAACGGAACAGACCAAACCAAACCTAACCGACTTTACCCGAGAAACTGATTTACTGGCCCCAGCCCGAAATGGCACAGAGAATGATTGGATACATCATTCTCGAAACAGAGCCCATTAAAATTGGACCCGATCCTAAATGGAGCCGGGGGAAATGTACCAGATCTGACAAGGTGTTTAGACTCGTTCTGTGTCCAATGCTATAAGCTTATATTCACATTAGTCTTAGACTGGTCACCTATGAGTGCTGAGCACACCTCCCCTGCCTCTCCGAGGAGGGTTGCGTCATGCAGGACAGTTACATTTTCAGACTTTCTTACCTAACCCTCCCTGTCAACAATCACAACAAAACTGTACAGTCCCTCCCACACAGCTGACGTTCCTGTTGGCTTTCGCTTGAAGTGTGGGTTTCATTTCGCTCAAGGAGACTGACACTATTGCTTTCTCTTATCGCAGGTGGCTGTGTGTGTGTGTGTGTGTGTGTGTGTGTGTGTGTGTGTGTGTGTGTGTGTGTGTGTGTGTGTGTGTGTGCGTGTGCGTGCGTGCGTGTGTGCGTGCGTGTGTGTGTGTGCACGCGCTGTGTGTTTCGGATACACACCCCTCAAGTAGAACAGACAATATAGATTTTAGAATGCATTTGTCTATTTATGAGTTGAGGGGTTTAATTATTATATAATACTCCCTTACCCGTTCGAAGATATGTGCTCCCAAATGCTGTGCAGTTTGGGTTATGGTCTATGAGGGATTGAAAGTAACTGTAGTTGGTAGAACATAAAAAATCACACCCGTGTGAACTGAGCGGTGGTTTACCCCCTTCCCCCCTGTGTGTGTGTGTGTGTGTGTGTGTGTGTGTGTGTGTGTGTGTGTGTGTGTGTGCGCGTGTGTGTGTGTGTGCCTGGTCTGGCCTGGCCTGAACAACAGCGCCCCTCCCTTAACATGTGTGGTCATAAAAGGTACTGCAGGCCTGCAGGCTACATACAGACACACACACACGCACACACACACGCATACACACACGGCCACGTATAGGAGACGGTGTAACCACCGCTCAAAAAGAAAATGTTGGAGAACCCAGAATCAATACGTAATGTAATGAAAAGAATATTGCTAACAATTGGTGAAAGAAGTAGCCTTTCTGTGTTGTCAGGGGATTTGGCAAAGGACCCGGAGGAGTGCAATGTTGAGACAGTGTTGTTAAAAGTGTAGGATTGCTTTACTAAGATTTTAGATATAAATGAATGGCAGTAGTTGATCGGTGAAAATGTAATACAGTACATCATAGTTTGAAACGGAAGTACTACTGTACCAATAGTGGGATAATTAGTTGGCAGTTGTGCACCAATATAGCCTATAATGTATATTTAAGAAGGTAACATAAGAATTAGGTGATTAGTTTGACTGGCAATGAAGTATGGGGATTATGTATGCAATGTCTTAGTATAACATATTCGTCATTTGGGTGTGTTTGGTGGTGTCCTCCTCATTTACTGTATAAACAAACTTCTGAATTGCCAGTGTTTGGCAATGTGCTTGCTGCTCACACGGAAGGAGAGAGAAAGAAGTGTGGCCATAGTACACCCAGCCTTTTATAGTGCACACCTGATTGGCAATCAGCAGAACCTGTGAAGTCAGTCAGATGGTAGAATAATACACAACCACACAGCCCCTAGTAGGCCAGACTACAGGGATTGTGACACACACACACACGCACACACACACACGCACGCACGCACGCACGCACGCACACACACACACACACACACACACACACACACACACACACACACACACACACACACACACACACACACACACACACGTGCGTGATTTCATCTTGTTGTGGTGTGCTCAGGTAAAGCGTGGAGTGGAGTCACTTGGCCCGTAGCCAGTAGTCCCTGCGTTATCGTGGTGTACAGTAGCCAGTAGTCCCTGCGTTATCGTGGTGTACAGTAGCCAGTAGTCCCCGCTCATAGCCTGGGGGATCGTCCCATAGCTTGGGGGGCTATAACCATGGCAACGGCTGTAACCGTAACCATGGAGATGGCTGTAACTACTCTAGCCACTGAAGAGAGTCCAGCCACTGAGGAGAGACGGGCATATACGTCCAGACACTCAGACACTCACTCAGACACCCAGACATCTCCTAGTTTATCTGTTAGATATATATCCTATTTTAAATTTAAAAAATTTTCATGGGGTCCTTGCGGGTAAATGCATTTCGGATTGCCCTGAACGAGACCCAGGGCAATAACCTTATCCGACCCTTGCCCGAGAGAAAAGTCAATATTTTAGACCCGAAACGGCACGGTTCTCAGTTCGGCTCTCGGGTATTCGGTTCCGGGCAGACCCGTGCTACCCTCTACTAGCCTGGAGTCAGACGAAACTGCCGGTGCAAAAAAGACTCCACTACAGAATAAGATGGCAACAACAGAATAACATATTACAAGATCAATAACGAACATAATAAGCTTAATACATAAAACAAATTATGAATAAGTACAAGGACAAGAGCCCAGGAGCGGCCTGTGCATCAAAAGTGCATGCAGAAGACCCATCGCATGTGTACTGTTCTGGCAGGTTTTACAATCTCTGCTGCCCTTTGATGTGCCTGATGTGTGGAGCAGATGAAGAGACGAGTAGGAATGTCAGCCAGGGACATCTGGTGGGCTTCAATAATGATGACCAAGATGGAGATCCTTCAATTAACATGCTCACGTTTACATGGTAACACTCTTCTTCACTGCTGCTGTCATGGAATATGCCGGGACTATTTTGGTGCCATCAGCTTCATAATCTATACTCGGTTTAAGTTTCTTATAAGTGCACTATACAGTTTATTGCTATTCAAATGAACGTAACATGGGAAGTCTGCGAGCATTTTAAGTGATCAAGTTATGCAAATGGTACTGACAAGGAAAGGTTCATTTGCATGCATTGAAACAGAATTTGTCTGTAAGCTTACATTTCTAAATTAACTAAATGCAAAACATATAGTGATTTCCTGGTTTCAGCCCGATTATTACATTATTTATACAATCTATGCTAATGAGAAAAGGTTGCATGATTTAAATATGGCAAGATAAGAATTTCTGGACATGCAAGCATGAAATTGGAGTCTATGAATGTCTCTGTAAATGAGAATAAAAGTGAAACTGCAGCAATTTCCAGATAGTTTAAATCTTATTTTTGCATAATGATAGTAAAGGACTGCATGACTTAGTTTTGGGAACTGATTAATTTATGGACATCCAAACAGATTTCGACTGTAGTGTGAGCTTGCTGATCTGCTACTTTTTTTTGCATACAAATGTGTGTGCGTGTGCTCTCTCTGTGTGTTTGGGCGCATGAATGCCTGCCTGCATTTGTTTGTGTGTGTGTGTGTGTGTGTGTGTGTGTGTGTGTGTGTGTGTGTGTGTGTGTGTGTGTGTGTGTGTGTGTGTGTGTGTGTGTGTGTGTGTGAGAGAGAGAGAGAAAGAGAGAGAGAGAGACAGAGACAGAGACTTGCGCGCACGCACGCACACACACACACACACACACACACACACACACACACACACACACACACACACACACACACACACACACACACACACACACACACATCACAACATTACTATTACTATTATTATTATTATAAGTTCAATAAATACAGCACTCCTTACTGTCATGGACATATTCATATGAGAACCAAACACTTCTGCACTTCTGAAAGAACTGGCTCCCCAGCTGCCACCATGCACTGCAGTTGCCATAGCAACCAATGACCAATAAAGCCCAGGCAGCTGTGTTTTATGTACAAACAGTTGCACTGTGTGAGAGTCTCTGACTGTAAACATACAGCCAGCCCTGTAGTACCCTACCTGTCCACCAGGGGTCACCTTATACCTCTACTAACCTACCGGTCCAATGAGGTCTTTAATCTCAAACCTTTTTAATTTCAAGGACCTCCGACCTCCATAACGGTAACGGGTCCATTTGGTTCCATTTGAACACTCTCAGAGTTATTTGAACACTCAGAGTTACAGACCTCTAATGGTGCATTCAAAGAGATATATTTGTTTCTAGTCGCTTCAATGAATCGCCTCACTTTGGTCGCGCTGGTCAGCATTGGAAAACAATTATGTCGCGTCAATTATGTCACGTCAGAATAAAAGCGAAACGCCTGGAAAAAAGGGAGTCCCAAAACCAAATTCCCAAAACATTTCCGTGTCTCCGGACAGCATCAACGCTGATTGGCTGTCAGGACGCTATGGGTGGAGTCGGGGGGAAGCGAAGGTTGCTTCAATTGGATTTTTCCAACTGGGGGCGAAGATACCGGGGCGACCGTTCGCTCTCCACCGAAGCAACCGTTCGCTTACCCCTGAACCGACGTTGGCGGCGGTAAGTGTTGGAAAGCGTCTGTTGTCGAAGATCTGCTGTTGAATGGAGCGGTGGGTTCACTGTCATGTCGGGTCGCAAGTTGTAGGGAGCGTGCTTGTTCGGCTTTCGACCCCCGGTTATCTTGTTGTTAAAAAAGACGTCAACACTATAGGCTATTTTTAGCACCATGGTAGCCGCCTGTCTGTGTCGGCTCTCAGATGCATTCAGCAACTTTTCGTACCTTCCAACCGTCTGATCCCCCAACTTCATTTGATGTTCCTTTTAGGCAGGGTGTTTAACTGTACTTGTACTGTACTACATTTCAATTGTATTGACTATACTTGTACTGTTCTCCATTTTTGTCTAATAACATCTAATCAGCTTGGAATGTCTTCCTTATTAGGACTCTCTTTTGTTTCCTTGTTCCCAGCTCCTCAGTGATACGTCTCCTTTAATCTTAATTCAGGGGGCACGGTGGCGCAGTTGGTAGAGCTTTCCCAGCTAGAAGGTCCTGTGTTTGATTACCGCCGGGGACGCTGTGGGCGCTGGGGGCGTGTCCTCTCCTCAGCGCCCACACCCTAGGTGGGGTTGGCAAAAGGGCCTTTCTGTGTGGAGTTTGCATGTTCTCCCCGTGTCTCCTATAGGGTACTAGGTACCCTCACAAAAAACACACATTAATCCTGGTCTCAATAATGCCTCCCCCTGGCCAGCCGGGGCGCCTGATGGAGGGTTGGAAAGGAACTGGCTGGAATAACATGTTCCTTCCACGCGCTACGTCCACCCGGGGAAACTCCTCCCTGTCAGGTGAAAATAAGTGGCTTGGACTCCTCATGCATAGAAGGAAGCATGAGGTCAGTCCGTTGCTCTCTCCAGGTTGGCAGAGGGAGTGTAGATAATTGGCACTGGTGAAAAATGGGTTACAAAATCGTGGGATAAAAAAAATTAAATTAAAAAGAAAACCCAATTCCTAGCTCCTTGACACTTGACACTTGACACGCGTGGCAGAATGGCGGAGCGACTTCCCCTTTGGGTTTGAGTGAGGATCTAAGCAGTGGTGTCAGTTCAGAAAAAGCTAAGGTATGGCAACATGACTGGTGTCTTGAACGCGCGCAAGTCATGTTGCCATACCTTAACAACAGGCACAATGAAAAGTACATTTTATTATTTCCCCCTGTAGCCAAGATATGGCAGCTGCCATAGCTTGCCATACCCAATTGGCGCCTCTTGATCTAAGAGAAGACCTGAGTGAGAACTGAGACGCATCCCAGATCTACCTGTACTACCCTACCTGTCCACCAGGGGTCATCTCCTCCTATATACCACCCTCTCCCAACACAAAGTATCAAGACTAGTCTTATTACATTCATACAGAGTAGAGCTGAAGGAGTCCTGTGAGGAAGGGAGAGAACGTGTAACACAAACTCTCAGTTATGTAACATTGGCATCTTTACTATATAGCCAAGAATCTCCTCTTTGATTTAAAATACATTTTCAGATCTGCATTGGCTTTTAATCCCTGGGCTGCGTGTCAACTGCAACTCTTTCAGTTTTAATGAAATTGTACCCTTAACACACACACACACACACACACACGCACACACACACACACACACACACACACACACACACACACACACACACACACACACACACACACACACACACGCACACACACGCACAGACGGTACACACGCCCTCACCGCCCCCAGTGCCAAGTAAATGAATATAGAAGTGAATGTATAATGTATGCTGCTTGTAGTATAGTGAATATATTGTGTGGGTGTGCTTGATGTGTAATTCATATCTTTATTGTTTTGGTTTTGGGGTTCTGATTAGGGCTTGGCAATTAACCGAAAACATATGGAAGCTTAATCATGCTTTTATGTAGGTTAATCAAATAATCAAGAATATATTTGGAGATTGTGTATGTGGGGGATTATCAATTGTTCTTATATTAATGAATCAAAGCAGAAAAACATTGAATACATTTTTAATAATTGGATTATCTCGATTAGTCTGATTAACCACTTAAGCCCACTAATAGGGCTGCAACTGAGAAAGCCCTGTCACCCCAGGTGTGTTTTTATGTTTTATGGGTGAATTCCAGGGGCGTAGTTGTCCATTCATTCCCCCCGAACTTTTACATTTGATTTTCTTACCTTAATAAACATTGTCATAAATACTTTATGGTTCCTATCCTGTCGCTAGTTTAAAGCCTCGTTTCAATCACCATGATATGCGTTTTGTGAAAATATGGTCCAATTTATGTTATAATTGATGTTAAAGCAGGGTATGCTGTAGGAAGGGCTTGTGATCATAGGCTTGTGATGATTCTTCTTCGTGTGCTTTATTTTCGTCAATCTCAAGACAATGTCCCATGTATCCCTGCGGTTGCAGTTGTGACCGTTGGCAGCCAATAGCATTCAAGATGGTACCGTTTGCGCAGCATAGAAACCAATGGCTTTCCACTGTCCATATTTTTTTACAGTCTATGGTGAATTCCAGGAGGTTGGCATTGCCAGACCTGAGGGGGCGGGAGGTCATATAGCAGGGAGCCTGGTTGTCGAAGGCCTTGTAGGTGGTGGTGATCAGTATTTTGAAATCAATTCTGTGTTTTTAACGGGAGCCAATGGAGGTCAAGTAGTGCTGTCACAATTATTACATAATCGTCTAATCGTAATTATTTTAGGTAATCGCAATTATTTTGCATAATCGTCATAATCGTTTCCATGTTGAGAAATGTTAATATAGTTTCAAACACTTTCAAAAAGTAGTGGAAATAGCAGATCTACAAGCTCACAACGCGTCGCATCGCGGCGCGTTGTGAGATTGTAGATCGGCTATTTCCACTATTAATGTTCTTTTTTAAGTATAAAATTGTCAAATATGTCAGTAATTTCTTTGTATAGGCAATTATTTGAGTGACAATGAATCGTCATGTACCGTAAAATGTCATAATGGTGACAGCCCTAAGGTCAAGGAGATGGTGTCAGAGCAGACACGCAGAGTGGGAGAGCAAGGTGTTTCCGGTGGTTGAGTGGTTGGTTGGTTAACCACACCACCACCCCCCCCCCTCTGTCCTCCTCCTCCTCATCTTCATAGGCTCAGCTCCATTACAGGAGCACATGCATCGGTGGGAAAAAAGTACTCACATTTGTCACTCAAGTAAACTAATCAATACCGCAAATACTCCGTTACGAGTAAAGATCCGGAATGTACTTGAGTAAAAGTACAAAAGTATTGGCGTCAAAATGTACCAAAAGTAGAAAGTACTAATTATGCGGAGAGGTCCATTTCACACGTTTTCGAATGTATAAAATGTATTAAGATCTTTTGGAAACAGCAGATCTACAAGCTCACAATGCGTCACTGTGCAACGCATTGTGAGCTTAATTGTAGATCTGCTATTTTCAAATGCCCAGATTTCATTTATAGGACTGGAGTGGTTAATGTTTATGTAAAAAACTTGTACAGAACTTGAGTACATACAGTAGTTACTTTAAACCAGTGGTTCTCAACCTGGGGGTCGGAAACCCCAGGGGGGTCCCCAAATTATTTTTTTGGGGGGGGGGTCCCCAGATGATTAACTTAATGTGCAACGTTGTTTTCACTCTCAACAAACCAACATCAAGTTTAAGTGTATAGAGGGTGTCTGTACACTTTTAAATTGACAATATAAGGACTGTTTAATACCTCTGAAATGTGAAATTAAACAATGGCCAAATTGTCAAATATTAGAGGCAGAAATTGTGAAAATAGACGATCATGTGGATCTGCTATTTTCACAATAGAACCGTGTTATACAAAATGTAATGTCTCGACTCTTAGTGCTCGTCAAGGTGGGGGGTCCCCAGTTAAAATATGATTATTTTGGGGGTCGCGGCCTGGACAGGTTGAGAACCACTGCTTTTAACTACTTCCACTGTGGAATATGCAGCATCTACTTCCCTCTGTGTACAGTTCCTACATATTCAATTATTAATATTTATGCCTTTATTTATTCATCTATATCTACCTACACTGTTATACTATAGCCTCTATGGTCTATATAGTGTACATTGTGTAATGTATATACAGCAGTTTCAAGCTACTTATTTATATAGTTTAAGTCAATATAGTTATAAATAATTCAGATATTTCTTCAGTCAGTGTATTGCACCAACCACTCTGTTCAATTATGAATCTTCCCTGTTATTTCCATATAAAGCAGAAATAATAAGAAGTCACCTTCATGTCGTTGTTGTTAGAAGAACCTGTGTTTTATTTTTATTAAGGTAATAAAATCATGTGTAAAGTTACGCAGAAACCCATCCAATTGAATGGAACATTATTCTTTCTGACACCAGCACAGGAGAAACAGCTAAACTAGCGGCCGTTCATATGAACTTTCTCTTGAAGTCTCTTCCTATACTGTACTGTATATTGCCTCAACTTGCAAGTCGGATACTGGGCCCTTGCTCTAGACCAAGATCAGCCTGCGTTCCAGCAGGCTAGGACTTGGCCAGGTCAACAATGACCTAGCTGCTAGATCAGGGGTCTTCAACATTTAGGACCCCTTAGTTGAGAGAGAGATGAAGCAGGGACCCCCACAACCTTTTTATAGATTCCATATAGTTTCATTGTTTGACAACACAATCATCATTGTATTTTGGATTCATGTCAATTTGTGTTTCCAGATACGTATTTAACCACTTGAACCGTGAATACTTAACTTGACATTTCACTCTGTACTTAGTCTGCTCTTTATCCCTTCTACGCCAAATGTCTTTGCCGAAAATAGCTGATCTACAAGCTCAAAGCGCCTTGCAGCGCGAGGCGCTGTGAGCTTGTAGATCTGCTATTTTTGGCTAAAGTTCTCAGGATATGGACGCTAGGATTCAAGTGATTATATAAAAAAGTAGAAAATAAGTTTCTATCACACAAAGAATTGGAGAACCCCCTGTAGTAACTCTGAGGGCCCCCTGGGGGTCCCTGACCCCCTGTTGAAGACCCTTGCGCTAGGTCATTGTTGACCTGGCATCCCGTTGTGTGTATTGTTTCAATGTACAGATTATTTACTTTTTTGGATACTTGTCAGACGGATGATAGGTTCTTGGTTGATCCGACCGTTTCTATGCATTTGGCATTTTACCTTGGGCTTACTGTAAATCGCTCTGGATTAAGAGTGTCTGCTAAATGCCTAAATTGTAAATCTGTGAAAGTTTAACTATGGAGATAGAGGGGTTTACCGCCTGGCAGTGACCAATAGCATGTGTGCTCTACCTCCTTCCAGAGCCTCGCCCTCTGCCCTGTACCGTCCATCCATCATGAGTGACATCTACCAGTCAGCAGCCAACTCCCTGGGTCTGCTGAACAGCCCTGGGCTCACCAAGGTGGAGCTGAGGGTCACCTGTAAGGGCCTGTCTGACCGGGACGCCCTGAACAAGCCTGACCCCTGTGTCCTGCTCAAGATGAGGTCCCACGGCCAGTGGATAGAGGTGAGGTCAAAGGTCACCTTCAACACGCACGCATGCACGCACGCACGCACGCACGCTGTTGTCTGCCCAAGACTGATTAATCACAATCAGTCCAGGGGGCTTTTTTATGGATTCCACTAGGGGCACTGTTGCGCATCATTTGAGTGTGACTCAGGCTATGTAAAAGTTTTTATTATATTTTGTATTATTATTTTTTGTTGAACATGACTTGTTGAGATGTGTGTCTGATGGTCAGAATGAAGGTAACCTTTTTGATTGACCTCTTACATCACATTACAAACAGCGAGGTGCACTCCCGGGCTATTTACTACGGAACAGAACATGCTAGAAACTCTTTTTTTCTGGTCAAAGCAGGCATTCTAAGCTTCATTTCAAGGTACGGTGTGTTCTTATAGTCCTAACAGAAGATTTGCTGTGCTCTGGAAAGATGGGACAAAACGCTCAGAAAGACGTGGCACCGAACGTCTATAGAATGGGAGAACTTTGTGTGTGTGTGTGTGTGTGTGCGTGCGTGCGTGCGTGCGTGCGTGCGTGCGTGCGTGCGTGCGTGCGTGCGTGCATGCGTGCGTGCGTGTGCGTGCGTGTGTGTGTGTGTGTGTCTACAAAGTAATTACTAACTAAAGTTTTCAAATAAATGTAGTGGAGTAAAATTACAATATTATAATCCGAGATATAGGCCTAGTGGAGTAAGTAAAAGTATTGGAAATTGGTACAAGTACAAATACCTCAAAAGTGTTCTTAAGTACAGTAAATGTACTCAGTTACTTTACACCACTGCAGGCACGTGCACGCATAGACATCAAAGGGGGCTTGAGCCCCTGCCCTTATCCGGACCGTCTGGATAAAAATAGTGCCCTCTCCAGACCATAAAATGCAGTTTTTACTATGGTGAAAGAAACGCAAATGCCCCTCTTTCTGTGCCATATCTGAAGGCAGCATAAAAGAGAATTGCCTCGTACCAACCCTCCTGAACTTGCATACAGCATCTTATGTTGAAAGAATTGCCCTCACTGTGTAGAAATCCATGCCGTTCCGCCACATCTCCAGTATTGACTTGATTATGCTTAGTTCAGTGTGGTATCACTCACCGAAAATAGCCGACTTCCAAGCTCACAACGCGTCGCAGCGCGACCCGTTGTGAGCTTGGAGGTCTGCTATTTTCGATATTTCCACCAAAAGGCCCTTTGACAAATGTCATCCCCTGCCTCTCTAACATTCTCTGCACGTCCCTGCACCACTGCAAGTGTTAATCTCCATTACAAGCTGATCAATAAACAGCCCTGGTCTTCATCAGAGGGAGCCTGACCGATGATGCTCTGATTACACACACTAAGTTATCTCCCTCATTACCTCGTCTCCTTATCACACTGTTACTGTGTCAGTTGAGTTAGAGGAAACAGCAATGATAATTAAACATGACCAGAGGGTTTATGGACACTTGAATTTATTTCCCCCTGCATGGAAGGTAACCTGAGAGAGTTTAGGAGAGACAGACAGACAGGACAGGACAGCTGAGAGGGAGACAGTGTTGGAGAGACAGACAGTAGGACAGCTGATAGGGAGACAGTGTAGGAGAGACAGACAGTAGGACAGCTGAGAGGGAGACAGTGTAGGAGAGACAGACAGTAGGACAGCTGAGAGGGAGACAGTGTAGGAGAGACAGACAGTAGGACAGCTGAGAGGGAGACAGTGTAGGAGAGACAGTTGCTGGAATTAAAAACTTGGATGTTTTTTTGTTCAACTGGTTGGGACATAATTTATCTTGGAAACTGAACATTCTTTTGTTTGTACGACATGGAACTTGACTTATGGAACTGAAATATTCCTCAGATCAATGAAGAGCAATACATTGAATTTGGATCAAATCGAGCATTTCTCCAAACACTATAGTACCCCACCCACAGACTGTGGGGTGTCTAGGGAAGGGATGCAATCAGCTTGGCCTTGTACAGACTGCAGCAAAGTATTGCTTATTATACTCCATCGTAACCCAAAATAGAACAACTACCAAGTCTCTCCTCTCTCTCCTTGCCCTCAGTCTCCTGTGTCCTTACACTCATATATTTAAATGAAGCATCTTTATATATTAAAACGATCATATATGGTGAACACTGTACTGAATCAGAAATCTCCATATGGGCATAAAATGGACAAGGACGTGACATCACGGATCTGATGTCATCAAGACATCAGATTACGCTCAGTGTGACATGAGGCGGGTGACCATCTGCAGGTTTTTATAGTAAATGTGACCTATGGTTGCAAAAACATTTGTCTCATGTGGTTTCAGTGCAACCTCGGTCTTAGGGCATCTTACAAGTAATAACAAAAAAAACGTTTGGAATGTATAAAATAGAGTTTAGGCGATTAACATTTCTTTTAGAAATGTCTACAGATTCAGGCTGTTCCAAATGCAAGGACCGTTTCACTAAAAGCTGTTCCAGCTTTTGGAACACGAGAGAGCAGTTGTCAGAGGATCTAAGGGTCCTGCCGGGTACAAGCCTAAGAAAGCACTTCAATAGGCAGCAGATGCAAGGCCGTTTAGTCATTTAAAATCCAATACCAAAATCCTATACTTAAATTCTAACAGCCAAACCACCCAACAGTATGTTCCATTTCAACCTTGCGTAAAAGTAGAATTGTAGACTCTGTTACAAGTAAAAGTACAGAATTAAATGTACTTGAGTAAAAGTACAAAAGTATTGGAATCCAAATATACTTAAAAGTACAGTAAATCTAATCATTATCAAGAATGTCCCAATTCACATTGTTTCACACGTTTTCAAAGGTTTAAAATGTATAGAAATCTTTTGAAAATAGCAGATCTACAAGCTCATAATGAGTCGCGATGCGACGCATTGTGAGCTTGTGGATCAGCTACTTTCAAGTGTACCGTATATAGGGTTGAAGTGGTTCTGGTTAATGTATGTTTTGTAATAATAATACAAATCTACAAAGTAACTAGTTTACAAATAATTGTTGTGGAGTAAAAGTACAATAGTTGCCTGTGAGATGTAATGGAGTAGTAAGTAAAAGTACAGACATTCTAAAGGGGAACACACACTGGACACGGAGGCGGTGCGGAAGGGGCGTGTCAAAACATACAACCCCATTATTTTCAATGAACTAACCCACACCGGCACCGTCAGACGCGCGCAGCCGCGGGTCTGCCGCCTCGCCTGCCGCACCGATACGCAGCTGTTCTATTTTTCCAGCGTAGCCGCGCGTTGAACATGTTCTCCCATGCTTCTCCCCACCGGGGGAAATGGATGTGTTGTGTGGCAGCGCGCCGCATCCAGTTGGGGTTACCTTGCGGCACTTCACGTGCATTGATACCGTGACGCGACGCTACGCAGCCGCCCACGTCCAGTGTGTGCTCCCCTTTAGATACTCCAGTAAAGCAAACTGACCTTAAAATTGTACTTAATTACAGTACTTGAATAAATGTACTTAGTACTTAGTATATTGTGTTGTGTGCCCTCCATTTGGCAAGCAGTGCTGCACCGTCCGCCTGCCTTTTTGGAGGAGGTAGACCAGCAGGAGAACATTACAGTAATCACGCCTGCCATTCAACAGCATTCAGCTTTTTAGTTCAAACTAAAAAAGTAAAAAAAAATGTGGAAAAACTTCTATATTCTGATCAGTAACAGGGCGATCTCCCCGTCTCTCCATCTCTTCAATAGGCCTAAACGAAAGAAAATACATTTTCAAATGCTCATTTCTTTGTGGCGGCATGCACTTCCAATTTCATTGGTTTGTCGTATGTCTTGTATGATGAGTTCTCTCTTCTGATAAAATTACAACAAAATTACATAAACACACATTTAATAATTAGCTACAACCTTTTAATGAGATGTCAGTTCACACGTGTCCATCTGGAAATGCTCTGTACAAATTATTGTATGGGGACAGGAGAATAGTTTTAGTATTAGTATAACTTATTGTATAAAAGTGGTTGTCAAACATGTTCACGTCAAGGACCCCCAAATTGATGTGTATTTGGCCATGGATTTCACCTGACAAGTAAATGGGTGTTGAAGTGGATAAAGACATTATGATGCCATATTGCTGGAGACGCCCTGGAACCCCTTCAAGGATCGCTGGTGGTCCCCAGAGAACATCTGTAGTATTACAGTATGCTAAGTATTGTGTCATGTGGAATGTTTGGTATGGTCTGGTCTGGTCTGGTATGGTATGGTATGGTTTGGTATGGTCTGGTCTGGTCTGGTATGGTATGGTATGGTATGGTATGGTTTGGTATGGTCTGGTCTGGTATGGTATGGTATAGCATGGTGTGGGGTAGGGTATTCACCAAATATTCGAATATTCGAATATCAAATTCACTATTCGGCGTTGTTCACCGAAGTCGAATATTCGTTTATTTATTTTTTCTCTTTAAAAAATATATAGTTTATAAAGCTTGGCTAGATAGGAAGTCATAAGAATGAGTTGACAATGGTTCTTAAACCTTTTTAGGCCGTGACCCCCAAAATAAACATATTTGAACTGGGGACCCCCACCCTGACAAGCACTTGGAAATGGAGGCATTACATTTAATGTGACTCGGTTCCGCAGATAAATATTGTGAAAATAGCAGATCTACATGCTCACAGAGCATGTAGATTGCCTATTTTCACAATGTTCGCCTCTTGCTTACTTAATATTTGATAGTTTGGCCAGTCCTGTCGAATATTCGACTATTCGAATGCTTTGAGGTCGAATAATTCGAATTCTAAAAATCACTATTCGTGAATGCCCTAGTGTGGTGTGGTGTGGAGTGGTATGGTATGGTATCGCATGATATGGTCGAGATGCAGAACAGGTGAGCTTCCTCTTATTGGCTGTGGTTGCGCAGCCTCTGCTAAAGTTAATTCTTTGTAGAAAACCACATCAGATGAGTGGACGTTTAGGCGACAAATGCAAGACATTTAGGTCAGGTTGGTCTTTTGTTGTGCTACTTCAGATTGCTATTCAGCTGGTCGAGGCAGGCTTTTTGATCTTAGTTTCCATTGCCACTGCCACCCCACAATTGTTATTCAATGCCTCTGCAGCAACGTTTCTTGTTGTTTCAGGTACTCCAGTTATGTGTACATAATTGTATTGGATAATTTGGATATACTCCAATGTGGTCTCTGTGTGGATTTGATTATCAAAGCTTGAACTTTGACTAAGGCATTTGCATTATGTTATTAACCCATTTAGGCCTAGAATTATTGAATGCTTTAACCAGTGAAAAATAGCAGATATACAAGCTCACAGCGCGGCACCGAGTGCCGCGCTGCGAGCTTGTAGATCTGCTATTTTTGAAAAAAGTCGTAAAAATGTGTGCAAATCTTTGAATATATGTATTTTCAAAGCGAACGTTTGTAACTCAAATGTTGCTTCTGGGTGGTCCCTGGAACTAGATATTTTGAGATGGGGGTCCGTGGCCAAATAAATATAATTTTGGGGGTCCTTCACATGAAAAAGTTTGAGAACCACTGACATAGTAGTCTCAAGAACAGACTAACTGAACTCCGGTTATGTGAAAAGGACCTTTTCTTTGACGATGGCTGGCCAGATTGCTGACAGAAACACAGGTTTTTCCAAAAAACCTTAGAAAGATTCAAAAGACACAGAATCGGGTCAAAATTCAAATTTTCACGATTTTTCAAAAATAGCAGATCTACAAGCTCGCAGCGCGGCACTCGGTGCCGCGCTGTGAGCTTGTATATCTGCTATTTTTCAATAGTTAAAGCATAAAATAATAATACACAATACCGTGTATCCGTTCTGAATGGCTTAAATTACTGTTTGTCACCAGGTTGAAATTCGGGGCTCCATGGTAATATCCCAGGGAGCTCTGCTAAGCCCTCTCCATCCCAGTGCATTTCACTTTTGATTAACTCTGAGCTGAATTTTGTTCTCGTGTCGCAGTCAGACTGTCAGATGCTCTCTCTAAAACTCTCCAATTAAGGATATTATGGTTGACACCACTCTAAATATATAAAAACTCTTGAACAGGAACCAAGAAAAGAAGCGTTTGAAATGAAGTGTTTTTTGTAATCAGGTTTCCAAGGAGTTTTTGAAGCCCCTTGCCAAATACTGCAATATTTCCACTTTAATTGGCCAATGACTGATGTTTTGTGCAGATACAAAATGTGTAACTACGTCTGACTACTTTCTGTAAAAAGAACACAGACAAAAACATATTTACACACATGTATGGCAATAAAACACAAGTCAAATGTTTTAGTGTGAGCCAGGGTTTTATCGACTGTAATGGCAATATAGAGTAATATGGGTTACAGTTTAATATGGCTTAGACAAGATTTGAACCACTTTACATGATATACTTTGTTGTATGTTTATAAAAACAGCTGAGTTCACAACGCGTTGCAACACAATGAGACCTTGTAGATCTGCTCTTTTTGCCGAATGTATGCTCATTTTTTTTCCTAATTGCCTGTAAACGCCCAGAACAGGAACACTGTGTTAAGGTTTAACATGGGTAAAGGTTTCGGTTATAGTTTAATATGGTTTAGTAGTGTCTAAGCTTTAAGGTTAGAGTTGTAGAGTGTACACACACAGAGACAAGCTGTGACACTTCTCATGGTAAACTGCGACATTCGGTTGCAATAAGCAACAGCTGGCCTGCAGAATGTCCATATAAAGAATCAACCTTTTCCTGAAGAATGCTTACTATACTTTTATCCACGTTGAGAGTGAACGACAGGCTCATACAGTCATGCATGGGGCAGCAAGCTGCACTGTGGAGGGCTAAGCTCAACCCCTCATAATAGTGGATCAATTTCTAGGATATTTGGACAGCTCCTGGTGCTGAAAGCCCTCGTAGTGGAATGGATCAATAATACAGTAGCATCTGGACAGCTCCTGGTGCTGAACCCCTCATAGTAGATCAGTAGCTAGGACGTGGACAGCTCCTGGTGCTGAACCCCTCATAGTAGATCAGTAGCTAGGACGTGGACAGCTCCTTTGGTGCTGAACCCCTCATAGTAGATCAGTAGTGGACAGCTCCTGGTGCTGGAATATCCCACATATTGGTCTGTGGCCTGAAAACAATGATGCCAGTTCAGTAAATCAATCCAACTTTACTTTTACTTCTACTGTATGTGACTGTGGGCCATGGCACCACACATGTGAACAGTAACCAAGCCAAACTGATGAAATGTTTCCGCAAAAACAGCATAATCTGCTCGTTAATGGAGAGCTTGGGAGGGGTGGTGGTGCGTAAGCCAATGACCCTGAAACAACGAACAAACAAAATGCTTGCTGTATTTGGGATGTAATTACAGCTGATCATTCAAATGAGCCATAACACAAAATATTAAATACAATGTGGCTATTAAATACAGTAAGAAAAGCCTTAGGACTCAATGAGAAAAACTGTCTTCTCCCATCGGTCACAATGTTTTGGACTCCTGGCCGGTAATATCAACAGCACTTTAATTTGCAGGCAGTCCTCTGGGTTTTTATGCGTCGATCAATTCCTCTCGTGTTTCTTTATTGCACGTGTGGATGGAAAAGGACGAGTCACATAGAGTAGAGTTGGAAGGGAATATTATGAGAACACATAAACGGTGAGTCCCTTGGCCGTGCTGTATTGGTCTGAGCATGGCCACACAAAAGGCAATCACCAACTCCGCTGTGCAGAGCGCATCGCTCTGCCAGGAGGTTGTTTGTCAGTCAATCATCTCCGTCTGTAATGCAGCCTCATCCAAAGACAGGATCTGTTTTTTGAGCGGTGCTAACCGCCAAGGACGTGCTGGCCATTGGGAAAAGCGGGACAACTCTCGAAAGGCCGGTCCATTCCCGGCCGGTCCAGCCATTAAAAAAAATAAAAGAAAATGGCCAGCCCACAAAGTAAATATGACTCATGTAATTGGCCCACTGGCTTGTCTCTCATAATCTGAAATGGCCAATCTTTGAGTAGCAGCAGCAGCGCTATAGAGAGATCTCTCTCTCTAGCAGCCCACAGAGCCATCACATTGGCCCCACTGGCTTGTATATCTTCTGAATACTGGCCCACTACTCCCTAGCTTCCTTAACTACTCCTGGATGGTCTACACATACAACATCATTAGACTCTCTTTATACCAGAAAAACGATGAGACCTAAAATCACAGTAACCGTTAATCGGTTGGAATTTGGGGCCTCGTGGCACGTCCGGAAGGCGGAAAAATATGGCCGATGCCCACGCGCAATGAGGGCCTCTACAACTCCTTTTCTTGGGCTGAGAGTTGACGAGAGTGACGTCACTCTCGGATTCCCGTTTTTTTTTTCAGAGTAAAAAAAATTTTTTTTTCAAAAAATCTTTTTTTTTCAAAACCTTTTTTTTTTCAAAACTTTTTTTTTTCAAAAAAAAAATGCAATGCAGAGTCAAAAAAAACTTTACTTTTTTTTTCAAAAAACTTTTTTTTCAAAAAACTTTTTTTTTCAAAAACTTTTTTTTTTTCAAAAAACTTTTTCTTTTTCAAAAAACTTTTTCTTTTTCAAAAAACTTATTTTTTTTCTGGAAAAAACCCACTAGATGCGCCCCTGAGCAAACAGAGGCCGTTTTGGTATTGCAGCTGGAGAGCCTCATTATAGTAGAGCTAGAACAAACAAAAAGAATGGTCAGAGTGTTTTTTGAGGGTTAAAACCTGTCTAAGACTCAATTTTGAGCATATATTTATACAAAAAATATAGTTTTAAAAGCATGGTGTAGGCCCTTTAATGAAATGAACTCATAAATAGCACCGCTCACTCAACCTGACTCCACCAGATGTTGGCGTATTGAGTTCCTCATAAGTCTTGAGTATATTTCCTTCCACGCGCTACGTCCAAACCGGGGAAATCCCCCCTCTCAGGTGAAAAGAAGCAACTTGGACTCCTCATGCATTGAAGGAAGCATGAGGTCAGTCCGTTGTCTCCCCAGGCGCGGCAGAGCGAGTGCAGAGCCCAGGATTACATCGGCAATTGGCACTGGGTGAAAATGGGTTACAAAATCGTGGGATAAAAATTATAAAAAATACAATAAAAAAGGCTTGAGTATATTGACCTGATTCTATAAATGTCTTCTAAATCCTTCTTCTAAATCAGTGGTTCTCAAAGGATGTATTTGGCCCACGGACCTCCATATATTCAAAATATTTAGATCCAGGGACCCCCAGAAGCAACGTTTTAGTTACAAATGTTCACTTTAAAATACATTTTAAAATACGTTTTCACGACTTAAAAAGATAGCAGATCTACAAGCTGAGTGCCGCGCTGTGAGCTTGTAGATCTGTTATTTTTCAATAGACAAAGTATAAAATAATGGTTAAAGTGATTAAAACGTTCCAGGTCTTAAAGGGTTTATGCACCACAGATCTGGACATGGTAAATCGTCTGCATTCATATTTCTCCAACACACTTTCTGGGGGAAAAAACAACTCCCAGAGAACTGCATTTCCACTGAAACGCTCAGTTCTTTTAAATCAAAGCTGAAGACTTCTGTTGTCTGTTCGGCTTTTGCTGAGATATTCTTTATGAATTCCATGCCCTGCAGTGCAACTTTATTATCCTGTTTCTATTCTCTCTGCTTAATAACTGTTTTTGATTGAATGGGGTTTCTTTCTTCTTCTTCCTCTGTCTTTATTGTGCTCTTGATGTTTTAACCCATTCAGAACGGGTACACTTTATTGTGTATCATTATTTTATGCTTTAACTATTGAAAAATAGCAGATATACAAGCTCACAGTGCGGCACCGAGTGCTACGCTGTGAGCTTGTAGATCTGCTATTTTTTAAAAATCGTGAAAATTAGTGTCTTTTGAATCCTTCTAAGATTTTTTGAAAAACCTATGTTTCTATGTCAGCAATCTGGCCGGCCATCGTCAAAGAAAAGGTCCTTTTCACTTAACTTGAGCTCAGTTAGTCTGTTCTTGAGAGACTACTATGTCAGTGGTTCTCAAACTTTTTCATGTGAAGGACCCCCAAAATGATATTTATTTGGCCACGGCCCCCCATTCAACATATTTAGTTCCAGGGACCACCCAGAAGCAAAATTTGAGTAACAAACGTTCGCTTTGAAAATACATATATTCAAAGATTTGCACACATTTTCACGACTTTTTCAAAAATAGCAGATCTGCTATTTTTCACTGGTTAAAGCATTCGATAATTCTAGGCCTAAATGGGTAAGCTAAACTACTTTGAATTGTTTGGTTGTTGAAAGGTACTTGCCTTTCCAGTTGTTACAGTATGTCTGCCTCCAGCTGTGAATGAAGCTTTGCGAGCTTGTTGATCTGCTATTTTCTGTGAAGGTTTTCCTTCAGAATATATGGGTCCTGGGGTTTGGTTGGTTGGTTAAACCCTTTCATGTACAGGCCCACCACATGAGTGTGGTCTGTGGTTGACCCTGCAGGGCAAGCATACTATTAGTACTTGTATGACTTTATTCCATCCATCCATCCATCCATCTTTCTTTCTTTCTTTCCCCTCCTAGCAGGGTTGTAGTTGCCCTCATTGTGCGCTTGCGCTACTGCTACTCAAAGATTTGCCATTTCAGATCATGACAAGTGACAAGCCAGTGGGCCAATTACATGAGTTATATTTCGTCATTGTCAGGTGGAAACCTTGTATGTCCAAAACCATTTTAAAAATGATTTAAACTAGTGAAAACAGCCAATCTACAAGCAACAACGCCTCGCACCACGAGGCGTTGTGTGCTTCACTACTTTTGTGCTTCACTACTTTTGTGCGACAGCCTTGTACAAATGTGAAACTTGGAGATACAAGGTTTCTGCCCGACAGTGACGATTTACTTTGTTGGCCGCCCAGCCCCCAAAATGGACCGGCCGTTCGGGAGTTTTCCCGGTTTTCTCAATGGCCAGCACTAACCCTAGATAAACTTTATTTTGCTGCGCTACTCCTCCCACAGTTTTTGTGGCACGAATTTTGGGCCATATGTCCAATCGGGCTTCATCGGGAATCGATTCCTTGCATTTTGCTATGAGATACGTTGCAACTTTCTAGTTAGGCCTATGTATGTATTTATGTATGTATTTGTGTGCGGACCCTCGAAAAACATACTGTAAGTGGTAGGCTTGTGGAAATAGCTGATCTACAAACTCTTATTTTTCTTGTTGACGGTCATTTCTAAACAATGTTTTTGTTTAAACAAAACAAAAAAAAGCTCTTCTTTCAAGCAATTCTTTCAACTTAAGATGCTGCAAGCAGCTCCATTCAAGTTCAGGAGAGTTTGGACAAGGTAATTCTCTTGAATGCTGCCTTCAGGTATTGCATGGAAAGGGGGGCATTTGCATTTCTTTCACCATATATAAAAACTGCATTCATGGTCTGGAGAGGGCTGTTTTTACAGACAGATAAAAAGGGCAGGGGCTCAAGCCCCCTTTGATGTCAATGTGTGCACACACACGTGCCTGTTGGCATGAAGCCCCGTCTGTCACGGCTCAGGTTAACCTTCTCAAAATGACAATGAATTCATCCAGATCAACTCTTCCACTCTGGTAAATACCAGCACGTCCCCCGCGACGTGACCTTCTAATGCAATAAGAGACAGCAGCTCCTCTCTGAACTGCTCTCCATCATAATATCTAACATGGACACAGTAGCACTGTGCAGTCAGCAGGGGTGGGAAAAGTACTCCAATGTTTTTACTTAAAGGGATATTTCACTTTATAGTTTTTTAATTTTTATTTGTTTTGTCATTTTAGCGGCTAATCAGGCTTTTGGGAACACAGTTTTTAAAGCAGTAGTTCACCCACACAATTACTTTTTTTCCTATTGATTACTCATGCCATGGAGACTTGAGTTCAATCATATTTTTAGTTTTTTGTTGCATTCCTAAGACAATAATTTGATTACAATAAATGTACCCCCATTGATTCCGGATGGGGACCCGAATCCATTTGGGTCCCCATCCGGAATAAATGGGGGTAAATTTATGTTTTTTTTATCTAAGGAATGTGACAAACACAAAAAAATATTATTGAACTCAGGTCTCCATGGCGTGAGTAATCAATAGAAAAAAAGGTCATTTTGGGGGTGAACTACTCCTTTAAGTTACTTGATTCAATATTTAGAAACCCATTGTAACTTCAAACTCCATTTTAATCATGATAGATTCAATGAAAACACCCGTCCTTGGTTCTGGTGACTCATACTACCTTATTAATGGAGGCCATGTTTTTTCAATTACTTTTTTCATTTATGTTTTATAACTATTTTGGAAAATGAAAAAAAATGCAATACAATAAAAAAGTTATGAAAAATAAATGAAAAAAGTAATTGAAAAAAACCAACCCGTTCTCACCCCCACTGCGTCTCACCCTTGACGCACTTTGGACTCCCTTTCGGTGTCATGCCTGAAACGCTTCCGTCTATCTGTAGAAGCGCAGGGAGAGTGTTAGTGTACATGCGCCAACACATTGTGAGCTTGAAGATCTGCCATTTTCAAATGGCTGAAATGTCTTTTCCAGGGCTGAAGCGGTTACTGTATGTTTTTCTTTAATAATAATCCAAATTTACAAAGTAACTAGTAACTAAAGATTTAAAATAATTGTAGCGGAGTAAAAGGTTGGTATAATATCTACCTCTAAGATGTAGTGGAGTAGAAGTAAAAGTATTGGAAATACTCCAGTCAAGTAAAAAACAACAACTCAAAACTGTATTTAAGTACAGTACTTGAGTAAATGTACTTAGTTACTTAACACAGCTGATCAATGGCTAGTGCTTCTAGTGCTTCTCTAAAGTTTTCATGTCAAGGACCCCCAACTTATTTATTTTGTGTGGAATCCCATCAGAAAAGATTTCCTGCCATGGATTCCCCTTACAAATCTTGTGTTCCAAAGATCTATATATCTAGGCTATTTCTACACTACAACCTCACAACGTGTTGTAATGTGTGACGGTGTGAGCCTGTAGATCAGCAAAGTGGTTAAAACAGCACTGTATTAAAGGGATATTTCACTTTCAAAAAAACTTTTGGTAATTTTATCATCTGATCAGGCTTTTGGGAACATCCAGGACAGTTTTTGAGTTGCTTGATTCAGCATTTAGATTAGAATTATCCCCCATTGCCCCCATTTGCACCCTTCCTATACAAACTTCAAACTCCATGTTAACCATGATAGATTCGATGAAAACACCCCTCCTTTTTTCTGGTGACTGTGACTCCTGACTCCCTCCGGATACGTGAAGGGGGAGAAAACCTAAAAGAAAACGGCCTGCTCACGTATTCAGAGGGTGTCAGGAGTTCCCAAAAGCCGGGTTAGACGATAGGACCCACTCCCTCAAGGACCCTTAGGGGAGCGCTTCGCTGTTTCTACTTGTCGTCTTTTCGACACCCAAACCTAACCCTTAACCTCCGTGGGGCGAGTCGCTAACCCTCCCGACGCACCGTTCTCGAAATGTTGCATTGTCGAAAGAGCGAGATTTCCCCGACCCTTGGTCCCACATTGAGAAGTACTCTTATAGTTGCGACCGTAGGTCGCACTTACTATCAAAACCTGCACAAACTGTCAGTCTGTCTGTCTGTCTGTCCGTCTGTCTGTCACACCTCACACGTCACACTATTGCCCTGCTCATATCTCCGCAACCGTTGCCCCGATCCATGCCAAATTTTGCACACACGCTCCTTGGCTGCCAAACTACAACCTCCAAGGACCCCCGGAGCTCCAGGGACCCCCAGGTCCCTGGGGGACCCCCAGATGTAAAAAATGACCAAATGTGCAAAAATGACCAAATTACCACCCCAACGGGGCTGCTCACGGGGAATTCCCGGGGACCACCGACTCCTGGTGCTCCAGAACGGATGCAAAAGTGGTGGCGCCCCCAGTGGAGGACCCCCTCCACTGCAGCTCACATAAAATGCCGTAACTCGGGCTAGGAGGGTCCGGGAGAGCCGGGGCCGGTACCTATTCGTCCGCCAAGGCAACGCGGACACCCCACCCCTCATTTCTCACATGGCCCTCTTCTAGCGCCACCATGAGGCCGATTTTTAAAACACATTTTTGGACACTGCTCCTACAGTTTTTGCCCTAAAATCACGCAAATCGCTACACAGTACGTCTACACTCATCCCATCACCATGAATCTGTCCCATATAGCGCCACCTTCAGGCCGATTTTTTAAAACACATTTTTGGACACTGCTACAGATTTTGCCCTAAAATCACGAAAATCACTACACAGCATGTCTACACTCATGTCATCAACATGGATCAGGAAGATTTTGGAAAAACACATTTTTGCCCTATTTGTGGAGATAAGCGACCTACGGTCGCTTATCTCCCGATTAGGGAGTCTTACTGGTGTGTACAGGATAGGGCATTCACGAATAGTGATTTTTAGTATTCGAATTATTCGACCTCAAAGTATTCGAATAGTCGAATATTCGACAGGACTGGCCAAACTGGCCAAATATTAAGTAAGCAAGAGGTGAACAGAGCGCAACCGAGTCACATTAAATGTAATACCTACAATTCCAAGTGCTTGTCAGGGTGGGGGTCCCCAGTTCAAATATGTTTATTTTGGGGGATACGGCCTAAAAAGGTTTGAGAACCCCTGGTATAGAGCATTAACAAATTCATCCAAATCATTCTTATGACTTCCTATAGCCAAGTTTTATAAACTATATATTTTTAAAGAGAGAGAGAGAGAGAGAGAGAGAGAGAGAGAGAGAGAGAGAGAGAGAGAGAGAATATTCGACTACTGTGAACAACGTCGAATAGTGACTTTGATATTCGAATATTCGAATATTAGAATATTTGGTGAATGCCCTAGTACAGGATAACCAACAAAGCAAACAATCAATCCAATAATAATGCTGATACACTTGGGAGGCCAAGTGATAATTCAGAGAATAAAAGCATGCACAATAATTATTAAAATAAGTTAGTATTTTGGCTCTGTGCTACATGGTCAGTCCATGCAGGTGGTGACGTGTTGTGACAGAGAAGCAGTCAGTCCTTCTCAAAATCAAAATCACACACATTGTTTTTAATTCTCAACCTCGAAGGGGGAAATGAAACCCATCTCATTAAAGCCTGTCATAACTCAAATAGGCCATTAATGGGCTTGTCCTCTTTTCACTTTCAATCAATTTCCTAAATTAGCCTTTGATTATTTTCTGGGCCGTCAACTAATGGTTACGAAAAAAAAGGCTTGAGGCCAAAATTACTTGCCGACCCCTGGGTTAGATTTGTCTATTAATTAGCGTTTAACTTATTGCAGTCAACAGCTCACGGCTCGAGAAGGTGACACAGATAACTCCCTCCCTCGAACGACTATCTACCGTACCTCTTAAAACTTAAATGAAACAAATTGCCAGGGAAAGCCAGGCGTTTAGCGTCTTTGAACACTCTTTATCCTTCTAAGAGAGAATCACAATCCGTGCACCAGGCTTACGGGATCTACTACAAACTGTGATGCCATTTCTCAAGAGAATTGGTTGGTCAGTAAGCGGTGCTTTAATATGATCAATTATCTTGGACATAACCTGCTCTGGAGCAGGATAGGTGCGCATTGAATCAGACTCGACATACTGTACATGGTTACGTAGGTAACCACGGTAATGTGAGCGATTGGATCACTCATATTGGAGTGATCCAATATAGTGCTACATAACTCCGTCCACAATACAACAGGTTTGGGAATCTTTTGGGACTCCCTTGGGACTCCCTTACATTCAGTAAAAACCTCATAACAAATTATAACAAAAAAGTTAACAATGCTATCTAAATTACATGTATGGTCTTTGAGGGTAGGCAAATGCTACGGTAAGTGCTATGGGCTAAGGTGGAGTCTGAAGAGGTGAGTCTTCAGACGAGTGAGTCATGCAAGTTCTAAGTGCAACTGGGAGTTTAATCCACAGTTTGGGGGCCAGGAGGGCAAAGAGTCTAGGGCGAGTGGATCGCTGTCCTGGGGTTTTTAGCGAAGGTTCTGTCAGCATCCCTGTGTCAGCTGACCTGAGTGAACGGGTGGGGTTGTAGGGTTCAAACATGCTTTGAAGGTATGGAGGTGCCATACCTTTGGTGGCTTTGAAGGTCAGCATCAGTGTTTTGTATTCAGTGCGGGCCGCAACCGGGAGCCAGTGGAGGGAGCGGAGAAGTCATGAATGTCATGAATGTCACCCACTGTTTTACACATGCACACCTTCCTATACTGCTAAAAACCATCAACTTTGTTATGAAACCCTAGCTATGAATTTTGACATCACAACACTCACAGAAGTTATTTTTGTCTGAACAGGGCACAACTCATCTCACTGTTGAAATGCTAATGCTGTCTGTGACATTTCAGAGACCACACCTCCACATCATTACTCACAAACTCAAATCAATCGTTCAGTGTAGATTCACAAGGCCTACTCGTCACTCACTCATCCAGGTTATGTGTGGTGACTGACATTCTCATCCGATGCCAAAAGGAAACTATTCAGGATCTAATAGACACGGTGCACTTTATGCTTTAAAAAGAAAGTAAACAACTAGAACTTCTAGATTACTAGAAAATCTCACAGCGTGTCACAGTGCATAAACAAGCAGAGGACAAGCTAAATAACCGAAGGGGTTATTAATTCAGTAACAACCCAACAATATAAAATCAAAATACAGGTTGTCAGGTCAGAATTCTATAATCTCAGAAACATAGGAAAAGCTGGAACGGACATATAGTAACATAAAGTACAAGACAGGGGGACCTTGAAAACAGAGAGTATAGACCCGTTTCTTGTTTACAAACATTGAGACTAAATGCACAGGTGACTATATCATGTAATCAATTCCCACCAATCCCCAAACCTGTTGTTTTGGGGAGAGCTGGTTTCATTGGCTAATTTTGGTACCGACCTGCGCACGCATCTAGTTCTTATCAGTGTAACATGGACCAGAAATGCGCATATAGGCCTATATACACACAACATAATAGGACACAATCAACACATGACTGGCTGAAGCCGACAGGTGAAGAAGATGAACAATACGCACTGGGTGGAGAGACAGGAAACAGCTATAAAGGGAAAAAAAAAGGAAACGCTAGACATTACTACAAAATAATGGAACACTGCTGTAAAGTAAAAAACTAAACAAGGAAAGAAACCATTAAAAAAAGATGACAAAATGAGAGAACAGGCCACTGAGACAGACCATGGCAACACAGAACAAATGGGGGCATACTTTACAACCGGCATAGACAGAATATGCAATTATGCACACATGCAGCAGCAAAGGGATTATACTCCCACACAAAACACATATGGCATTCTGCCATGGCGGTTACGCACACGTTTGCAAAAGGACCACAATGGAATTAAGCTTTTGAGCTTTTTTGTGTTTCCTGTCATGGCTTTTGACAGATGTGTACGTGTAAATGGATTTTTGAATGAATATTTGATCAACACAGAAGAAAAAGATAAAGGAAAGAGAAGAATAGAGACTGTGCTGTGTTGTAAGCTAAAGAGGTTACACAGGTTGAAGACATTTGACGTGGCAGTTTGATCCTCGTTCAGGGCTTTGATAGACTGAGGGGAAAAACACATCATTCATATCTTAGATTCGGGAGAATGAGTTCTCACTTCGACTCTCAGGAACCATCTGCTCTGTTCTTTAACAAGTAGATGTGACAATATTGATGAGCTAAATGTGTTCCAAACATAGCTTTTCATTTTCCAAATACTTTTTAATGAATAAAATGTAAATTGGTCCAATCTGTATGGTAGAATATCTTAATACCAGTAAGACTCCCTAATCGGGTATCTCCACAAATAGGGCAAAAATGTGTTTTTCCAAAATCTTCCTGATCCATGTTGATGAGATGAGTGTAGACATGCTGTGTAGTGATTTTCGTGATTTTAGGGCAAAATCTGTAGGAGCAGTGTCCAAAAATGTGTTTTTAAAAATCGGCCTGAAGGTGGCGCTATATGGGACAGATTCATGTTGATGGGATGAGTGTAGACATACTGTGTAGCGATTTGCGTGATTTTAGGGCAAAAACTGTAGGAGCAGTGTCCAAAAATGTGTTTTAAAAATCGGCCTGAAGGTGGCGCTAGAAGAGGGGCATGTGAGAAATGAGGGGTGGGGTCTCCGCGTTGCCTTGGCGGACGAATAGGTACTGGCCCCGGCTCTCCCGGACGCTCCTAGCCCGAGTTACGGCATTTTATGTGAGCTGCAGTGGAGGGGGTCCTCCACTGGGGGCGCCACCACTTTTGCATCCGTTCTGGAGCACCAGGAGTGGGTGGTCCCCAGGAATTCCCCGTGAGCAGCCCCGTTGGGGTGGTCATTTGGTCATTTTTGCACATTTGGTCATTTTTTACACCTGGGGGTCCCCGAGGGACCTGGGGGTCCCTGGAGCTCCGGGGGTCCTTGGAGGTTGTAGTTTGCCAGGTAAGGAGTGTGTGTGCAAAATGTGGCATGGATGGGTGCAACGGTTGTGGAGATATGAGCAGGGCAAAAGTGTGACGTCTGACTCACGGAGGGACATTTTTTTACACCTGGGGGTCCCCCATGGACCTGGGGGTCCCTTGAGCTCCGGGGGTCCTTGGAGGTTGTAGTTTGGCAGGTAAGGAGTGTGTGTGCAAAATTTGGCATGGATGGGGGCAACGGTTGTGGAGATATGAGCAGGGCAAAAGTGTGACTGACTCACTCACTCACTCACAGACAGACGGACAGCCGGAAGAGGTTTTGGTAGTAAATGCGACCTACGGTCGCAACAATATAACTTATACCAGTAAGGCTCCCTAATCGGGAGATAAGCGACCGTAGGTCACTTATCTCCACAAATAGGGCAAAAATGTGTTTTGCCAAAATCTTCCTGATCCATGTTGATGACATGAGTGTAGACATACTGTGTAGTGATTTTCGTGATTTTAGGGCAAAATCTGTAGGAGCAGTGTCCAAAAATGTGTTTTTAAAAATCGGCCTGGAGGTGGCGCTATATGGGAGAGATTCATGTTGATGGGATGAGTGTAGACATACTGTGTACCGATGTGCGTGATTTTAGGGCAAAAATTGTAGGAGCAGTGTCCAAAAATGTGTTTTGCAAGAATCGGCCTCATGGTGGCGCTAGAAGAGGGCCATGTGAGAAATGAGGGGTGGGGTCTCCGCGCCGGCAAGGCGGACGAATAGGTACCGGCCCCGGCTGTCCCGGTCGCTCCTAGCCGGAGTTACGGCATTTTATGTGAGCTGCAGTGTAGGGGGTCCTCCACTGGGGGCGCCACCACTTTTGCATCCGTTCTGGAGCACCAGGAGTCGGTGGTCCCCGGGAATTCCCCGTGAGCAGCCCCGTTGGGGTGGTCATTTGGTCAGTTTAGCACATTTGGTCATTTTTTACATCTGGGGGTCCCCCAGGGACCTGGGGGTCCCTGGAGCTCCGGGGGTCCTTGGAGGTTGTAGTTTGGCAGGTAAGGAGTGTGTGTGCAAAATTTGGCATGGATCGGGGCAACGGTTGCGGAGATATGAGCAGGGCAAGAGTGTGACGTGTGAGGTGTGACAGACAGACTGACGGACTGACGGACTCACTCACAGTTTGTGCAGGGTTTGATAGTAAATGCGACCTACGGTCGCAACCAGTAAGACTCCCTAATCGGGAGATAAGCGACTGTCAGGTCACATGTAAAAATCTGCCTGATGGTTTTAGGGGAAAATGTGTAGGAGCAGTGTCCAAAAATGTGTTTGAAAAGATCGGCCTGATGGTGGCACTATATGGGACAGATCCATGTTGATGACATGAGTGTTGAGTAGACCAAGTGTGTACCGGTTTGTGTGATTTTAGGGCAAACTTCGTAGGAGCAGTGTCCAAAGAGGGCCATGTTAGAAAGGAGGTTGTGGTTTGGCAGCCAAGGAGTGTGTGTGCACATTTTGGCATGGATTGGGGCAACGGTGGCGGAGATATAATGAGAAGGGCAAAAGTGTGACGTGTGACGTGTGACTGACTGACAGGCTGACTGACTGACTGACTGACTGACAGCCGGTGGAGGTTTTGATAGTAACTGCGACCTGACCGTCGCAACAATTGGGGTGGTTGTATTTAGTCACCCGGCACTTCTATTGAGGCATGTCTCACCATGTAGACACAGGATCTGACATACATTTTCACCTGATGTTCAAGACTGAATGTATCCCCTCAATAGTAAAACATTCTGTACTTGCACAATAAACCAGGTTCAAATCTGGGGTAGAAGAGGAAAGCTACGGTTAAAGCGAAATCATCCACTTTCTCTTGCCAATCTCTTTATCCTCGAGCTCTTCTGACTTTCACACACACTCAAGCAGATCGACAAACAAATCCATATACTATACCTTTCCGCTCAACATCCAAACACCAAAATGGCATAATAATGTCTCTGTCTGGTGGAAAACTCATATCCAAAACTGTTACTTTTCAGGACTCAAATTCAAAAGTAGCAGATGTACTTTTGATGCTTTTGTGTGAAACTGTACTATGATCAAGTAGGGCAGGGGTAGGCGACCTTAGGCACGGGTCCCAACATTGGCACAGGGGAGGGTGATCACTGGCACACTGGCGTAAGGGTGAGAGAGAGGATTTTCTTTTAAGATTACATATTTTGCTTCGCCTCACAGCTAGAAGGTCCTGGGTTCGATTCCCGCCGGGGGACGCTGTGGGCACTGGGGGCATGTTCCTCCCTCCGTGTCATCAGTGCCCACACCCTAGGAGGGGTTGGCGATAGGGCTTTTCTGTGTGGAGTTTGCATGTTCTCCCCGTGTCTCCTAGGGTTGATACCCTCACAAAAACATGCAGTAATCCTGATCTCAATAATGCCTCCCCCTGGCCAGCCGGGGCACCTGATGGAGGGGAAAGGAACTGGTTGGAATAACGTGTTCCTTCCACGCGCTACGTCCAAACCAGGGAAATCCCCACTGTCAGGTGAAAAGAAGCAACTTGGAGTCCTCATGCATAGAAGGAAGCATGAGGTCAGTCCGTTGGTCTCCCCAGGCACGGCAGAGGGAGAGCAGAGCCCAGGATTACATAGGCAATTGGCTCTGGGTGAAAATGGGTTACAAAATCGTGGGATAAAGACTTTAGGGGAAAAAAAGATGAATGTTAAAAAAAGTCTGTTAAATTAAGTCCCCTCACATATATACAAATGACATCCTTCACATAATTCTACATTCAATATAATGTAAATTCTAACTCCTAAACTCCTAAACTTACTCTGACGGGGGAGGGAGTCTGGGAGATACATAGGCAGGTTATTGCTCTAATGATCATTACATCCTACAAAGAAAATGTTTCTAAAGACAGAAAATAAAGGTTATGTATAGCCTATGGATAATCAAAATCAGTTGGGAATATTTCATTTTGATGTCCTAATTAAACGTGATGTTTATATGGCACACTGGCTATCAAGAAAATGAAAACATGGCACTTCACGTCAAAAAGGTTGCCGAGCCCTGAAGAAGGGCATTCATTTACGAAACAACACAAAAACTATGGAGGTTTCTGCCCGACAGCACCGATAACCTTTAGAGCACACATAGACATCAAAGGGGGCTTGCCCTTTTATCCATTTGGAAAAAAGTGCCCGTTCCAGACCATAAATACAGTTTTTACAATGGTGAAAGAAATGCAAATCTTTCCATGCCATACCTTAAGGCAACATTCAAGAGAATTGCCTTGTCCAAACTCTTCTGAACTTGAATGCAGCATCTTATGTTGAAGTTGAAAGCATGGCCCTCTGTATAGAAATCCATGCCGTTACGCCTCATCTCCAGTATTGACTTGGTTATGCTTATGTAAACACACAGATGCAGGTTCCTGAGGTCAATCAGCACAGGGCTCATCAGTGACACTTAGTTCAGTGTGTGCAACGAAAATAGCCGACCTCCAAGCTCATAACGTGTCATGCTGTGATCCGTTGTGAGCTTAGAGGTCTGCTATTTTCGATATTTCCACCAAAAGGCCCTTTTACAAATGTAAGCCTCTGCCTCTTTAACATTCTCTGCACATCCCTGCTTTAGAGGCCCTGTCGCTGACACTCCACCTCTCTGGCATCCTTTATAGGATTCAGCTTTAAAAGAGTCTCATATCTTGAGCTCCGTGGAGACGTTCTCTGTGTGCTAGGAGTTCTAAGTGGTTATTGTTGTAGGCTATTTCCATATTGTATATTCGCCCTTTTACCCTTTTCCCACATGGATGTCATCTCATTCTACCTTGTTTGCTCTATATCTTTTTTTCTATTTTGTTTTATTGTTTATTCTTTGCTGTGATATGTGCTCCACGCATTCCAGCGGTTGCTATCTTTTCTTTTTGAGCGGTGGTCACAACGCTCCTATACGTGGCCGTGTGTGTGGGTCTGTCTGTCTCCGTGTCTCCGTGTCTGTCTGTCTGTAGCCTGCAGTAACCTTTTCTGACCACACATGTTAAGGGAGGGGCGCTGTTGCACACACACACACACACACACACACACACACACACACACACACACACACACACACACACACACACCACCGCTCAGTTCACACGAGTGTGATTTTTTAAACTACCTTTCAATTTTATGTTCTAACAAGATTTGCCCTCTTGCTTGCTTTGATGGCAGAGGGCATTGTAAAAGCTCTCTGAGCTTCGCTCCTTATCTCCCAGCGTAGAATACAGTGGTGTAATTTGTTTTCGGGGCAAACGTGACGATGCAGGTGTTGCCTGACCGTAGCGCTATCCACGAGTTTCCCCAACAAGCTAATGCGGGCTTCCTCCACACAGCTGATTCAAATCACCATGTAATCAATCACCATGCAGAGATTCAGGTGTCACAGGCTCACAGCACACAGATATAAAAAGCTAGATACCTTCTCCGCCGCTGCAGTTCATTGGCGCGACTGGTCAAACAGGACTGGCGGAAGTGCGGAACTGTGGAACGTTGTGGATTTGTGGAAGGCACTCTGCTGCCGCCTGCTGTGGAAAAGAGGGAGTCCCGCCAGTCCAGTGCCTGTCCCGCATCTTATTGGCCTTAGCCTGACTGCAAGCGTCAGACTCTTCACACACTACGTTTCACTGCGTTACCAACAGGGGGTGGTAATGTGCGGACTGATTTATCAGGCTAGATTGGCCTACCGAGCGTTCCATTCTGTCACGCCCAAGGAAGCGTCCTTCAGAATTCAGGAAGCTTGCCGGTCCTCTTTGACCAATGCCACCTGTCGGAGGAGGCGTCTACCTTTACATGTATGCTCACAGCAGCAACAGCAACCAGTCAGAATGAAACGCGTGTTTCCTAAACCCACCAGGCTTGAGTTAAGACCCACCTCGTGGAAACGCGAGAACTTCTAGGAGTGGCTGAAATCCTTGCCGGACACATGGAGGGTGGATAACGTCAGACCTAGTAAACTTTACTAAGTAAAGGCATGAAGACAATCTTGTACTGAGATAAGCCTGCATTTGCACAAACTGTCCAAAAAAATGTACTTTGTGCTGTGCTTAAAAAATTGAAAACTTGCTAAAGAGAAAAACTTACTGAGAAAGCTATTAATTTGTCACTACTGTGCTCAAAATAAAAACTCTTACTGATTATCAGTTAAATTGTTATAGTTTGGATATGGCTTTGGGCGTATTATGCTGTGTGTATTATTGTAATGGATCAGTAGGTAGTAGGTAGGTAAAGTATTGCTTCGCACTAAGAGCACTATATGCACTTTCATACTTAAGATTATTGAGAGAGGCGTTTCCGCGAGGCGGGTCTTAACTCAAGCCTGGTGGGTTTAGGAAACACGCGAATGAAACAGCTAAGAGGAACAGGTGATGCCCAACTTTCAGGCATGGGCTCATGGGAATCTGGAAACTTGTGGATAAAGTTCATATAACTGTGAAACACACAGTGTTGATTTTGACAGCACATTTTGATTTAGTTTTAGTCATAGTCTTAGAATACATTTTAATTTAGTTTTAGTCATCTGAGATGTTTTAGTTTTGGTCTAGTTTTAGTCGACTAAATATCATCGAGCCTTGATGGCGTCGTGATGCCTGAATTTACACTTAGTTGAACGCTGAAAATAGCCAATCTACAAGCTCACAACAGGTCGCAGCGCGGCGTGTTGTAGATCTGCGCAACAGAACATAAAATGACTTGTCTTTTAGTTCCATCTTTTCTCCACTAGTTCCTCCCAAACATGTTAGTCTAGTTTTTATTTGTTGACGAAATAGGAAGAATACAAGGTTAATTGTATAGTCTTGTTCCTGGCCTTACTCTCTCTCTCTCCTTGTTCTCTCCTTCCCCATCTCCCTCTCAGCTGTCCTACTGTCTGTCTCTGTCTCCCTCTCAGGTTTCTCTCTCTCTTGCAGCTTTGCTGTCTGTCTCTCCTGTCTCCTCTCTCTCTCTCTCTCTCTCTCTCTCTCTCTCTCTCTCTCTCTCTCTCTCTCTCTCTCTCTCTGTCTCTCTCCAGGGGTTTCTATTCTCTCTTGATAACAAGAACAAAGCAGACTAAATATCAACGTGGTGTGAATGAGAGAGGGACATATATGGGAATCCCCTCCTCCTCTATCCTCAGGGTCCAGACAGAACGGGGTATTTTTCCTCCCTCTGTCCCATCTCTCCCCAGCGCTCTCAACACGTTTATTTTTAGCCATGTGTCTTATTAGCACCGTTGTCTGAGAGAATATGCAAATTAAGCCAGCTCTGCTGCTAGGAATTTCTCTTCTCTTCTCTTTTAATTATTACCAGGCTACTACTGGAGCTGCTAATACCAGTAGTAATGGTGCTATATTGCTCCTACTAGTAGTATAGTACTTAGTACTACTACTGCTCTACCAAAAAAAAAAAAAAAAAGATACATTTAGCCATTGAATATGACAATCTCACCTTTTCAGATGTCTTGTCTCTGGTTTAGCACATTGCTAGTGCTGCTTACAGTACAACTTAGAACCTGAGACTTAGCTCAAGTAGGCCTACTATTACTATCAAGGCCCATTACCACTGGGCCAGATACAGATAAAAAAACATTTGTCTCCATTGAAGTGGATGGTAGTCCAGTCTCTTCCACTTTAATGGAGACAGATATTCTGTATCTGTATCTGGCCCAGTGGGAATGGGCCTTTAGTCTGTCTGTCTTGCATTGCTGAATAATAATTAAAAGAAACTATGATATGATATGATATGATATGATATGATATGATATGATATGATATAGTACTTTATTGTCAGTTCACACTGAAATTTGTCTTGCGACACAGCAGCCATGTATGCGACAACATATATACAAACATTTGACACAAAGGAACAAAGAACAGGATTACATACATAAGGATAATACAGACAAGAGCAATGCACCACCTAGCTTACCCCTGGCCAAACTCCTGATTAAGCCTTAGAGTCGACTGATGGACAAAGGACCCTTTTAGTCTGACCTTATTGTATACTGGAACACCGTATCTCCTTCCTGGGCAGCAACCTATTTTCTCTATGCATGCAACACATGGCTACTGTTAGAGGTAATATTTCTTGACAACTTTAGAATGCTGTTATAATACGTAGTCGTATATAGCCTCTGAAGTGGTTGTCCAACTATCTTTGAACAAATGCAGCAGTTGTGACTTTAGGGCTGCAGACAGGCATCCATACCAGAACATTCATAATAACAGAAGTGAAAAACTGAAGAAAAGAAGAATCTGTCTACTAGCACCAAATGATCTTAAACGGCGAAGGAAGTAGATTATTTACTTTGTTTTACACACTGATTCAATCTGATCTTTCCATTACAAAAGATGGTTTATTACTACTCCAAGGTATGTATACGAACATACCTGGTTGATCTGTTCACCATGAATAGTAATGGGAGATCTGTGTGTATCTAGTGGTGCGCCAAAAACAATCTCTTCTGTCTTCTTAGTGTTAATGATGAGAGCGTTGTTATCACTCCATTCGACCACCTTATTCACTCTGAGTTGGTGCAGTCCAGGATCACTGGAACTATCTAAACTGTATCATCAGAGTACTTTGGAATGTATTGTCTTGGTTTGTCAGTACGACATTCAGACATACATTCCTCAGCACAACAGCTGTCAGTATAAAGGGTGAAAAGTATAGCTGAGCTTACACAACCTTGGGGGGCCCCAACATTAGAAGTTACTGCTGAGGAGAGGGTTCTTTTCACTTTCACCCTCTGTACTCTGTTGGTGAGAAAGGCTGCATACCAGTGAATTAAGTATGGATTCAGTTCTAACTGTACCATCTTTGACACTAGTATATGAGACGGTATTGTGTTGAAAGCTGAAGACAAGTCTGACAACAGCACCCTTGCATGATCCTTATTAGACAGATCTAGGTGTTTTGTAATTAAGTGGACCAGTGTGACGACCACATCCTCTGTACCGCAACCCTTCTTATAAGCAAACTGCCAGGGTTCGAATTTGTCTTTGGTTATACTAACAAGATGTTGTAACAGTATTCTTTCAAGTGATTTCATAATCACTGAAGTGAGAGCTATGGGTCTATAATCCTTATGTTCTTTTGAACATTGGATTGTGTAGTGGTTTTATGTATGAGGTTTTCCAAGACAGAGGAATTGTGTGTCTATAATTTAGAGGTTTGAAATAATGGTTACCACACTGGAGCCAACTCAGATGTAAAGTTCTTAAGGAGAAAAGCTCTGCACTCGTCTGGCCCATTAGCTTTCCTTGTGTTGGTTGGTACACTGAAATACTTTCCTTACATCCTCTTCCGTGATGGTAATTTTGTCAGAGGGGGCAGGTGTAACAGCCTTCAATATATCAGTGCACTTTGAGGAATTGTCTAATGATTCAAATCTGTCGCAGAAAATGTTTAGGTCATTGGAGAAGAGAGAAGAGAAGATCATTATCTGTCAAGATCGGTTTTGTGGGGGAAGACATTCCGGTCATGGATTTCATCGTATCCCACACCTTTTTGTGATTATTGGCGTTAAATGCGTCCTACAGACTCTGTCTGTGTGCAAATTTTGTCTGTCTCATTTTCATTTTGATCTTTTTATCTGCCAATTTCAGTGCACCAAAATCTTTGTTTATGAAGGCTGTTTTCCTTTCATTTATTACTTATTGTATATCTTTGGTCACATATAGGATTTGTTGTTAGGGTAGATTTTTTATCTCCCTCGTAGGAACAACCAAATGAACACAACAATTAATATAATCATTTGTGACTGTAGTCATTTCATCCAAAGAGCCTTCTTTAAAAGTGTCCCAATCTGTACAGTGTCACGTTGTGAGGCAGGATTGTTGGACCCAGGAGCAGAACAGACAGGCAGGAGTAGAGCAGAGCAAGTCAAATGTATACTGGTTTATTCCCTTAGATACTCATGAACCAGACTGGAACACCACAGCATGACAACACTTTAAGATCTGACAAGGGCACATGAGGAAGTGAGGGTTTAAATAGACACAAGACTAACACATGATTGGCTGAAGACTGACAGGACACAGGTGGGGAACAATAACTAATCACAGGGAGGTGAGACAAGACAGGCAACAGTAACTAGGCCAACACAGGAAACACCAAGACATCACTAGGCCTACACAATAAAGGTACTCAACACAGACTGTACATGACATACAGACCAGGCATGTGTTTAGTTGTTCCTTGCTTTCATCTGTCCATGTCCTAACCACACCCTGTGTGAAGTGAGCAGTGCTATTTATGAGTGAATTTCATTAAGCGTCCCGTGAAGCTTGGTCAATGTGACCCTGGGCGTACAAACTTTGGACAAACGGACAAATCCAGATGTTGGAGCTTGCACTGCTCAAAAAGAGAAAAGAAAAGAAAAGAAAAGAGTAAGACTACTACTTTTAAACTGGTGTTCATATTTTGGGCATATGTGAGGCTCAGAGCCTCTGCCTTCATTTGACAGGTGCAATGGAGAGAGACAGGATTAGGGGTGGGTATCGTTCACCTTTTAATCGATACGATACCTTTTTCGATACCTGGGAATCGATACGATACCTTTTTCGATACCATTTTCGATACTTTTTATTTATTATTATTATTATAATTATTATTTGCCTTTTTCTATGGGCTATTTTATAGACGTTGGATCATTATCATAATAATAACCTTTATAGGCTATTCTCGGCTATTTTCACAGTAACGAGTGTAGCCTACTAAAGCAGTCATTAAACTTCCAGTAGCCCAACTGTTACAGATGCGACCGGCAAGGGGTGCATTCAAGAGTATCGAAACAAGGTATCGTTCGTATTTACGTGAACCGATACTCGATAGTATCAACGTTAGTGAATCGATACCATTAAAAGTATCGCCGACGATACCCAACCCTAGACAGGATACATGGCAGGAGATTGACATGCATCAAATGGTCCGGCCGGCCTGGAGTTGAACCGAGGACTCACTGTCAGGAAATTAGAGTCCAATGTGTACCGTTATGAGTGTTTGTACTGTCATGAAACTGTACTTTTTCCAATAGACGGGTTTCTTGTTTACAAACATTGAGACTAAATGCACAGGTGACTGTATCATGTAATCAGTCCGTCCAATCCCCAAACCTGTTGTTTTGGGGAGCGCTGGTTCATAGAGTATATGCGCTGGTTTCATTGGCTAATGTTGGTACCGAATCAAACGTGACGTGGACCAGAAACCCGTCTATGCAACCTTCTAATAAATTCTTCAATCAATAATCAATGAGCCTTACACCACTCAGGACTATCGGATCGCCCATTAAAACAGAACAATAAAATAAATGTTCAAACATGTTCCAACATTTACATTTTGGGATTTTGTTTTCCAAACTACAATTTCCTCCTCCAAATCTTTGCAAAAATATTAAAATAAGCTCACAATGCATTGTGTTTAGTGAGCAATTGTGATGTGTAAAAAGAATTGTAACGTACTTACTTCAAACTTACATTACGTTGCAAATTGTCAGACCTTGTAAAAAATCATATATCGGCTATTTTGAGCTATTTTCAGCATGTTTTGCATGACACCATGCCATGGTGCTGTTAGGATGAATGTAGCTCTGGTCCAGAGCGTCAGCGGGTTCTCACTAACGCTCTGACAGGCCAGGCTGACTCACGGCTGGGGTGCTGAGAGGTTTCCCACCGTGGAGAATAGACTTTCAGCAACGCAAAAAAACTACCTTTGTTTAGGTGAGTGGCGAAGTAGTTTTGTTTACTTTGACTGAAGTTGAGCCCTCGTAGGGCAGAGAAATTCCTGGTCCTCGTCTGTGAGTCAGCCGCCTGTCAGAGCCAGGGGCGTCAATTGGGTATGGCAGGGGTATGCAGCTGCCATACCCTGGGTTCAGGGGGGAAAATAAAAGTTACTTTTAAATATAAATCCATGAATGTCTTTTGTCTATCTGTGCTGGTTATTATGTTGTTAAATTACAGTAAAATAACTACAAAAGCAAAATTTAACACAATGGTCACTTTAACAAGGTAGTCTATTATAATTATATTCTCCACACTTGTATTCTCCCCATCTTGACAGAATGGTATATTCCCAGGTTCCGCAGGTCGGCTGCACAGGTGCAATTCATTATTGTTAATTTTGGCACGTTTACTAACATACCAAGTTTAGCTGCACTTGAACAACCGTTCCAGGCTAACCATAGCCCAAGAAACCGTAGAAACGGGGGGGGGGGGGTACTTCTTAAAATAAATGTATCATGCCTGTTGTATGGCAACATGACTGGTGTGGCAACATGACTGGTGTCTTGCACGCGCGCGAAGGCGCGTGTGCAAGACACCAGTCATGTTGCCATACCTTAGTTTGTTCTGAACTGACGCCACTGGTCAGAGCGTTAGTGAGAACTCGATGACGCTCTGGACCAGAGCTAGGTTGAATGTAGTGCACCTCTTGTCATGTTTCTGTGGGAAGAGGCAGGCGAGACGCTGCTCAATTGGCTCAGCATCACCAACACCAACGTCATGTTCCATCAACTTCTAGTCTAGACCAGTACAGGGTTCCCGACCTTTAACAACCCATTTAGGCCTAAAATTATTGGATGCTTTAACTATTGAAAAATAGCAGATATACAAGCTCACAGCGCGGCACTGAGTGCCATGTTTTGAGATGACAAATAAATATCATTTTGGAGGTCCTTCACGTGAAAAGGTTTGAGAACCACTGACATAGTAGTCTCTGAAGAACAGACTGATTGAGCTCCATTTAAGTGAAAAGGACCTTTTCTTTGACGATGGCTGGCCAGATTGCTGACACAGAAACGTAGGTTTTTCAAAAAACCTTAGAAGGATTCAAAAGACACTTTTAGAATTGGGTCAAAATTCTAATTTTCACAACTTTTCAAAAATAGCAGATCTACAAGCTCGCAGCGCGGCACTCGGTGCCGCGCTGTGAGCTTGTAGATCTGCTATTTTTCAATAGTTAAAGCATAAAATAATTGGGTTAAGGTGCCCGACCTTTAAAGTTGTACCATGTAACTTTTTTTATAAAACAAATCTTAAAATTGTCCTAACTCTTAAATCGCTAAAGTTTTAGAACACCCACTCCGTTATTTTCAGCTTCTGAAGCCTTCTCTTTATATGTTTCCTATGATCCTGACCGGGGTCCGGTTTTCGCGCAAAAATTACGTCATCATACACTACCGGCCAATCACAGCGAGGGTTATACACTGCCGGCCAATCACAGCGCATCTTGAAGTGGGGTCGCTAGCTATCACAATAGGGCGGCCATATTTGTAGGCGCCCGTGTGTCTCTATCTATACTCGGGTGAAACTCGGAATGCCTGAACGCACAGGAACCAGGGACCCCTCTAAAGATAGATCTCGGCGAGGTGGAGGCAGACGCGGGGGTGACGCGGGGGTGTGAGGCCCGGTCCGCGGCGAAAAACGGCCGAAAGACGCGGACGCTACTGACCACTAGTTGAGCAACTTACACAGTATAGCTTTAAGGTGCCCACGGTTAACTCAGACTTTGGTAAATCTGCTTTCAGCAATTCTGTGGCCCGACCACATGGAATGATCTGCAGACTACATTGAAACTGACTGCTCCTGTACCTTTAAATCGTTTTAGATCTCTGGTGACCAAACCTGTTGCCTCAATATGTAATTGTTTCTAATTTGTTCTATGCTTCTATTCTATATGCCACATATGTGCCTTTTACTATTTACTGTATGTTCACTTTCTAGATGTAATGTTTTTTGTTTCTGTTTTGTGTGTTTCCAATAGTGATGTTGTTGAAGTGCTTCTGTAATTCAACAACTTCACTCGACAACGCACGTAAATGAGTTTAA
This sequence comes from Nannobrachium achirus, assembly GCF_963921795.1. Classification (NCBI taxonomy): domain Eukaryota; kingdom Metazoa; phylum Chordata; class Actinopteri; order Myctophiformes; family Myctophidae; genus Nannobrachium; species Nannobrachium achirus. The sequence goes on along the minus strand of NC_137811.1, from coordinate 70,146,507 downwards.
CGACTCAGTTGTAATTTCGAGAATAAATAAATCTTGAATGAAAGATGGATGGTGTCACAAGACAACTCCAGGAAAACGCTTAACCACTTACACCCCTATATGGTTGAGCGGAGTCCCACAGGACTCTATACCAGTGTATTTTAAGTTTTCTGTCATTGTGGGGAAAGCTTTAGCTGACAAGAGCCGCTGCGTCGCGTTGTGAGCTTGTTGAACGTCTATTATCTGTGAAAGCCTTCCCCTCGATAAGGATGCTGTACGGCCGCGTCTCAAGTCCTTAAATAATTCCTATTTCCTTCACTTGCTTCCTATTTCCTTGTATGTTAGTCCCGCCCACTGGGAGTTGGCCTATCACCTGTGATGTTGTCATCAGAAATGGCCAATGGGACGTCTCCTCTTCTCTATTTCCTCAATGGGAGGGTCTAACATACAAGCAAGATAAAAATAGGATTGATTTAAGGACTTGAGTCGTAGTATGAGTTCAGTCCACTCCACTGGTTTACACCAGTAGCTCTCACTCTTTTCCCATTACGGACCCCCATTTGATGCAATCTGCTATATCTGGGTCCCCAATAAGCACTACACACTATACAAGCCTTTTCGTCCATGCTAACCCCTAAACTTCTTTGCCTTTTTTTGTTAGGGTATTTTTTGTTTTAGGACCCAAAAGCAGAACTCAAGAATTCAAACGTTGCTCATAAATCTAAAGTCCTGTAGTACAAAAATCAAAAAGTGAAGTTTGGACTGGCGTGGCTGTATAATAGGCTGGTCTGGTGGACAGGCAGACAGGCAGCAGGCATGGAGGAATTGGGGCGATCTGAGTGAGGGAGACAGCAGGAATTAGTGATGTGCAAAAAGCGCAATCCAAACCAACTGAGGAGCAGAGGCACAGTGATGTTTACCGGTCAGCAACTGAACAAACTGGCAGGAGCTGGAGTGGAGAGCCAGGGCTTTTATCCTCTCTGCTTGATGAGAGGAACCACCCCAGGTGAGCATCCAGCCAACAGGAAGATGAGTTGGGAACTGAGAAGAACGCCCAGGCAGACCCACACACGCCCACATACCAGCCAGGCCAGACCCTATCCACAAGTTTCCGCGGGAGTTTACTGGAGACTATCGGGACCAAACTTCCGGGTTTAACAGCAGACATACAAGCTCCCGTTGCGTCGCAGATGCAACCCGTTGTGAGCTTGTAAATCGGCGCCGGAAGCTCGTTACAGACGTCTGCGCAATGCACTATGGGTCGTTGGAAACTCGTGGATAGAGAAAAACAGACTAAAACAAAATGAAAAACAGCCAGCCCATAATTCTTTTTTTTACTATTTTGAAAAACATTTAACATACTTCAAATAGCCACGTTGTGAGCAATTTTTGTTTTTCAAAAATAGTAAAAAAAAGGCAAAGAAGTTTAAGGGTTTGGGGTTTAGCATGGACAAAAATAAGGCCCTTGGTGTTATGTAACTCTGAGAGTGTCCAAAATGAACAAATGTGCTTGCACGCTGTGTCTCTGTGTCTCTATCTCTGTGTGTGCGTGTGCATGTGCGTATGTGTGTGTGTGTGTGTGTGTGTGTGTGTGTGTGTGTGTGTGTGTGTGCGCATGTGTGTGTGCATGCGTGCCTTTTCTTCCTGCGTGTGTATGTGCACGCGTATATAGAGCACATTGCACTAGCGAGGAAAAATAAATCTATTTCTAACGTCAAATTACTTTCTTACATGAAAGCGCCGCTCTCAGGCAGTTTCGGTTGGTTGCAAAACTTACTTGATATAATTGTTGCAAGCATACAGTATGTGGGCTGCTGTGTGTGCACATGCAGGTGCACGTGCACGTGCACGTGCGGGTGCGGGTGCGTGCGTGTGCGTGTGCGTGTGCGTGTGTGTGTGTGTGTGTGTGTGTGAGTGTGAGTGTGAGTGTGAGTGTGAGTGTGAGTGTGAGTGTGAGTGAGAGAGAGAGAGAGAGAGAGAGTGAGGCAGAACTACTTAATGAGCGGTGAAGTCTCTTTCTTCCTCACAGAAGGCATGCTTTATGACTATATATTTATTTACTGTGCCTCTGGTCTCAATATCAGTTATTTTGGAGAACCCCCTGCACAAAGCTCACCTTATGAACTCTGGATAAGACCAACAGTTTAATGATTTGCACCACTCGGCCTGCACAACCATCTGTTCCAAGAGATTTGCTTAACTCTCAGTCTTATAACTCATTAATACAGTTTCATTGTTATTGGTGTGAATGTGTGATTTTGCTCCTCTGTGACAGTGGGCAAGGAATATCTCGATCTGAAGATTAGCCTATTGATAAATTGCTGTCTAACTCTCTAGTCGGACAGGGCCCGTTTGGAAATCTTGAAATTGTTAGTGTCCCACACCCACACACAGTTAAAGGAGAATTCCGTGGTAAATCGCTTTCTTACCTTGTTTTCTTGTTATTTAGCCCCCCTCAAAAATAGCAACAGGTGTTTTTTTTTATCCAAAAAGGCATTATTGTCCATTTTGGCCGAGCCGCGGCAACCTTATACAGTTCATAACGGTAGCCTTGGGCCATAGGCAATTCCGCTTGTTTATTTATTATTACTTGGACAAATGGATCCAACATAGTATATTTTAAGTTCGGATTTATTTGGTATTCCTATGAAAACACCTTTTTAAAAAAAAAAATATTATGTTATATTATAATTTAAATACAGTACATTAGGCTCATCAAGTGTGATGTCTTTAAAAGCCTGTCCGACTGCTGTGGAAGATGGCAGGCTACAGGGAACAATGAGGGACATTGCAGCGCAGCAACAATAAAGCACATAACACAGCCGAGACAATTTGACGCTTCCATTGTGCGTCAGGGACACTCGAGTCCAATGAACCTGTCAATGTGTCTGAGACAAAGGTTTCACACAATCTCCACCAACATTATTGGAGAACCGCTTAGAAAATAGCAGATATTTGTATAATTTTATATCTACATTTTGTTTCTTTAAACCTTGCTGTCCAATGTGTATATGTGATCTCACTTATAAATGTTTCAATGTCCAAGGCCAAGCATTTGCCTTTCTCTATAAGTTATGGAAATGAGTTTGCCGTCATCATAGCATTACATTTAAGTGTATCAATCCACAGCACAGATGGATAGAAGTACAGTAAGCCTAATTGCAACTCATGATTCTTCTTCCCCTTATCCAATCTTCTTGCTAATGGATTCTGGCTGTTGAATTCCACCAGAGGAGTCCTATTGAGGCTTTAAGTATATATTAATTCCCTCCACAATGTAAAATCACCAGAGCTTTGGTTATCATTAACCACTAAAGCCTTATATGGTTGACCGTAGTCCCTCAGGGCTCTGTGCTAGTGTCTTCTCTGTTTTCTGCTATTGTGGGGAAAGCTTTCGCAGGAAAATAGCCGATCCACAAGCTTGTCAATCTGCTATTTTCACAGTGCCATATGTCATTATTCTGACGGCCCCTTATTCCTACTTCCCCTACTTACGACTGGCTGCATTATAACTAGCCCTAACTAGTTATAGTTTTTGTCCCCCAGTCCCCCATCCCCCCCGTCCCCCATCGTTTGATGATGACATCATCAAACAATAAAGTTGACTTCAACTCAACTTTTTACTGAGTTGAGTAGACTTGCAAAAATCACAAGTCGTTAATGCCACACACACACACACACACACACACACACACACACACACACACACACACACACACACACACACACACACACACACACACACACACACACACACACACACACACACACATCGGCCTTATTTGTCTTTGACCTTTGATTTGTGTTCATTATTCACTGTATTACATCAGTATAATCACTCTAATCTATAATCCCCTCCCTCTTACTGATATGTACTGTAGGAAGATGAAAACAAATATTTCAAGCTCAAAGCCCATTTCGCTTAATTCAGCATGTTCAATTTGACAAGTCTCTCGCAGTACTGCTATTTGCACTTTATCCCTTTTCATCTTGGACGGAATCTTCCCTCTCCTAATCGGATTAAGTATCCCATTGATGTTTCACTAATTTGCATTTGGGTTACATTTGCATATAGGTTGACCCACCATACATGCATGTTAAAGCTTGTAAAGAACAACAGTTAACAAGCACAACAGAAGTTAAACACTCATCAGAAAGCGTATGTAAGGGAGTGAAAACCTTCAAAAGGAACATTCGTGACTTCTAAATTAGTGGTCTCTCCCAAGGGCCAAAAACCTCTAAAGGGTTCCAAGTAGAGACCTGCAGCGGGAGTGTGCTCCCGCGAGACCCGCAGGTCCCACCGCCATATATTGCGGCGCAGGCGGTATTTTAATCCCTGTGGGCGGTAACAGGCGGTCAAAATAAACTCAGCGGGCCCCGCAAAATCCCGCGCCCTCCCGCAATAAGCTTATATCTATACTTTATCAAGATGTGAATATGTAGAGAATGTAATTTCCCCCCTGCTGAGCCTGAGGACAACGCACGCAGCACGCACCTACAGTAGGCCTACGTAGTTAGTTTCTCTCTCTCTCTCTCTCTGCTCTCTCTCCCCCTCCCTCTCTCTCTTATCCATTTTAATTAAAAAGATCTGTGAAATTAAGACATTTTCAAGCTCTCACTGAAACTATATAACATGCTGCTGTCAACTGAGAGCGGAGACACACACACACACACACACACACACACACACACACACACACACACACACACACACACACACACACACGAAAACAAAAAGACGTAAAAGTAAGTAAGTCAAGGCCAAACCAATTAACGCAACAGCCACAGCTGGACTGACTTTGGACTCACTAGTTAGAAGTTAGCCGACTGAAGCTCTGCTCTCCTCCAACTGTGCATTCTCCATGTTTCCACCTCAAAATGCTGGATTATAATTCTTCAAATGGACCGGAACCCTCTCTCGAAATAAAACAGCAGTGGTGAGTCCAACAGGCAGCAGCTGGTCTAGCCCGTCAACACGACACGTTCTGAGCTTGTAGATCAATCTCTTTTCCACTAGTCCCTCCCTAACATTTTAGTCTTTCTTGATGTTAAAAAAAGTTATTAATTATTTTCCTCATTAACCCTGCAAGGCCCAGCGTTGCTTTTTGGCAACGTTTTTTAAATCATTTTTTAAAAAATGTTATAATTAGTTTTCCTGTTCTTTTTTCACATTAACACATCACCATTAAATCCTATTGTTTAGTATTACAATGCCATTGGCCACGATATTTGCATATAAATACCCCCCACAGAGACTGACATTCACACCTCCCAGAGAAGTTGAAATTCCAGCGTCTGGACGAACAACATCTCACTTTTTTTTTGGGCCAGTAGAAATTAATTTGGGCCTTGCAGGGTTAAGGAGCCTATAGTAGTCTATGTGGATTATCAAAGCTCATCGCCTACTGTCATAGTGGACGATACATTCGTCAATTGCGGGCAGGAGCGGTCGGACAGGAATTGTTTGCGGGGACGTGCGGGCGGTCAAAAATGAAATCATTCCGGCGGCGGGCAGGAGTGGTCAGAAATCATGCAGGAGCGGGCGGTAATGGGATAAAAAAGATCTGTCCCGCGCAGATCTCTAGTTCCAAGGAAAGTGACCACTTAAGCCTCTCAAGCTACAGCAGAAAATACTCACATTTACCCGTGCTTATTTGGCTCGAATCACACAAAAAACACGAACATAAAACAACATACTGTAACAAACGTGTCTTGGGAAAGAGCCTTCCTCAGAAAGTTTGAGGAAGGCTATTAAGAATGCTCTTTGTGATACAGTAGGTGCAACCTTTTTTGTGTGATGAATGTGAGTAGGCCTATGTTGTCCTCCTTGTCTTGAAGTTTGAGTGCACCTTTTCCATTTCAAGAACGAGTGAGTGAGAGATTAATTTGTGACAACCACACTGCTACAGCAATTGCCATAAAGTGTCAAAGTGTCCCTGAGCAAGACACTTCCTGGCTTAGAACGTTCTCTCACCTGTAGTTGGTGTTGCTCTCTTCCAAAAAGAGTGGTATTTTTCTTTTTCATAACAGGTAATCTTGTCCTTTCGCCCGACCCGACCACAGCTTCAGAATGGAGCGATTGGTTACAATGCGAATCCTCTTATTTCTCTTGCTCGAATATCATTACCAACCGCTCATTGGTGAATGGACTCACCAACTACAGATGAGAGAACCTCTGAGTCCGGAATTTTCCTTTAAATGCTACTGTAAGTGCTACCCAGGTCTTAGCCTCGGAAACCCAGGCTTCTTTTGGCGATAGGAAGAAAAAGAAGCCTGGGCGATCGCGTTATGATCACTGTTGGAGGAAGTGTAGAATTTCCCTAATCAATCAGAGTGCAGAGAGCGTCGCACCGAATGTGTTGACGTCATGACGCAGCAGCGTTCTCTGCGCTGAGCAAAGGAGCAGAGGGGGGTGGGGGGAGGAGAACACATGCTATTGGCCAGAGACTCGCGGAGAGATTCGCCGCGCCCGTCCATCTGCCTACACAAACTGGTCCGCGTTAGGTTAGAGTGCCCAGGTCTTAATGGCAGCCCCTTCCCCTAATGGTTAGGATGGGTAATTGCAGGGAACAAATTCTACGTATGTGCAAATGTACTGTAACACATACACCGACAAGTGCTGGCCTTGGAGGGGGTAGTCATTGAGCTTTGCAAAACGGTACCTTCCCTAACCCAAGAACAAAAAACAAACAAAAATAAATAAATGCATGCGCGCTTCGGAAAAGAGAATTCTTCTGAGAATTTCGTCCTTGTCTTGAAGGTTGACATGTGGTTTGGTTTTCATGTAATTTTGGACTATCTTCCATCACTAATTCATTCAGCAGATGAGATTTAATTTGCGACAACAACCAACCACTGCTACAATAAGCTTTTCCACAAAAGTACAAATACATAAAAGTTCAAATACATAAAATGCAAATACCCCAACAAAGCCTGCACTTTGTAAAGGGATACATTAGCAATCTGGCTGTGAGCCACACACCACACCACGAAAAAGTGTGCATTTTGTAAAAGTGTATCTTTGTGTTTGCACATTGTAATAAATTGAGATATTACGGATATTAACGCTCCAGGGAGAGTGTGTGTATTTACAGAGCAGCGGACCTTCGGAGCAGCGTTCCTTTGTTTGTTGTGGGGATAATAGGCGGTCAGATAAATGGGCTTAAAGAGTCCAATGGGACATTTTTGGAACTATTGGAGACTCATAATAATGGACCAACGGGCGGTCCCCAAATCCATCTGAACTGTGTCTTGGCTCAGCACTTATTAGATCTGTAGCTCATTACATATTTATCATGCAGCGCTGAGAAGTTTGTATTTAGTTCTTAGGGACTGTAAAACTCAGCAAAGTAACAGCGTGTGTGTGTGTGTGTGTGTGTGTGTGTGTGTGTGTGTGTGGACAGGGAAATACTACTTTGTGGGGACCTCATGTCCCCACAAAGATAGTACAATCGGAGGAAAAAACCAAGTGGGGACAAATTAATAGGTCCCCACAAGCTGTTTAGGGGTTAGGTTAAGGGTTAGGGTTAGGGTCAGGGTTAGGGTTAGGTTTAAAAATGAATGGAATGTCCCCACAAAGATAGTAGACTATGTGTAATGTCCCCACAAAGTAGCAATTGCAAACGTATGTGTGTGTGTGTGTGTGTGTGTGTGTGTGTGTGTGTGTGTGTGTGTGTGTGTGTGTGTGTTACTTGTGAGGGCCAAATGTCCACATTTAACCCATTAAGGCCTGAGGCTGATTCTACAAATGACTTCTAAACCAGCAGTTCTCACACTTTCAAGATGTTTCAAACATTTTCAAGAATAACGGATGTACAGTACAGTGCACGCTTGTATAATATGTGCTATTTTTGAATAGCCAACGCAAAACTATCTAAAATGATGCAGATTGCTATCTGGGTTTTAATACTATAGTACAGTATGTATTGTAGTAGTATTCTTATTTGTGAGGACAAAATGTCCCGGTCCAATAGACCGGGGCGGGACGTGGAGTCGGGGGGAAACAAAGGTCACTTCACTTGGATTCAACTGGGGCGAAGATACCGAAGGGACCGGTTGCGCCGTTCGCCCCGCTCCTTTTGGACGGTTCGTGCCACGCCCCGGTCGCGCATCGTCTCGTCTTTGCATTCACTTTGTATGTAATCGCCCTGCTCGAACTACCCAGGTTTGAACCATTAGGGTTGGAGTTATCCTTGATTTATTCTTAGTTGCACCCCAATGTCGTGCACCTAAAAAAGAATATCTTCTATTTTCGGCTTTAGGTTCAGGGTTACAAATGGCACAAAATGGTACATATGGCATTCATAAAATTGCCACCCTAAAATAATGTGTGTGTGTGTGTGTGTGTGTGTGTGTGTGTGTGTGTGTGTGTGTGTGTGTGTGTGTGTGTGTGTGTGTGTGTGTGTGTGTGTGTGTGTGTGTGTGTGCGTGCGTGCGCGGCTGCGCGCACAAGGGCGTGTGCGTGCGTGCATGCTTAATGATGTTATCTCAGCAGATAGCAGCAGCAGCAGCTGTGCTGTGTTAACATAAAGCTGTAGGACACTACATCACATCCCAGACAGGAAGCCATGAGGGATTTGACTCTTACTGTAATTTAATTCTACCAAGTCCTGTTCTGTTCTCTGCTGAAGGGATTATTGTTATCATTGACTTCATACTGGATGGCCCTCTGTATTATTCTGTCATCATTCAGAAAGCCGGGAAACTATAGGAATATAGTTCTTTGAAAGTCATAAAGATCTGAGAGTCGTTCCTTCGTTGACAGCGAAGATTAGAAACATGCTGCAGTGCAGAAGATTCTTTTGTAAAACTTTGACTCCTCTTTTGGGATTTGGGACACGTTGGGATGCGTTGTGAGTTTGTAGATATGCTATTTTTAGAGTGCAACACCCGAGTGCAACCGTTGTACCAAACATAAAATAGTCTCATTTTTATTTTCTTATTATCATTTTAAGATATGTTTTTGGCCTTTTATGCCTTTATTGATAGGACAGTACTAGACTGACAGGAAACGGGGAGAGAGATGGGGAGTGACACGCAGCAAAGGTAGTCGGGATCAGATTCAGGACTCGAACCAGCGACCCTCTGTCAAGGCTACACTGAGCCTATGTGGTATGCGCCTGGACCAGTAGGCGAGCGGGCGCCCGTCTCGTTTTCATTTGTTGAAGAAATTGTCAATATATTTAGTCTTAGTTTGAGTCATCACAGCATAGTTTTCGTGTAGTTTTTATTTAGTTTTTGTTGTGGAAATTGAACATTTCCTCAGTGAGAGAATGAAGAGTTAGACACTGATTTATTCAATACAAAATTGACAATAATATGACAATAATTCCTATGTAATATAATAATGAGAAAATGAGAGTAAAGAATAGAAAGAAGAAAGGAAAAAGGAAAAAGCAATGGAAGAGGGAAAGGTGGACAGGGTCCAGTTGTCTCGGAAGGCTTAAATACAGATACTGCACATTGTTAAGATAATTCTGAGGACTGACATTCCTTCTGTCTGACCAAAAGATGTGTTCTCTCAGCACTTGAATATCGTCGTTGTCGGGCGGAAACCTCGTATCTCCAAGTTTCAAATTTGTACGTTCTTTCGTAAAGTAAAGCCCTGCTTCATCATACAAGGCGGGCGCACAAAAGTAGTGAAAACAGCCGATGCGAGGCGTTGTGTGCTTGTGATGTGCTTGTAGATCGACTAGTTTAAATAATTTTTAAAATGATAAATGCAAAACTAACCGTTTTGGACATACAGGGTTTTCACCCGACAACGACGATATGGAAGGTCAATTCTGCCTGGCTATGAAATGTGCTGTTTTCAGCTGTTTTCACTGGTTTAAATCATTTTAAAATGATGAATGCAAAACAAACGGTTTTGGACATACAAGGTTTTCACCCGGCAACGATGATATCATACTCATTTACTTCCCTGGCTAGGATATTACATTCATAACATCAGCATGCAGTCATATATTAATATAACCATAATAACGTAAGTAAGATGAATATTAAATATATAATTACTATATCAATAATCAATAACTCAATAATAACCGATAGATCAATAGCCTAAAGGGAATATAAATTGTATTTCCGTTACAGTTTTCGTCAGTGAACAAAGGTAGTCAACAAACTTTTTTCCGTCATATTTCTAATCGACGAAATCAACGTCACGCAAAGAGGAGAGGAGGATGAATCAGACAAAGTGAGGCTCCCCATGCAGCCAGAGAGACATTCCTTCACAGTGGCTCTAATTAAGCAGAAAGCCTCCACACAGCCAATTAAAAGAGTGTACCCTGGCTGCTGTGTGGAGCTCCATCTGCATAGCTCTCAAAATGCCAAGTGGACGGATTCCATCTGAAGCGCTCCGGCTCACACACATTCACACGCCCAGCACACGCTCAAATCCCTCAGTGACACTTTGACTCTGAGAGAGAACAGAATGGACCCAAATGGACCCTTGCGGCAGGTCCATTTGGGTCCATGTGAGTTACAAATAGGTCCAATGTGCATTGTAGGTTTTACTGTGTACATTCTGTCAACATTGTTTTATAATGGGGACATCTCTCTCTCTCTCTCTCTCTCTCTCTCTCTCTCTCTCTCTCTCTCTCTCTCTCTCTCTCTCTCTCTCTCCTTCACTTATCTCTCCATCCCTCTCCATCCCTCTTTATTTATATCCCTCGTCCACCCTTTCTGTTCCTATCTATCTATCTATCTATCTATCTATCTATCTATCTATCTATCTATCTATCTATCTATCTATCTATCTATCTGTCTCTCTCACACATACTATACACTCACTATTTTATAAATCTATTTTATATCTCACCATAAATCTCTCTCTCTTTCTACCCGTCCATCCATCTTCCATGTCTCTCTATCCCTCTCCCATACCATTCTATCTCCCTCCCTTTATATCTCTCATCCATCCACGAATCGATTTTTATTTATCATCCACTCCCATTCTGACACTGTACGTTTCTCTCTCTCTCTCTCCCAGGTTGATAGGACGGAGGTCATTCGCAGCTCGAACCACCCGACCTTCTCCAAGGTGTTCACGCTGGACTTTTATTTTGAAGAGGTCCAACGCATCCGCTACGAGCTGATTGACATCAGCAGCGCTCACAACGGACTGAAGGAGGCAGACTTCCTGGGATCAGTAGAGTGTACGCTGGGACAGGTAGATGTGTGTGTGTGTGTGTGTGTGTGTGTGTGTGTGTGTGTGTGTGTGTGTGTGTGTGTGTGCGTGCGTGCGTGCGTGCGTGCGTGCGTCCGTGTGTGTGTGTTTGTGTGTTTGCTTGTTTGTTTGTGTGTGTGTGTGTGGCACAAAATGAAGCCAAGACTTTAATGAAATAATCAGTCCAGATGGTCCTTATGTTAAACAACCCATGCAAGAAAGCCCTCTCCTTCTCTGTTGTGACAATGTGTGCGCGTGCACGTGCGAGCGTGCGTGCGCGATTCAGTTCTGTTGGTTTTACTCTCCCACATTCATCTGTCTGACGTAACTGGATGAAATGCTGTCTGCTTCGAGCTGCTTTCATTGTAACAACAATGACGCCAGCCGTTAACATTGTATAGTGGATGTCATATAGCGTCAAAGCAGCAATAGCTCACATGCTGTTGTTGTCGCCCTCATGCCAGTTGAGGTCAAATTCAGTCAGCGATGGTCTGCAGAGAGAGAGAGCAGGCATCCCCATGCTTTGGGGGTCATTGTCTGCTAGACGAGTGCATATAATCTTCAGCAGCAGTCGGCCCTTGCGGAGCCGATTGGTAATGTTGAATGCAGGGACGTTCTGGCCATTGGGAAAAGCGGGACAACTCCCGAACGGCCGAACTCCCGAACGGCCGGTTCATTCCCGGTTCATTCCCGGCCGGTCCAGGCCGGCCATTAGGAAAGAATTAAACTGTTTGCACAAAAGTAAAAATTAAACTGTTTGCACAAAAGTAGTGAAAACAGCAGATCTACAAGCAGTGGTGCGAGGCGTTGTGTGCTTGTAGATCGGCTGTTTTCACTATTTTTAAATTTTTAAAATGATAAATACAAAACAAACGGTTTTGGACAGACAAGGTTTCCACCTGACGACAACGAAATATAAGTCATGTAATTGGCCCACTGGCTTGTCACTTGTCATGATCTGAAATGGCAAATCTTTGAGTAGCAGCAGCGCTATAGAGAGAGAGAGCTCTCTCTATAGCGCGCAATGAGGGCCTCTACAACTCTTTTTCCCGGCTGAATCAGGGGCCCAGCACGTCCCTGGTTGAATGGATTGATCATGTTGATCAAATGACTGTCCATTGGGCAGAAATGCCCCTGTTGTCCAGTTTCCCCAGCAGAACCCAGCAGCTCTCATAGCATAGAATGGAGCACATAATAAGCCTATCGCTTTTGCACTATTTGTTGCAGTCAAAAGTGTGTTTTTTCAGTCTGTTATTAGTTGTCATTAAACACACACATCCATGCCGTCAATTGTCCCACACGAGCCTCCACACTCTGCTAAATGGATGCCAAGTCCCGGAAAAGACTCGCTGTGATTGGCCAGTGCAGTCCTTTGATTGGCAGTTGTGCTGAATGCTCACCCCGAAACATGATTTATGAGACTGTGGTGGCTTCTGTGGGACAACCAAGCCATGGATGTGTTTAGGACAACTAGTAACACATTCATAGTGTAAAAGCGATAGGCTCATGTGCTCCACTCTATGCTGTGAGGGCTGCTGGGTTCTGCTGGGGAAACTGGACAACAGGGGCATTTCTGCCTAATAGTCACATGGACAGTCATTTGGGATCAATATAAGTAGGAAAATGAGCCGAGATGTTATTTAGGGCGGCAGGGACGTGCTGGGCCCCTGATTCAGCCCAGGAAAAAGAGTTGGAGAGGCCCTCATTGTCAGATTCAGATTCCTTTATTTACCATTGTGTGCTATAGAGTGGGATCTCTCTCTATAGCACTGCAAAGATTTGCCATTTCAGATCATGACAAGTGACAAGCCAGTGGGCCAATTACATGAGTTATATTTTGTCGTTGTCGGGTGGAAACCTTGTATGTCCAAAACCGTTTGTTTTGTATTTTAAGCTAGTGAAAACAGCCGATCTACAAGCACACAACGCCGCGCACCGCGAGGCGTTGTGTGCTTAGATCTGCTATTTTCACTACTTTTGTGCAACGGCCTTGTATGATGAAGCAGGGCTTTACTTTGCGAAACAATTTACAAATTTGAAACTTGGAGATACAAGGTTTCTGCCCGACAGTGACGATTTACTTTGTTGGCCGCCCAGCCCCCAAAATGGAACAAAGGCCATTTTTTCCCAATGGCCAGCACGTCCCTGTAGGGCGGAGTTGTGCTTTAAGTAGTAGAAGGGGTTTATTCCCAATATAGAATAGAGATCTGCAAATACAAAACCATAACATACAGGGGTTGACACTAAGGTCTCAGAGGCACTTGCCCATCGGGCAAGTACAGGTCATGTTCTACTTGCCCGAAGGTCATGCCCACTTGCCCGAAAATTAATTGTCCATTATAAAATGATAGGTACGATTTTAATTACCGCTCAATTTAATACTTATTTCTTTACTTTCTGGGGCTGTGCGAGAAAAAATGTCAGACTTCAATACCTCCAAATCCAAATACCTAATTCCTACATACTTTAGCTATGATTGAATATGTCTATGGTTTCACACTTGTTATTTTATATTTTTAAACGTAGCAACAGTAATAAAAAAAACAGCACATTATAGGTAAATAGTGTTCTTATTTTACATTCCACAGACCAGAAGACAGCGCAGTGGCCACGTTCAGGTGTTTAGACAGATATCTCGTGTTGTGTTTATAGACATTTGTGTCCCCTCTCAAATTGCACTTGCCCTGTCGGGCAACCTGAAGGCCAACTTCACCTGCCCTGACGTTTTATTTACCTGCCGGGGGCAGGTGGGCAAGCCTTAGAGTCAATGCCTGACATATATGGACACATAGGCACTGACATTAAAAGGGATGAGCATGCAAATAAACTCCACTGTTGCATGAAATGAGTGATTTCCAAGAGAACAATCTGTATTTACTCTAACAGAGTCATTAATATTGGCTTTCACGGTATAACAAACCAAACAGAGATAGGGATATTCAATCACACTGACAAACATGCATAATCTGTAAACTCTTGTTCGTTATTTTGTCTGAAATGTGACTTTGTAGAAGAGTTGCTGGCTGTTCGCAAAGTCACACATACCGACTGATATGATATGGTGTTCTCTAGTACAATATCACTGTAACTTGTACAACTTTAATGTTATTGGCAGAGTTGAGGAAAGTTTTGAATATTTGGCGGTCCCGTTTTCACTATTCACTAGATCAGAGGTTGTTGCAATTACCTGCTTTGCAGTACCAAATGCTCAGCTATGACGAAATATAATGTAACGTGTACGTTCTGTAATGCTATTCCAATGGTGAAAGTCACAAGAGAAGCAATGGCAACAGCAATGACACGGCCAAGCCCCCAAATACCCATATGTGTCTCTCAAAGAATAGGAGAGGCCCCCTACTTTTTTCCCTCTACACCAAATCTCTTTGCAGAAACCACAACGTGTTCTGAGCTTGTAGATCTGCTATTTTTGCCATATAGTATGTTTACCCCAGAATAGGGACACTAGTGCCACAGGGGTGACGTTTTCCATGGCAATTTTCACCGCGCTGGCAAGAATCCACTCAATAGCCAATTAGCCATAGGCCTATATCTTATCTGCCTCTGTTCGCAATTACGCATTTAGGCAAAAGACTGCAAAATTAAAAGAGATAGCTTTTCTGTAGATTATTATTATTATTATAGATTATTTGAATTAAATGTATTGTCTGAATTTTGGCAGCCCACTGGACATATATAGGATCCATTCCATACTAAGGTGTTTGTAAACATGTCTGAAAGGATCACATAATATCAAAAATAGTCCACCTACTCAATTAACAAGCAATTAACATGAACTGATCAATGTACTGTAATTAAAAGCCCAATAATGCACAACATTATGTACTCATGTAGAATAATCACTAAATATACAAGTCTACGTCCCAATCAATCCACTGTTGCACACGCCAGTGCTAATTTCCCAATTAAAATGATATGGATGCTTTCTCGGTTTTAATGACAGACAGGCAGATAGGTAAAAGGAAAATCAAAAGCTTTATAGTCACATCACACGTTTAAAGCCGTAACAGAGTGTGTGGAATTATTTCTCGAACAAGCTCCCAAGGAACACCAATAACATTTTTTGACAAGACAAAAAGGTGTTCCCCATCTTGGCAAATGATCCTTCTCACGGCAACCGTATTTTGGCATGAACTAGCAGTATAATCTTACAGTACTTGCTTCACTGTTGTTACCAGTGCTTACTAAGACGGTTCCATTCATGTGGAATTCACACCAGCAGCATCACAACAAAGGCTGGCAGCTTGTGAGGACGTGTTTCAATGCTAAGTCCAAGCTAGACGAGCATCCAACACTTTGTCCACAATCCCACAATGCTCTGATGAAAGCCCACTAGGCTGAAACGTTAGCAGTTTTTGTTTGGCCCCCCAAAAAAAAGAAAAAAAAAAGAAATCTAATTATTTTCTTTACAAAAATTGGAAAGTGCTACCATACACCCTTAGACAGTGGTTCCCAAACTTTTTAGCTCAAGACTCAAAAGAGAAAATATAGCTGCAAGCAGCGATAAAGTGGCCAAGGCAAAAGCATCAAGGGAAAGCAAAGAAGACATCAAAGAGAAACTAGAAGCAGTGTTCTTCCGAACAGGTCAGGTGTTTTTTTTGGCCCACTGGTGACTCTATAACAGGCCAATGTGAGAAGGGTGGCATCTGTTCCTTGGCCTAGTGGGAATGTGTGTGCAAAATCTCACACACATAGCAGGCTGCGTTTGAGACAATTTGTTCAAAAAGGAGCAATCCTGCAAACCTTGGAATTCAATTTTAGCCAATTAGATAGAATATGATATCGGACAAATCCGTCATGATCACATCACTGTAGAGATACTGTGTACTGATTTGTGTGATTTTCTGTCTATAGCTGCAGAGCGAGATGAACAAATCTCAGTGAGAGTTGCAAGGGCCCCATAGCCTAGTGCAGTGTTTGTTATTTTTGCCTTTTTCTTGAGTTTTGCCTTTTGTTCCCGTTCCCGAGTTCTTCATTTTTAGATTTTTGGCAAAGTTTATTTTTGCCATTTTTGAATTTTGGGTTTCACTGTACAACTGCATGGTGGGGGCTGGATAAATAAAAATCTTAACGAGACACAAATTGCTTATTATAAGCAGACATGGCAACCCAGAACCCAACTACTGACACTTTAATGCAAGGACAACAGGAAATCAAATGATGTTTTTCAGGACAGCTTTTTCAGCCCCCGCCTTTTTCAGGATATGAACAGGATAACAGGGGCGGTGCCAGGAATAACATGAATATATAGAGATAAATAGTAATACTGAATAAAAGTACGAAGGTATTGGCATCAACTTGAATTTTTTTGAAAATGTGTGTGCAAAATCTCACACACATAGCAGGCTGCGTTTGAGACAATTTGTTCAAAAAGGAGCAATCCTGCAAACCTTGGAATTCAATTTTAGCCAATTAGATAGAATATGATATCGGACAAATCCGTCATGATCACATCACTGTAGAGATACTGTGTACTGATTTGTGTGATTTTCTGTCTATAGCTGCAGAGCGAGATGAACAAATCTCAGTGAGAGTTGCAAGGGCCCCATAGCCTAGTGCAGTGTTTGTTATTTTTGCCTTTTTCTTGAGTTTTGCCTTTTGTTCCCGTTCCCGAGTTCTTCATTTTTAGATTTTTGGCAAAGTTTATTTTTGCCATTTTTGAATTTTGGGTTTCACTGTACAACTGCATGGTGGGGGCTGGATAAATAAAAATCTTAACGAGACACAAATTGCTTATTATAAGCAGACATGGCAACCCAGAACCCAACTACTGACACTTTAATGCAAGGACAACAGGAAATCAAATGATGTTTTTCAGGACAGCTTTTTCAGCCCCCGCCTTTTTCAGGATATGAACAGGATAACAGGGGCGGTGCCAGGAATAACATGAATATATAGAGATAAATAGTAATACTGAATAAAAGTACGAAGGTATTGGCATCAACTTGAATTTTTTTGAAAATAGCAGATCTACAAGCTCACAATGCAATGCAACGCATGAGCATTTACTGGAGTAGCCTAGAAGTAAGACTATACAAGTGAAGTATAAAATACCTCAAAATTATACTAAGGATAGTATTTGAGTAAATGTACTCAGTTACTTTTACACCCCTGGCATTGTAGACCCAGATGCTTGTGAAACATGATAAAGAAATAGTCATGCAATAGTATGAATTTCAGTTTATTTACACAAAGGATTTGCAATTGCAAAATATTTGGCAGCATTATTTTCTGTAAGTGGCTAGCAGAGTCAGACTTAACTAAACTTAAATTGTTTTTATTGAAAAACGTTGAGGGGAAGGCGGCTGGGGGTCAAAACTTGGAACTTTAGGCGCTCACATGGGGCTGCCGTCCTGTGGGCAGAGCAGACTATGGATTCCAATTGGGGGGTGTTGGAACCCAGCCAGCCTAGGTGGGGGAGGGAGAGAGAAATGAGGTGAGCTTCAGAATAATTACAGTTGAGCCACAAGTTAGAGAAGAGGTGTTCAATCTGCCCGTTCCACACAATTCAGAATAATGAACCCACTTACACTGCCGTTCTTTGGCTTCAATGAAGCAATCTGGGAGCTGGTACCGATTGTCAGCTGATTGTCAGATGGGCTTCAGGTGTGAGGCTGAGCTTCCCCTGCATGGTTTGAAACAATAAACGAATAAATGAATGCACTCAAACATCATTACTTTATAAAGAAACTCAAAGTCATTACTTCAAAATCAAATCAAACTAGGAATGAGTGTCACTGCGGCTGCTTTTTCCTACCCATAACCATAGGTCAGACAGGATTGTGTCAGTCTTTCTGCAGGCTCGCCATCTTTCAGATTCAGTTCTAGGCAATAAACCTGGCCTGGATCAAAGAAAAAGGCCAAATGAATAGAAAAACAACAAATTCAAATAATCTGCTGCACTACAGGCTTGAAACAAAATAATTCCATTAATCTCCCCAACTAGGCATTGGCATTAAACTCAAAATACATCAATTCAATAATCAACGTTGCAGCTAACATACAAGCATTACATTCCAAAAGAAATCGTTTAACATTTAGATACCAAAACCAAAAACAACATAACATTTCAGAGCACATGGTCAGCTTACCAAGTGACACATTGTTCCTCCATCATACACAGCCAGTGTATCGAGTGGATCAGGTAGGTATGTTCAGGTGAGGTAAATCTAAAAGACAAATTATAGTATGGGTAAGTATAATGAATGAAACTGTTAGAAATTGGAATAGTTGTTGGAATAATGAACAGTGTACAGACCTGCAGCTGCTGCATAATGTAGCAGTGAGTAGCAGCAACCACCAGCACCATGCGGCTTCAAACAATCTGAGAGGGGGGGAGTGGCCTCAACTCAACCACTATTTATACCCTTGCTTAAGAAGGTTGCCATGTTTGGTCGGGTTGCCATGTTCAGTTGCAGTACCAGGGTTTTCACGGCAAAATGTTGTAAAATGTATTTTAAATGCATGAGGTAAGGCTTGAACAGGGGACTTCTGGAATGATAGACAAAGGCCTTACCATGTGAGCTATGCACAGCTCTGCACAGTGAGAAAATATTACTTTAAATGTTTGTTTTAGAAGCAGAAGAATAATTTGCATAAAACTTGCAATGTTGATAGAATTATTAAAAAAGCATGTTTCAATTTTTAAAAAATCCGATCTGACAGATCTTTAGATATTGGTCCAAAGTTCATGTAAAAAAAGTTCTGTGCACGTGACGCGAAAGTTCCGGAATAAAAGATGGTTTAAGTGTTTTACGAACTGCTCCAAAAGGCGGAAAATCGAAGGGCGGAGCTTACTTAACAAAGACACAGATGTCTTCAGCTTGAGTCAAGGCACGCGTGTAAGCAAGTTGCATGTCTTCAAACAAAACGAGGCATGACTTATGCCCCTTTAAAGTTTGAGTTTTCAAACGCTTCGTATAGCGCCCCCCTTTGGCCAATTGGAGTAAGATTGCTTTCAGTGATATTTGGACTAACCCTCGACATATTTGCCAAATGCCATGAACGTGTCACTTTGCATGTATGATTTAGAGGCAGAAGAATAATTTGCATAAAACTGCAACATTGAGTGAGTTATTAAAAAATAATGTTTCGCTTTAAAGAAAATCCGGCCGCTGTGCGATGACCGTGTTGGTCCAAAGTTCATGTAAAAAAAGTTTTGCGCACGTTACGCGAAAATCCCAGGAGGAGATAGATTTTGACTGTTTTTCATATAATTCAAAATTGTGGGAGAGGTAAAGGTCAGAGGTCAAAAGTCAGAGCGTAAAAGTTGTTCGGCATGAGGAGACGCATACGTGTATACAGGTTTCATTGCTGTACCTGAAACAGGGCATGAGCTACACCAGTTCAAAGTTTGCACTTTCGAAGGCTTCCTACAGCGCCACCCTTTGGCCGATTGTTGCGAGCTTCGCGTTTTAGCCGTTTGGCATAGTCCTCTGCCATACTGCCATGAACGTGTCACTTTGCATGTATGATTTAGAGGCAGAAGAATAATTTGCATGAAACTGCATTATACGGTTAATTATTAAAAAATAATGTTTCGCTTTAAAGAAAATCCGGCTAAGTTTTCAGACCGTATTGGTCCAAAGTTCATGTAAAAAAAGTTTCGCGCACGTTACGCGAAAATCCCAGGAGGAGATACATTTTTACTGTTTTTCATATAATTCAAAATTGTGGGAGAGGTAAAGGTCAGAGGTCAAAAGTCAGAGCGTAAAAGTTGTTCGGCATGAGGAGACGCATAAGTGTATACAGGTTTCATTGCTGTACCTGAAACAGGGCATGAGCTACACCAGTTCAAAGTTTGCACTTTCCAAGGCTTCCTACAGCGCCACCAATTGGCCGATTGTTGCGAGCTTCGCGTTTTAGCCGTTTGGCATAGTCCTCTGCCATACCGCCGAGTTTCGTAAAAAGCGACTGCACGGTCTAGCCGCTAGAGCAAAAGTGGCGGAAGAATAATAATAATAAATATAGCTGCAAGCAGCGATAAAGTGGCCAAGGCATAAATAGCAGGAAAGCAAAAAGGCATCAAGGGAAAGCAAAGAAGAAATCAAAGAAAAACTGGAAGCAGTGTTCTTCCGAACAGGTCTCCGGCAGGTCAGGTGTTTTTTTTTTGGCCTAGTGGTGACTATAATAGGCCAAAGTCAAAAGGGTACCACGTGTTCTTTGGCCTTTCACGGCAATCGGACGCTGCATGTGGGATTTGAGGCATTTTGTTCCAAAAATGGGTTTTGCAAAAATTGACCCGCTGGTGGCGCTATAACAGGCCAATGTGAGAAGGGTGGCATCTGTTCCTTGGCCTAGTGGGAATGTGCGTGCAAAATCTCACACAAATAGCAGGCTGCGTTTGAGACATTTTGTTCAAAAAGGAGCAATCCTGCAAACCTTGGAATTCAATGTTAGCCAATTAGATAGAATATGATATTGGACAAATCCGTCATGATTACATCACTGTAGAGATACTGTGTGCCCATTTGTGTGATTATCGGATAAAATCTGAAGGAGTAATATCGAAGAATGCGTTTTCGGCCTTCTGGTGGCGCTATAAATTACAGAGACTCTGCCGATTTTACACTAATCGGCATAGTTATTGGTGAAAGCACAAATTGACCTCTACACAACATGTATGCAAAAGACTATATGCAACAGACATAAAATAGTTCCAAAGAACTCCTCAAGGTTTTAACTCAATATCTTTATTTTCCAACTTTTTCATTAGTTGTCTTTGTTGAAGAGTTGGTCATCAGGTTGTAAACCTTCAAAACAGAGGGTTAACAACCTAGCCATTTTCAGGCATGTCTTTTAAATCACAATGTTTTCAAATAATTCAAGTAGTAAACGTCTTCAAATAAAGTTTTTAAACATTAAGTATTGTGAAGTCTGAACCCAAACCAGCACACGGAAACTGTTCTCAAGGTGAAAACGCAATAAGCGTTGTTTTATTCAATGGGGCGTTCCCCTAAAACATGAAATAAAGTTCTTCCCAAAACCGGGGCTTTTAACACGTCTTCAAATAAAGTTTTTAAACATTAAGTATTGTTAAGTCTGAACCCAAACCAGCACACGGAAACAGTTCTCAAGGTGAAAACGCAATAAGCGTTGTTTTATTCAATGGGGCGTTCCCCTAAAACATGAAATAAAGTTCTTCCCAAAACCGGGGCTTTTAACTCAAAATATGCTTCTTTCCAGAACTTAACAAACAGGGGTTACATTCGAAACATATGTTTCACAGTATGCCGTTGCTTC
Organism: Nannobrachium achirus; assembly: GCF_963921795.1. Lineage (NCBI taxonomy): Eukaryota > Metazoa > Chordata > Actinopteri > Myctophiformes > Myctophidae > Nannobrachium > Nannobrachium achirus. The sequence goes on along the minus strand of NC_137811.1, from coordinate 70,125,098 downwards.
CATTAACACATGCCATTTCTCTTCCAAGACTCAGATGCAGCTCCTAATTTGCCTACAATGGGAACAGATAGAACCACCATTAGCAATGTGGCAAAATACAGAGCAAATGTGCGACAGAGGAGAACATAGTGGAGTTTTGCTTACTGCTCGATGGAAGAGTCCCTTCGAGAGCCAGCTACACAGTGAAGCAGGGCTCGGTGGTTAAGAGCAAAAACATTTGGATTGCCTGACTCGGAGAAGCTGTGTTGCGGCCAGGTGCTGACAAATCAAACTGATTGCAACAAGCAGCCATCTTAGCTGCTGCATTCTGGGAAATGTAGTTTTTCTGAAAACCAAGCAAAGCCATCAGTTAGATTCAGTTCACATGCAAAAACAGGGCCTGGATAAAAAAAAAAGAAAAATCAACTAATCAGCCGATCTACAAGGTTAAAACAAAATAAAGTCAACAGATCTGCTGATTTGGAGGTTGTGATTTGCCATCCAATTTGCGTGATTTTAGGCCAAAATCTGTAGGAGCAGTGTTGTAAAATGTGTTTTGCAAAAATCTGTCTGATGGTGGCGCTAGAGAGGGGCATGTGTGAAATCAGGGACGGAGGTTGTGATTTGACAATCAATTTGCGTGATTTTAGGCCAAAATCTGTAGGAGCAGTGTTCGCAAATGTTTTGCAAGAATCGGCCTCATGGTGGCGCGGGAGGGCCATGTGAGAAATCAGGCAGCCAAGGAGTGTGTGCAAAGTTTGGCATGGATAGGGGCAATGGTAACGGAGATATGAATAGGGCAAAAGTATGATGTCACACGGACAGAGTGACAGCCGGTGGAGGTTTCGATAGTAACTGCGACCTAACAGTCGCAATAATACTTACATCTCTTTAGTTAAATGCTTACATTGAAGAAAGAGATGAGGCCACACCCCAAACAATAGTGGACACAGGCAATAATCCACAACTGCACACTCCTGACAATATAAAACACATTCTCACTGTAAACGATAGAACCAAAATAACACAGTAAAACGGTAAAAGAGACCATACAAAATACAAGCAAACAGTCTTACCGGTTAACAGAGCAGCACACACTCAACTCAGCAGTGTTTTGTTCAAACTGTTCAGATGGATTCAATCGGCCGACGCCCAACAAGCAACCATCTTAGCTGCTGCATTCTGGGAAATGTAGTTTTTCTGAAAACCAAACAATTAAGATTCAGTTCACAGGCAAAAAAACTAAAAAAATCAACTAATCAGCCGATCTACAAGCTTAAAACTAAATAAAGTCGACAAATCTGCTTATCTACAAGCAATAATTACATTACCGAAATGAATCTTTTTACATTCCAATCCCAAAACCAGAAACAAACATTTCCGAGCCACATGTTCACTTACCAATTATCTTAGTCACGCAGCCTCAGTGTCAATATCAGAGTTGGTCAGGTGGATCTAAAAGCAATATAGTGTGGGTTAAATATAAATGGAGCAATGCTGTTAGAAATTGGAATAGTCTTGAAATGAAATGTGTACAAACCTGCAGCAGCTCCAATGAGGTTACTGAACAAACTGAAAAAAGACTGGCTTTATACAGGGTGTGGTGATTACGAATGCTCTGCAGCTGTGACTCAGGGACCGTGGTCAAAACATTGCATGTGAAAAATAAGAATATATTCCATTTGAAAAATAAAATAAAATGACTGTAATTCCCGCTGAACCGTGGGTTACAAGTGCACAGTGCACTAACCTACATTATTGCAAAGTGTGATTTAAATGTGACTTTGAATGTATGTTTTAGAGGCAGAAGAATAACGCACGCACGCACGCACGCACGCGCACGCACGCACGCACGCACGCACGCACGCACGCACGCACGCACGCACGCACGCACGCACGCACGCACGCACACACACGCACACACACACACACACACACACACACACACACACACACACACACACACACACACCTGTGCCTAACCATTCTGCATTAGAGGTGGGATTTATGGCTATTTGAAGTGAGACAGTACCATCGATCATAAAATGTGTGTGTAAATTAAGCTACCTTGACTGTTGTTATTCATAAAACACCTAAAAAAAACAAGCAGGCAACAATGAACTCGCTCCTCCACTTGTTCTCTCTCTCTCACTCACTCACTGTACTCAGTCAGTACTCAGTGGAGTAGCAAGGAGATGTTGAATTGGGGGGAGGGGGTCTCCCCCCCAAATGAACGGCTCTCTACTGCGCGAACCGGATCCCAACGTTCACTTCAAAGAGCCGTTCAAAAGGTTTGATTCGTTCGCGAACGTCCCAGCTCTATTCTGCATCTAGCCTAAGGACCAGATCATGGGAAAACCCTACTCACGTCAGGGTGGGGGGTCCCCAGTTCAAATATGATTCTTTTTGGTTTCAGTGATATTTGGACTTACCCTCTACGGTAGTTCATCATGAAAATGTTACTTTGCATGTATGTTTTAGAGGCAGAAGAATAATTTGCATACAACTTGCAATGTTGATTGAACTATTAAAAAAGCATGTTTCAATGTTTAAAAAATCCGATCTGACAGATCTTTAGATATTGGTCCAAAGTTCATGTAAAAAAAGTTCCGTGCACATGACGCGAAAGTTCCGGAATAAAAGCGGGTTTAAGTGTTTTACGAACTGCTCCAAAAGGCGGAAAATCGAAGGGCGGAGCTTACTTAACAAAGACACAGATGTCTTCAGCTTGAGTCAAGGCACGCGTGTAAGCAAGTTGCATGTCTTCAAACCAAACGAGGCATGACTTATGCCCCTTTAAAGTTTGAGTTTTCAAACGCTTCGTATAGCGCCCCCCTTTGGCCAATTGGAGTAAGATTGCTTTCAGTGATATTTGGACTAATCCTCTACATATTTGCCAAATGCCATGAACGTGTCACTTTGCATGTATGATTTAGAGGCAGAAGAATAATTTGCATATAACTGCAACATTGAGTGAATTATTAAAAAATAATGTTTCGCTTTAAAGAAAATCCGCCTGAGTTTTCAGACCGTATTGGTCCAAAGTTCATGTAAAAAAAGTTTCGCGCACATTACGCGAAAATCCCAGGAGGAGATACATTTTTACTGTTTTTCATATAATTCAAAATTGTGGGAGAAGTAAAGGTCAGAGGTCAAAAGTCAGAGCGTAAAAGTTGTTCGGCATGAGGAGACGCATAAGTGTATACAGGTTCCATTGCTGTACCTGAAACAGGGCATGAGCTACACCAGTTCAAAGTTTGCACTTTCGAAGGCTTCCTACAGCGCCACCCTTTGGCCGATTGTTGCGAGCTTCGCGTTTTAGCCGTTTGGCATGGTCCTCTGCCATACTGCCATGAACGTGTCACTTTGCAGTATGATTTAGAGGCAGAAGAATAATTTGCATGAAACTGCATTATACGGTTAATTATTAAAAAATAATGTTTCGCTTTAAAGAAAATCCGGCTAACTTTTCAGACCGTATTGGTCCAAAGTTCATGTAAAAAAAGTTTCGCGCACGTTACGCGAAAATCCCAGGAGGAGATACATTTTTACTGTTTTTCATAGAATTCAAAATTGTGGGAGAGGTAAAGGTCAGAGGTCAAAAGTCAGAGCGTAAAAGTTGTTCGGCATGAGGAGACGCCTAAGTGTATACAGGTTTCATTGCTGTACCTGAAACAGGGCATGAGCTACACCAGTTCAAAGTTTGCACTTTCCAAGGCTTCCTACAGCGCCACCCTTTGGCCGATTGTTGCGAGCTTCGCGTTTTAGCCGTTTGGCATAGTCCTCTGCCATACTGCCGAGTTTCGTAAAAAGCGACTGCACGGTCTAGCCGCTAGAGCAAAAGTGGCGGAAGAATAATAATAATAAATATAGCTGCAAGCAGCGATAAAGTGGCCAAGGCATAAATAGCAGGAAAGCAAAAAGGCATCAAGGGAAAGCAAAGAAGAAATCAAAGAAAAACTGGAAGCAGTGTTCTTCCGAACAGGTCTCCGGCAGGTCAGGTGTTTTTTTTTGGCCTAGTGGTGACTATAATAGGCCAAAGTCAAAAGGGTACCACGTGTTCTTTGGCCTTTCACGGCAATCGGACGCTGCATGTGGGATTTGAGGCATTTTGTTCCAAAAATGGGTTTTGCAAAAATTGACCCGCTGGTGGCGCTATAACAGGCCAATGTGAGAAGGGTGGCATCTGTTCCTTGGCCTAGTGGGAATGTGCGTGCAAAATCTCACACAAATAGCAGGCTGCGTTTGAGACATTTTGTTCAAAAAGGAGCAATCCTGCAAACCTTGGAATTCAATGTTAGCCAATTAGATAGAATATGATATTGGACAAATCCGTCATGATTACATCACTGTAGAGATACTGTGTGCCCATTTGTGTGATTATCGGATAAAATCTGAAGGAGTAATATCGAAGAATGCGTTTTCGGCCTTCTGGTGGCGCTATAAATTACAGAGACTCTGCCGATTTTACACTAATCGGCATAGTTATTGGTGAAAGCACAAATTGACCTCTACACAACATGTATGCAAAAGACTATATGCAACAGACATAAAATAGTTCCAAAGAACTCCTCAAGGTTTTAACTCAATATCTTTATTTTCCAACTTTTTCATTAGTTGTCTTTGTTGAAGAGTTGGTCATCAGGTTGTAAACCTTCAAAACAGAGGGTTAACAACCTAGCCATTTTCAGGCATGTCTTTTAAATCACAATGTTTTCAAATAATTCAAGTAGTAAACGTCTTCAAATAAAGTTTTTAAACATTAAGTATTGTGAAGTCTGAACCCAAACCAGCACACGGAAACTGTTCTCAAGGTGAAAACGCAATAAGCGTTGTTTTATTCAATGGGGCGTTCCCCTAAAACATGAAATAAAGTTCTTCCCAAAACCGGGGCTTTTAACACGTCTTCAAATAAAGTTTTTAAACATTAAGTATTGTTAAGTCTGAACCCAAACCAGCACACGGAAACAGTTCTCAAGGTGAAAACGCAATAAGCGTTGTTTTATTCAATGGGGCGTTCCCCTAAAACATGAAATAAAGTTCTTCCCAAAACCGGGGCTTTTAACTCAAAATATGCTTCTTTCCAGAACTTAACAAACAGGGGTTACATTCGAAACATATGTTTCACAGTATGCTGTTGCTTCCATTAACACATGTCATTTCTCTTCCAAGACTCAGATGCAGCTCCTAATTTGCCTACAATGGGAACAGATAGAACCACCATTAGCAATGTGGCAAAATACAGAGCAAATGTGCGACAGAGGAGAACATAGTGGAGTTTTGCTTACTGCTCGATGGAAGAGTCCCTTCGAGAGCCAGCTACACAGTGAAGCAGAGCTCGGTGGTTAAGAGCAAAAACATTTGGATTGCCTGACTCGGAGAAGCTGTGTTGCGGCCAGGTGCTGACAAATCAAACTGATTGCAACAAGCAGCCATCTTAGCTGCTGCATTCTGGGAAATGTAGTTTTTCTGAAAACCAAGCAAAGCCATCAGTTAGATTCAGTTCACATGCAAAAACAGGGCCTGGATAAAAAAAAAAAAGAAAAATCAACTAATCAGCCGATCTACAAGGTTAAAACAAAATAAAGTCAACAGATCTGCTGATTTGGAGGTTGTGATTTGCCATCCAATTTGCGTGATTTTAGGCCAAAATCTGTAGGAGCAGTGTTGTAAAATGTGTTTTGCAAAAATCTGTCTGATGGTGGCGCTAGAGAGGGGCATGTGTGAAATCAGGGACGGAGGTTGTGATTTGACAATCAATTTGCGTGATTTTAGGCCAAAATCTGTAGGAGCAGTGTTCGCAAATGTTTTGCAAGAATCGGCCTCATGGTGGCGCTGGAGGGCCATGTGAGAAATCAGGCAGCCAAGGAGTGTGTGCAAAGTTTGGCATGGATAGGGGCAATGGTAACGGAGATATGAATAGGGCAAAAGTATGATGTCACACGGACAGAGTGACAGCCGGTGGAGGTTTCGATAGTAACTGCGACCTAACAGTCGCAATAATACTTACATCTCTTTAGTTAAATGCTTACATTGAAGAAAGAGATGAGGCCACACCCCAAACAATAGTGGACACAGGCAATAATCCACAACTGCACACTCCTGACAATATAAAACACATTCTCACTGTAAACGATAGAACCAAAATAACACAGTAAAACGGTAAAAGAGACCATACAAAATACAAGCAAACAGTCTTACCGGTTAACAGAGCAGCACACACTCAACTCAGCAGTGTTTTGTTCAAACTGTTCAGATGGATTCAATCGGCCGACGCCCAACAAGCAACCATCTTAGCTGCTGCATTCTGGGAAATGTAGTTTTTCTGAAAACCAAACAATTAAGATTCAGTTCACAGGCAAAAAAACTAAAAAAATCAACTAATCAGCCGATCTACAAGCTTAAAACTAAATAAAGTCGACAAATCTGCTTATCTACAAGCAATAATTACATTACCGAAATGAATCTTTTTACATTCCAATCCCAAAACCAGAAACAAACATTTCCGAGCCACATGTTCACTTACCAATTATCTTAGTCACGCAGCCTCAGTGTCAATATCAGAGTTGGTCAGGTGGATCTAAAAGCAATATAGTGTGGGTTAAATATAAATGGAGCAATGCTGTTAGAAATTGGAATAGTCTTGAAATGAAATGTGTACAAACCTGCAGCAGCTCCAATGAGGTTACTGAACAAACTGAAAAAAGACTGGCTTTATACAGGGTGTGGTGATTACGAATGCTCTGCAGCTGTGACTCAGGGACCGTGGTCAAAACATTGCATGTGAAAAATAAGAATATATTCCATTTGAAAAATAAAATAAAATGACTGTAATTCCCGCTGAACCGTGGGTTACAAGTGCACAAGTGCACAGTGCACTAACCTACATTATTGCAAAGTGTGATTTAAATGTGACTTTGAATGTATGTTTTAGAGGCAGAAGAATAACGCACGCACGCACGCACGCGCACGCACGCACGCACGCACGCACGCACGCACGCACACACACACACACACACACACACACACACACACACACACACACACACACACACACACACACACACACACACACACACACACACACACACACACACACACACACACACACCTGTGCCTAACCATTCTGCATTAGAGGTGGGATTTATGGCTATTTGAAGTGAGACAGTACCATCGATCATAAAATGTGTGTGTAAATTAAGCTACCTTGACTGTTGTTATTCATAAAACACCTAAAAAAAACAAGCAGGCAACAATGAACTCGCTCCTCCACTTGTTCTCTCTCTCTCACTCACTCACTGTACTCAGTCAGTACTCAGTGGAGTAGCAAGGAGATGTTGAATTGGGGGGAGGGGGTCTCCCCCCCAAATGAACGGCTCTCTACTGCGCGAACCGGATCCCAACGTTCACTTCAAAGAGCCGTTCAAAAGGTTTGATTCGTTCGCGAACGTCCCAGCTCTATTCTGCATCTAGCCTAAGGACCAGATCATGGGAAAACCCTACTCACGTCAGGGTGGGGGGTCCCCAGTTCAAATATGATTCTTTTTGGTTTCAGTGATATTTGGACTTACCCTCTACGGTAGTTCATCATGAAAATGTTACTTTGCATGTATGTTTTAGAGGCAGAAGAATAATTTGCATACAACTTGCAATGTTGATTGAACTATTAAAAAAGCATGTTTCAATGTTTAAAAAATCCGATCTGACAGATCTTTAGATATTGGTCCAAAGTTCATGTAAAAAAAGTTCCGTGCACATGACGCGAAAGTTCCGGAATAAAAGCGGGTTTAAGTGTTTTACGAACTGCTCCAAAAGGCGGAAAATCGAAGGGCGGAGCTTACTTAACAAAGACACAGATGTCTTCAGCTTGAGTCAAGGCACGCGTGTAAGCAAGTTGCATGTCTTCAAACCAAACGAGGCATGACTTATGCCCCTTTAAAGTTTGAGTTTTCAAACGCTTCGTATAGCGCCCCCCTTTGGCCAATTGGAGTAAGATTGCTTTCAGTGATATTTGGACTAATCCTCTACATATTTGCCAAATGCCATGAACGTGTCACTTTGCATGTATGATTTAGAGGCAGAAGAATAATTTGCATATAACTGCAACATTGAGTGAATTATTAAAAAATAATGTTTCGCTTTAAAGAAAATCCGCCTGAGTTTTCAGACCGTATTGGTCCAAAGTTCATGTAAAAAAAGTTTCGCGCACATTACGCGAAAATCCCAGGAGGAGATACATTTTTACTGTTTTTCATATAATTCAAAATTGTGGGAGAAGTAAAGGTCAGAGGTCAAAAGTCAGAGCGTAAAAGTTGTTCGGCATGAGGAGACGCATAAGTGTATACAGGTTCCATTGCTGTACCTGAAACAGGGCATGAGCTACACCAGTTCAAAGTTTGCACTTTCGAAGGCTTCCTACAGCGCCACCCTTTGGCCGATTGTTGCGAGCTTCGCGTTTTAGCCGTTTGGCATGGTCCTCTGCCATACTGCCATGAACGTGTCACTTTGCAGTATGATTTAGAGGCAGAAGAATAATTTGCATGAAACTGCATTATACGGTTAATTATTAAAAAATAATGTTTCGCTTTAAAGAAAATCCGGCTAACTTTTCAGACCGTATTGGTCCAAAGTTCATGTAAAAAAAGTTTCGCGCACGTTACGCGAAAATCCCAGGAGGAGATACATTTTTACTGTTTTTCATAGAATTCAAAATTGTGGGAGAGGTAAAGGTCAGAGGTCAAAAGTCAGAGCGTAAAAGTTGTTCGGCATGAGGAGACGCATAAGTGTATACAGGTTTCATTGCTGTACCTGAAACAGGGCATGAGCTACACCAGTTCAAAGTTTGCACTTTCCAAGGCTTCCTACAGCGCCACCCTTTGGCCAATTGTTGCGAGGTTCGCGTTTTAGCCGTTTGGCATAGTTCTCTGCCATACTGCCGAGTTTCGTAAAAAGCGACTGCACGGTCTAGCCGCTAGAGCAAAAGTGGCGGAAGAATAATAATAATAAATATAGCTGCAAGCAGCGATAAAGTGGCCAAGGCAAAAGCATCAAGGGAAAGCAAAGAAGACATCAAAGAGAAACTAGAAGCAGTGTTCTTCCGAACAGGTCAGGTGTTTTTTTTGGCCCACTGGTGACTCTATAACAGGCCAATGTGAGAAGGGTGGCATCTGTTCCTTGGCCTAGTGGGAATGTGTGTGCAAAATCTCACACACATAGCAGGCTGCGTTTGAGACAATTTGTTCAAAAAGGAGCAATCCTGCAAACCTTGGAATTCAATTTTAGCCAATTAGATAGAATATGATATCGGACAAATCCGTCATGATCACATCACTGTAGAGATACTGTGTACTGATTTGTGTGATTTTCTGTCTATAGCTGCAGAGCGAGATGAACAAATCTCAGTGAGAGTTGCAAGGGCCCCATAGCCTAGTGCAGTGTTTGTTATTTTTGCCTTTTTCTTGAGTTTTGCCTTTTGTTCCCGTTCCCGAGTTCTTCATTTTTAGATTTTTGGCAAAGTTTATTTTTGCCATTTTTGAATTTTGGGTTTCACTGTACAACTGCATGGTGGGGGCTGGATAAATAAAAATCTTAACGAGACACAAATTGCTTATTATAAGCAGACATGGCAACCCAGAACCCAACTACTGACACTTTAATGCAAGGACAACAGGAAATCAAATGATGTTTTTCAGGACAGCTTTTTCAGCCCCCGCCTTTTTCAGGATATGAACAGGATAACAGGGGCGGTGCCAGGAATAACATGAATATATAGAGATAAATAGTAATACTGAATAAAAGTACGAAGGTATTGGCATCAACTTGAATTTTTTTGAAAATAGCAGATCTACAAGCTCACAATGCAATGCAACGCATGAGCATTTACTGGAGTAGCCTAGAAGTAAGACTATACAAGTGAAGTATAAAATACCTCAAAATTATACTAAGGATAGTATTTGAGTAAATGTACTCAGTTACTTTTACACCCCTGGCATTGTAGACCCAGATGCTTGTGAAACATGATAAAGAAATAGTCATGCAATAGTATGAATTTCAGTTTATTTACACAAAGGATTTGCAATTGCAAAATATTTGGCAGCATTATTTTCTGTAAGTGGCTAGCAGAGTCAGACTTAACTAAACTTAAATTGTTTTTATTGAAAAACGTTGAGGGGAAGGCGGCTGGGGGTCAAAACTTGGAACTTTAGGCGCTCACATGGGGCTGCCGTCCTGTGGGCAGAGCAGACTATGGATTCCAATTGGGGGGTGTTGGAACCCAGCCAGCCTAGGTGGGGGAGGGAGAGAGAAATGAGGTGAGCTTCAGAATAATTACAGTTGAGCCACAAGTTAGAGAAGAGGTGTTCAATCTGCCCGTTCCACACAATTCAGAATAATGAACCCACTTACACTGCCGTTCTTTGGCTTCAATGAAGCAATCTGGGAGCTGGTACTGATTGTCAGCTGATTGTCAGATGGGCTTCAGGTGTGAGGCTGAGCTTCCCCTGCATGGTTTGAAACAATAAACGAATAAATGAATGCACTCAAACATCATTACTTTATAAAGAAACTCAAAGTCATTACTTCAAAATCAAATCAAACTAGGAATGAGTGTCACTGCGGCTGCTTTTTCCTACCCATAACCATAGGTCAGACAGGATTGTGTCAGTCTTTCTGCAGGCTCGCCATCTTTCAGATTCAGTTCTAGGCAATAAACCTGGCCTGGATCAAAGAAAAAGGCCAAATGAATAGAAAAACAACAAATTCAAATAATCTGCTGCACTACAGGCTTGAAACAAAATAATTCCATTAATCTCCCCAACTAGGCATTGGCATTAAACTCAAAATACATCAATTCAATAATCAACGTTGCAGCTAACATACAAGCATTACATTCCAAAAGAAATCGTTTAACATTTAGATACCAAAACCAAAAACAACATAACATTTCAGAGCACATGGTCAGCTTACCAAGTGACACATTGTTCCCCAATCATACACAGCCAGTGTATCGAGTGGATCAGGTAGGTATGTTCAGGTGAGGTAAATCTAAAAGACAAATTATAGTATGGGTAAGTATAATGAATGAAACTGTTAGAAATTGGAATAGTTGTTGGAATAATGAACAGTGTACAGACCTGCAGCTGCTGCATAATGTAGCAGTGAGTAGCAGCAACCACCAGCACCATGCGGCTTCAAACAATCTGAGAGGGGGGGAGTGGCCTCAACTTAACCACTATTTATACCCTTGCTTAAGAAGGTTGCCATGTTTGGTCGGGTTGCCATGTTCAGTTGCAGTACCAGGGTTTTCACGGCAAAATGTTGTAAAATGTATTTTAAATGCATGAGGTAAGGCTTGAACAGGGGACTTCTGGAATGATAGACAAAGGCCTTACCATGTGAGCTATGCACAGCTCTGCACAGTGAGAAAATATTACTTTAAATGTTTGTTTTAGAAGCAGAAGAATAATTTGCATAAAACTTGCAATGTTGATAGAATTATTAAAAAAGCATGTTTCAATTTTTAAAAAATCCGATCTGACAGATCTTTAGATATTGGTCCAAAGTTCATGTAAAAAAAGTTCTGTGCACGTGACGCGAAAGTTCCGGAATAAAAGATGGTTTAAGTGTTTTACGAACTGCTCCAAAAGGCGGAAAATCGAAGGGCGGAGCTTACTTAACAAAGACACAGATGTCTTCAGCTTGAGTCAAGGCACGCGTGTAAGCAAGTTGCATGTCTTCAAACAAAACGAGGCATGACTTATGCCCCTTTAAAGTTTGAGTTTTCAAACGCTTCGTATAGCGCCCCCCTTTGGCCAATTGGAGTAAGATTGCTTTCAGTGATATTTGGACTAACCCTCGACATATTTGCCAAATGCCATGAACGTGTCACTTTGCATGTATGATTTAGAGGCAGAAGAATAATTTGCATAAAACTGCAACATTGAGTGAGTTATTAAAAAATAATGTTTCGCTTTAAAGAAAATCCGGCCGCTGTGCGATGACCGTGTTGGTCCAAAGTTCATGTAAAAAAAGTTTTGCGCACGTTACGCGAAAATCCCAGGAGGAGATAGATTTTGACTGTTTTTCATATAATTCAAAATTGTGGGAGAGGTAAAGGTCAGAGGTCAAAAGTCAGAGCGTAAAAGTTGTTCGGCATGAGGAGACGCATACGTGTATACAGGTTTCATTGCTGTACCTGAAACAGGGCATGAGCTACACCAGTTCAAAGTTTGCACTTTCGAAGGCTTCCTACAGCGCCACCCTTTGGCCGATTGTTGCGAGCTTCGCGTTTTAGCCGTTTGGCATAGTCCTCTGCCATACTGCCATGAACGTGTCACTTTGCATGTATGATTTAGAGGCAGAAGAATAATTTGCATGAAACTGCATTATACGGTTAATTATTAAAAAATAATGTTTCGCTTTAAAGAAAATCCGGCTAACTTTTCAGACCGTATTGGTCCAAAGTTCATGTAAAAAAAGTTTCGCGCACGTTACGCGAAAATCCCAGGAGGAGATACATTTTGACTGTTTTTCATATAATTCAAAATTGTGGGAGAGGTAAAGGTCAGAGGTCAAAAGTCAGAGCGTAAAAGTTGTTCGGCATGAGGAGACGCATAAGTGTATACAGGTTTCATTGCTGTACCTGAAACAGGGCATGAGCTACACCAGTTCAAAGTTTGCACTTTCCAAGGCTTCCTACAGCGCCACCCTTTGGCCGATTGTTGCGAGCTTCGCGTTTTAGCCGTTTGGCATAGGCCTCTGCCATACTGCCGAGTTTCGTAAAAAGCGACTGCACGGTCTAGCCGCTAGAGCAAAAGTGGCGGAATAATAATAATAATAATAATAATAGTGATGAAGTCCAATAACAATGAGTGGCCAAGGCATTGCCACTTCGTGGCCTTGGCCACTAAATATAGCTGCAAGCAGCGATAAAGTGGCCAAGGCATAAATAGCAGGAAAGCAAAAAGGCATCAAGGGAAAGCAAAGAAGAAATCAAAGAAAAACTGGAAGCAGTGTTCTTCCGAACAGGTCTCCGGCAGGTCAGGTGTTTTTTTTTTGGCCTAGTGGTGACTATAATAGGCCAAAGTCAAAAGGGTACCACGTGTTCTTTGGCCTTTCACGGCAATCGGACGCTGCATGCGGGATTTGAGGCATTTTGTTCCAAAAATGGGTTTTGCAAAAATTGACCCGCTGGTGGCGCTATAACAGGCCAATGTGAGAAGGGTGGCATCTGTTCCTTGGCCTAGTGGGAATGTGCGTGCAAAATCTCACACAAATAGCAGGCTGCGTTTGAGACATTTTGTTCAAAAAGGAGCAATCCTGCAAACCTTGGAATTCAATGTTAGCCAATTAGATAGAATATGATATTGGACAAATCCGTCATGATTACATCACTGTAGAGATACTGTGTGCCCATTTGTGTGATTATCGGATAAAATCTGAAGGAGTAATATCGAAGAATGCGTTTTCGGCCTTCTGGTGGCGCTATAAATGACAGAGACTCTGCCGATTTTACACTAATCGGCATAGTTATTGGTGAAAGCACAAATTGACCTCTACACAACATGTATGCAAAAGACTATATGCAACAGACATAAAATAGTTCCAAAGAACTCCTCAAGGTTTTAACTCAATATCTTTATTTTCCAACTTTTTCATTAGTTGTCTTTGTTGAAGAGTTGGTCATCAGGTTGTAAACCTTCAAAACAGAGGGTTAACAACCTAGCCATTTTCAGGCATGTCTTTTAAATCACAATGTTTTCAAATAATTCAAGTAGTAAACGTCTTCAAATAAAGTTTTTAAACATTAAGTCTGAACCCAAACCAGCACACGGAAACAGTTCTCAAGGTGAAAACGCAATAAGCGTTGTTTTATTCAATGGGGCGTTCCCCTAAAACATGAAATAAAGTTCTTCCCAAAACCGGGGCTTTTAACACGTCTTCAAATAAAGTTTTTAAACATTAAGTATTGTTAAGTCTGAACCCAAACCAGCACACGGAAACAGTTCTCAAGGTGAAAACGCAATAAGCGTTGTTTTATTCAATGGGGCGTTCCCCTAAAACATGAAATAAAGTTCTTCCCAAAACCGGGGCTTTTAACTCAAAATATGCTTCTTTCCAGAACTTAACATGCTTCTTTCCAGAACTTAACAAACAGGGGTTACATTCGAAACATATGTTTCACAGTATGCTGTTGCTTCCATTAACACATGCCATTTCTCTTCCAAGACTCAGATGCAGCTCCTAATTTGCCTACAATGAGAACAGATAGAACCACCATTAGCAATGTGGCAAAATACAGAGCAAATGTGCGACAGAGGAGAACATAGTGGAGTTTTGCTTACTGCTCGATGGAAGAGTCCCTTCGAGAGCCAGCTACACAGTGAAGCAGAGCTCGGTGGTTAAGAGCAAAAACATTTGGATTGCCTGACTCGGAGAAGCTGTGTTGCGGCCAGGTGCTGACAAATCAAACTGATTGCAACAAGCAGCCATCTTAGCTGCTGCATTCTGGGAAATGTAGTTTTTCTGAAAACCAAGCAAAGCCATCAGTTAGATTCAGTTCACATGCAAAAAACAGGGCCTGGATAAAAAAAATAAGAAAAATCAACTAATCAGCCGATCTACAAGGTTAAAACAAAATAAAGTCAACAGATCTGCTGATTTGGAGGTTGTGATTTGCCATCCAATTTGCGTGATTTTAGGCCAAAATCTGTAGGAGCAGTGTTGTAAAATGTGTTTTTGCAAAAATCTGTCTGATGGTGGCGCTAGAGAGGGGCATGTGTGAAATCAGGGACGGAGGTTGTGATTTGACAATCAATTTGCGTGATTTTAGGCCAAAATCTGTAGGAGCAGTGTTCGCAAATGTTTTGCAAGAATCGGCCTCATGGTGGCGCTGGAGGGCCATGTGAGAAATCAGGCAGCCAAGGAGTGTGTGCAAAGTTTGGCATGGATAGGGGCAATGGTAACGGAGATATGAATAGGGCAAAAGTATGATGTCACACGGACAGAGTGACAGCCGGTGGAGGTTTCGATAGTAACTGCGACCTAACAGTCGCAATAATACTCACATCTCTTTAGTTAAATGCTTACATTGAAGAAAGAGATGAGGCCACACCCCAAACAATAGTGGACACAGGCAATAATCCACAACTGCACACTCCTGACAATATAAAACACATTCTCACTGTAAACGATAGAACCAAAATAACACAGTAAAACGGTAAAAGAGACCATACAAAATACAAGCAAACAGTCTTACCGGTTAACAGAGCAGCACACACTCAACTCAGCAGTGTTTTGTTCAAACTGTTCAGATGGATTCAATCGGCCGACGCCCAACAAGCAACCATCTTAGCTGCTGCATTCTGGGAAATGTAGTTTTTCTGAAAACCAAACAATTAAGATTCAGTTCACAGGCAAAAAAACTAAAAAAATCAACTAATCAGCCGATCTACAAGCTTAAAACTAAATAAAGTCGACAAATCTGCTTATCTACAAGCAATAATTACATTACCGAAATGAATCTTTTTACATTCCAATCCCAAAACCAGAAACAAACATTTCCGAGCCACATGTTCACTTACCAATTATCTTAGTCACGCAGCCTCAGTGTCAATATCAGAGTTGGTCAGGTGGATCTAAAAGCAATATAGTGTGGGTTAAATATAAATGGAGCAATGCTGTTAGAAATTGGAATAGTCTTGAAATGAAATGTGTACAAACCTGCAGCAGCTCCAATGAGGTTACTGAACAAACTGAAAAAAGACTGGCTTTATACAGGGTGTGGTGATTACGAATGCTCTGCAGCTGTGACTCAGGGACCGTGGTCAAAACATTGCATGTGAAAAATAAGAATATATTCCATTTGAAAAATAAAATAAAATGACTGTAATTCCCGCTGAACCGTGGGTTACAAGTGCACAAGTGCACAGTGCACTAACCTACATTATTGCAAAGTGTGATTTAAATGTGACTTTGAATGTATGTTTTAGAGGCAGAAGAATAACGCACGCACGCACGCACGCACGCACGCACGCACGCACGCACGCGCGCACGCGCACGCGCACACACACACACACACACACACACACACACACACACACACACACACATACACACACACACACACACACACACACCTGTGCCTAACCATTCTGCATTAGAGGTGGGATTTATGGCTATTTGAAGTGAGACAGTACCATCGATCATAAAATGTGTGTGTAAATTAAGCTACCTTGACTGTTGTTATTCATAAAACACCTAAAAAAAACAAGCAGGCAACAATGAACTCGCTCCTCCACTTGTTCTCTCTCTCTCACTCACTCACTGTACTCAGTCAGTACTCAGTGGAGTAGCAAGGAGATGTTGAATTGGGGGGAGGGGGTCTCCCCCCCAAATGAACGGCTCTCTACTGCGCGAACCGGATCCCAACGTTCACTTCAAAGAGCCGTTCAAAAGATTTGATTCGTTCGCGAACGTCCCAGCTCTATTCTGCATCTAGCCTAAGGACCAGATCATGGGAAAACCCTACTCACGTCAGGGTGGGGGGTCCCCAGTTCAAATATGATTCTTTTTGGTTTCAGTGATATTTGGACTTACCCTCTACGGTAGTTCATCATGAAAATGTTACTTTGCATGTATGTTTTAGAGGCAGAAGAATAATTTGCATACAACTTGCAATGTTGATTGAACTATTAAAAAAGCATGTTTCAATGTTTAAAAAATCCGATCTGACAGATCTTTAGATATTGGTCCAAAGTTCATGTAAAAAAAGTTCCGTGCACATGACGCGAAAGTTCCGGAATAAAAGCGGGTTTAAGTGTTTTACGAACTGCTCCAAAAGGCGGAAAATCGAAGGGCGGAGCTTACTTAACAAAGACACAGATGTCTTCAGCTTGAGTCAAGGCACGCGTGTAAGCAAGTTGCATGTCTTCAAACCAAACGAGGCATGACTTATGCCCCTTTAAAGTTTGAGTTTTCAAACGCTTCGTATAGCGCCCCCCTTTGGCCAATTGGAGTAAGATTGCTTTCAGTGATATTTGGACTAATCCTCTACATATTTGCCAAATGCCATGAACGTGTCACTTTGCATGTATGATTTAGAGGCAGAAGAATAATTTGCATATAACTGCAACATTGAGTGAATTATTAAAAAATAATGTTTTGCTTTAAAGAAAATCCGCCTGAGTTTTCAGACCGTATTGGTCCAAAGTTCATGTAAAAAAAGTTTCGCGCACATTACGCGAAAATCCCAGGAGGAGATACATTTTTACTGTTTTTCATATAATTCAAAATTGTGGGAGAAGTAAAGGTCAGAGGTCAAAAGTCAGAGCGTAAAAGTTGTTCGGCATGAGGAGACGCATAAGTGTATACAGGTTCCATTGCTGTACCTGAAACAGGGCATGAGCTACACCAGTTCAAAGTTTGCACTTTCGAAGGCTTCCTACAGCGCCACCCTTTGGCCGATTGTTGCGAGCTTCGCGTTTTAGCCGTTTGGCATGGTCCTCTGCCATACTGCCATGAACGTGTCACTTTGCAGTATGATTTAGAGGCAGAAGAATAATTTGCATGAAACTGCATTATACGGTTAATTATTAAAAAATAATGTTTCGCTTTAAAGAAAATCCGGCTAACTTTTCAGACCGTATTGGTCCAAAGTTCATGTAAAAAAAGTTTCGCGCACGTTACGCGAAAATCCCAGGAGGAGATACATTTTTACTGTTTTTCATAGAATTCAAAATTGTGGGAGAGGTAAAGGTCAGAGGTCAAAAGTCAGAGCGTAAAAGTTGTTCGGCATGAGGAGACGCATAAGTGTATACAGGTTTCATTGCTGTACCTGAAACAGGGCATGAGCTACACCAGTTCAAAGTTTGCACTTTCGAAGGCTTCCTACAGCGCCACCCTTTGGCCGATTGTTGCGAGCTTCGCGTTTTAGCCGTTTGGCATAGTCCTCTGCCATACTGCCGAGTTTCGTAAAAAGCGACTGCACGGTCTAGCCGCTAGAGCAAAAGTGGCGGAAGAATAATAATAATAAATATAGCTGCAAGCAGCGATAAAGTGGCCAAGGCAAAAGCATCAAGGGAAAGCAAAGAAGACATCAAAGAGAAACTAGAAGCAGTGTTCTTCCGAACAGGTCAGGTGTTTTTTTTGGCCCACTGGTGACTCTATAACAGGCCAATGTGAGAAGGGTGGCATCTGTTCCTTGGCCTAGTGGGAATGTGTGTGCAAAATCTCACACACATAGCAGGCTGCGTTTGAGACAATTTGTTCAAAAAGGAGCAATCCTGCAAACCTTGGAATTCAATTTTAGCCAATTAGATAGAATATGATATCGGACAAATCCGTCATGATCACATCACTGTAGAGATACTGTGTACTGATTTGTGTGATTTTCTGTCTATAGCTGCAGAGCGAGATGAACAAATCTCAGTGAGAGTTGCAAGGGCCCCATAGCCTAGTGCAGTGTTTGTTATTTTTGCCTTTTTCTTGAGTTTTGCCTTTTGTTCCCGTTCCCGAGTTCTTCATTTTTAGATTTTTGGCAAAGTTTATTTTTGCCATTTTTGAATTTTGGGTTTCACTGTACAACTGCATGGTGGGGGCTGGATAAATAAAAATCTTAACGAGACACAAATTGCTTATTATAAGCAGACATGGCAACCCAGAACCCAACTACTGACACTTTAATGCAAGGACAACAGGAAATCAAATGATGTTTTTCAGGACAGCTTTTCAGCCCCCGCCTTTTTCAGGATATGAACAGGATAACAGGGGCGGTGCCAGGAATAACATGAATATATAGAGATAAATAGTAATACTGAATAAAAGTACGAAGGTATTGGCATCAACTTGAATTTTTTTGAAAATAGCAGATCTACAAGCTCACAATGCAATGCAACGCATGAGCATTTACTGGAGTAGCCTAGACGTAAGACTATACAAGTGAAGTATAAAATACCTCAAAATTATACTAAGGATAGTATTTGAGTAAATGTACTCAGTTACTTTTACACCCCTGGCATTGTAGACCCAGATGCTTGTGAAACATGATAAAGAAATAGTCATGCAATAGTATGAATTTCAGTTTATTTACACAAAGGATTTGCATGCAAAATATTTGGCAGCATTATTTTCTGTAAGTGGCTAGCAGAGTCAGACTTAACTAAACTTAAATTGTTTTTATTGAAAAACGTTGAGGGGAAGGCGGCTGGGGGTCAAAACTTGGAACTTTAGACGCTCACATGGGGCTGCCGTCCTGTGGGCAGAGCAGACTATGGATTCCAATTGGGGGGTGTTGGAACCCAGCCAGCCTAGGTGGGGGAGGGAGAGAGAAATGAGGTGAGCTTCAGAATAATTACAGTTGAGCCACAAGTTAGAGAAGAGGTGTTCAATCTGCCCGTTCCACACAATTCAGAATAATGAACCCACTTACACTGCCGTTCTTTGGCTTCAATGAAGCAATCTGGGAGCTGGTACTGATTGTCAGCTGATTGTCAGATGGGCTTCAGGTGTGAGGCTGAGCTTCCCCTGCATGGTTTGAAACAATAAACGAATAAATGAATGCACTCAAACATCATTACTTTATAAAGAAACTCAAAGTCATTACTTCAAAATCAAATCAAACTAGGAATGAGTGTCACTGCGGCTGCTTTTTCCTACCCATAACCATAGGTCAGACAGGATTGTGTCAGTCTTTCTGCAGGCTCGCCATCTTTCAGATTCAGTTCTAGGCAATAAACCTGGCCTGGATCAAAGAAAAAGGCCAAATGAATAGAAAAACAACAAATTCAAATAATCTGCTGCACTACAGGCTTGAAACAAAATAATTCCATTAATCTCCCCAACTAGGCATTGGCATTAAACTCAAAATACATCAATTCAATAATCAACGTTGCAGCTAACATACAAGCATTACATTCCAAAAGAAATCGTTTAACATTTAGATACCAAAACCAAAAACAACATAACATTTCAGAGCACATGGTCAGCTTACCAAGTGACACATTGTTCCTCCATCATACACAGCCAGTGTATCGAGTGGATCAGGTAGGTATGTTCAGGTGAGGTAAATCTAAAAGACAAATTATAGTATGGGTAAGTATAATGAATGAAACTGTTAGAAATTGGAATAGTTGTTGGAATAATGAACAGTGTACAGACCTGCAGCTGCTGCATAATGTAGCAGTGAGTAGCAGCAACCACCAGCACCATGCGGCTTCAAACAATCTGAGAGGGGGGGAGTGGCCTCAACTCAACCACTATTTATACCCTTGCTTAAGAAGGTTGCCATGTTTGGTCGGGTTGCCATGTTCAGTTGCAGTACCAGGGTTTTCACGGCAAAATGTTGTAAAATGTATTTTAAATGCATGAGGTAAGGCTTGAACAGGGGACTTCTGGAATGATAGACAAAGGCCTTACCATGTGAGCTATGCACAGCTCTGCACAGTGAGAAAATATTACTTTAAATGTTTGTTTTAGAAGCAGAAGAATAATTTGCATAAAACTTGCAATGTTGATAGAATTATTAAAAAAGCATGTTTCAATTTTTAAAAAATCCGATCTGACAGATCTTTAGATATTGGTCCAAAGTTCATGTAAAAAAAGTTCTGTGCACGTGACGCGAAAGTTCCGGAATAAAAGATGGTTTAAGTGTTTTACGAACTGCTCCAAAAGGCGGAAAATCGAAGGGCGGAGCTTACTTAACAAAGACACAGATGTCTTCAGCTTGAGTCAAGGCACGCGTGTAAGCAAGTTGCATGTCTTCAAACCAAACGAGGCATGACTTATGCCCCTTTAAAGTTTGAGTTTTCAAACGCTTCGTATAGCGCCCCCCTTTGGCCAATTGGAGTAAGATTGCTTTCAGTGATATTTGGACTAATCCTCTACATATTTGCCAAATGCCATGAACGTGTCACTTTGCATGTATGATTTAGAGGCAGAAGAATAATTTGCATATAACTGCAACATTGAGTGAATTATTAAAAAATAATTTTTCGCTTTAAAGAAAATCCGCCTGAGTTTTCAGACCGTATTGGTCCAAAGTTCATGTAAAAAAAGTTTCGCGCACATTACGCGAAAATCCCAGGAGGAGATACATTTTTACTGTTTTTCATATAATTCAAAATTGTGGGAGAAGTAAAGGTCAGAGGTCAAAAGTCAGAGCGTAAAAGTTGTTCGGCATGAGGAGACGCATAAGTGTATACAGGTTCCATTGCTGTACCTGAAACAGGGCATGAGCTACACCAGTTCAAAGTTTGCACTTTCGAAGGCTTCCTACAGCGCCACCCTTTGGCCGATTGTTGCGAGCTTCGCGTTTTAGCCGTTTGGCATGGTCCTCTGCCATACTGCCATGAACGTGTCACTTTGCAGTATGATTTAGAGGCAGAAGAATAATTTGCATGAAACTGCATTATACGGTTAATTATTAAAAAATAATGTTTCGCTTTAAAGAAAATCCGGCTAACTTTTCAGACCGTATTGGTCCAAAGTTCATGTAAAAAAAGTTTCGCGCACGTTACGCGAAAATCCCAGGAGGAGATACATTTTTACTGTTTTTCATAGAATTCAAAATTGTGGGAGAGGTAAAGGTCAGAGGTCAAAAGTCAGAGCGTAAAAGTTGTTCGGCATGAGGAGACGCATAAGTGTATACAGGTTTCATTGCTGTACCTGAAACAGGGCATGAGCTACACCAGTTCAAAGTTTGCACTTTCGAAGGCTTCCTACAGCGCCACCCTTTGGCCGATTGTTGCGAGCTTCGCGTTTTAGCCGTTTGGCATAGTCCTCTGCCATACTGCCGAGTTTCGTAAAAAGCGACTGCACGGTCTAGCCGCTAGAGCAAAAGTGGCGGAATAATAATAATAATAATAATAATAGTGATGAAGTCCAATAACAATGAGTGGCCAAGGCATTGCCACTTCGTGGCCTTGGCCACTAAATATAGCTGCAAGCAGCGATAAAGTGGCCAAGGCAGAAAAAGCAGGAAAGCAAAAAAGCATCAAGGGAAAGCAAAGAACAAATCAAAGAAAAACTGGAAGCAGTGTTCTTCCGAACAGGTCTCCGGCAGGTCAGGTGTTTTTTGTTTGTTTTTTTTGGCCTAGTGGTGACTATAATAGGTACATGATATCATTGCAATCCTTGGCAATCACAACATAGGTGTAGACATGACAGTTTGTATTATAATGCTTGTTTCAGGATTTATGATGCAAAATACATTATTTAGTAATGGCGGATATTAAAATGATCTGGAGTTAGATCAGACGTGTCAACATTAAAGAGTTTGACATATGCACATGCCATGGGCATCCAGGATGTTAACATCAACTCAACCCAACGTGGGGTTTGAACTGCCAACCATCCGTATACCAGGCACAGGCACTGACCACTACACTACGGCAGTCACACATTTTGGACCTGTCATTTTAAAAAAAAAGAAAAGAAAAAAGAAAAAGTTTCATGTAAATCTACAGTAGTTGTGGGGCTCATTTTAAACATGAACGTGATCTGGAGTTAGATCAGACGTGTCAACATTAAAGAGTTTGACATATGCACATGCCATGGGCATCCAGGGTGTTAACAACAACTCAACCCGAGGTGGGATTTGAACTGACAACCATCCGTATACCAGGCACAGGCACTGACCACTACACTACAGCAGCCACACATAATGGACCTGTCATTTAAAAAAAAAAAGGAAAGAAAAAAGAAAAAGTTTCATGTAATGTACTTGACGCCTTCTTTCAAAATGATATAGTGCCCCCCTTTGGCCAATTGGGGTAAGATTGGTTTCAGCGATGTTTGGACTAACCCTCTACAGTAGTTCATCATGAAAACTTTACTTTGCATGTATGTTTTAGAGGCAGAAGAATAATTTGCATACAACTTGCAATGTTGATTGAATTATTAAAAAAGCATGTTTCAATGTTTAAAAAATCCGATCTGACAGATCTTTAGATATTGGTCCAAAGTTCATGTAAAAAAAGTTCCGTACACGTGACGCGAAAGTTCCGGAATAAAAGCGGGTTTAAGTGTTTTACAAACTGCTCAAATTGGCGGAAAATCTAAGGGCGGAGCTTACTTAACAAAGACACAGATGTCTTCCGCTTGAGTCAAGGCACGCGTGTAAGCAAGTTGCATGTCTTCAAACGAAACGAGGCATGACTTATGCCCCTTTAAAGTTTGAGTTTTCAAACGCTTCATATAGCGCCCCCCTTTGGCCAATTGGAGTAAGATTGCTTTCAGTGATATTTGCACTAACCCTCTACACATTTGCCAAATGCCATGAACGTGTCACTTTGCATGTATGATTTAGAGGCAGAAGAATAATTTGCATAAAACTGCAACATTGAGTGAATTATTAAAAAATAATGTTTCGCTTTAAAGAAAATCCGCCTAAGTTTTCAGACCGTATTGGTCCAAAGTTCATGTAAAAAAAGTTTCGCGCACATTACGCGAAAATCCCAGGAGGAGATACATTTTGACTGTTTTTCATATAATTCAAAATTGTGGGAGAAGTAAAGGTCAGAGGTCAAAAGTCAGAGCGTAAAAGTTGTTCGGCATGAGGAGACGCATAAGTGTATACAGGTTTCATTGCTGTACCTGAAACAGGGCATGAGCTACACCAGTTCAAAGTTGGCATTTTTCAAAGGCTTCCTACAGCGCCACCCTTTGGCCGATTGTTGCGAGCTTCGCGTTTTAGCCGTTTGGCATAGTCCTCTGCCATACTGCCGAGTTTCGTAAAAAGCGACTGCACGGTCTAGCCGCTAGAGAAAAAGTGGCGGAATAATAATAATAAATATAGCTGCAAGCAGCGATAAAGTGGCCAAGGCATAAATAGCAGGAAAGCAAAAAGGCATCAAGGGAAAGCAAAGAAGACATCAAAGAAAAACTAGAAGCAGTGTTCTTCCGAACAGGACTTCGGCAGGTCAGGTAGGTTTTTTTGGCCTAGTGGTGACTCTATAATAGGCCAAAGTGAAAAGGGTGCCATGCGTTCTTGGGCCTTTCACGGCAATCGTACGTTGCATGCAGGAGGCATTTTGTTCCAAAAATGTGTTTTGCTAAAGTTGACCCGCTGGTGGCGCTATAACAGGCCAATGTGAGAAGGGTGGCATCTGTTCCTTGGCCTAGTGGGAATGTGTGTGCAAAATCTCACACGCATAGCAGGCTACGTTCATGATTTGAGACATTTTGTTCAAAAAGGAGCAATCCTGCAAACCTTGGAATTCAATGTTAGCCAATTAGATGATATCGGACAAATCCGTCATGATTACATCACTGTAGAGATACTGTGTGTACTGATTTGTGGGATTTTCTGATAAAATCTGAAGGAGTAATATCGAAGAATGTGTTTTCGGCCTTCTGGTGGCAGATGTGAAAAATGCAGGGCACAGGTTTTTCCTTGGCCTCTGGGAAGTGTGCATACAAAGTTTTACACTAATCGGGGGAGTTATAGATAAAAGCACAAATTGACCTTTACACAACATGTATGCAAAATAATATATGCAACAGACATAAAATACTGTGATACTATTCACCCAGTTTGCTAATGTACATAGTAAGCCTTGCCAAGCCATGAAGACCATAACTGTAAAGTCTACCAAATGTCATGATTTTAAGCTCATATCAACCCCAAGCGGGATTCTATCCAACGTCCTTCTGCATGAAAGGCACATGCCCTGACCACTACACTAGACAGCCACAGCATCTGTTAACCATGTTTGTTTAAAAAAAAAAAAAAAAAAAAAAAGTTCTATGTAGGCTGAGTGCCTTGATTTTATTGATTTTCTTTTTCTTCATATTTTGGAGGCTTGTGGTGAAATCAATCTGAGTAAATGTAATCTGAGTATTTCTGAAATTTTCGAGTGATCATATTTTCTTGTGCACGTGACCCCATATTGGAGGCCATATTGGAGGCTCGGTCTAGCCGCCTGTGCCCTATAGACATATGCACCCTGCTTAAAGATATTGCACGCACACGCATGCACGCACGCCACACAGCGAGAGAGCTGCAAGGCCCTATCCATGGGCTGCGTTTATTATTTTTCCTTTATCTTGAGTTTTGCCTTTTGTTCCTGAGTTCTATTTTTGTCAAAGTTTATTTTTGCTATTTTTGAATTTTGGGTTTCATTGTAGGCTACAAAATTGCATGGAGGCGGCTGGATAAATGAAAATCTTAAAACACCTCTCTTAAGCCGTTCTTTAGAGCCTAGGCCATCAGCCAACTTCACACACTGGTTTAAAAATATTAGAATGCCCAATAAGCAACTATAGTATTTTTATAGACACAAGCATACATGGCAACCCAGGTACATTCAGAGCCCAGAGCCTAGAACGTCAACTACTGACACTTTAATGCAAGGACAACAGGAAACCAAATTATGTTTTTCAGTACGTCTTTTTCAGCCTCCGCCTCTTTCAGGATATGAACAGGATAACAGGGGCGGTGCCAGGAATAACATGAATATATAGAGATAATACTGAATGAAAGTACAAAGGTATTGGCATCAACTTGACATTTTTTTAAAATAGCAGATCTACAAGCTCACAATGCAATGCAACGCATGAGCATTTACTGGAGTAGCCTAGAAGTAAGAGTATACAAGTGAAGTATAAAATACCTCAAAATTATACTAAGGATAGTATTTGAGTAAATGTACTCAGTTACTTTTACACCACTGGCATTGTAGACCCAGATGCTTGTGAAACATGATAAAGAAATAGTCATGCAATAGTATGAATTTGAGTTTATTTACACAAAGGATTTGCAATTGCAAAATATTGTAGCAGCATTATTTTCTGTAAGTGGCTAGCAGAGTCAGACTTAACTAAACTTAAATTGTTTTTATTGAAAAACGTTGAGGGGAAGGCGGCTGGGGGTCAAAACTTGGAACTTTAGGGGCTCACATGGGGCTGCTGTCCTGTGGGCAGAGCAGACTATGGATTCCAATTGGGGGGTGTTGGAACCCAGCCAGCCTAGGTGGGGGAGGGAGAGAGAAATGAGGTGAGCTTCAGAATAATTACAGTTGAGCCACAAGGTAGAGAAGAGGTGTTCAATCTGCCCGTTCCACACAGTTCAGAATAATGAACCCACTTACACTGCCTTTCTTTGGCTTCAATGAAGCAATCTGGGAGCTGGTACTGATTGTCAGCTGATTGTCAGATGGGCTTCAGGTGTGAGGCTGAGCTTCCGCTGCATGGTTTGAAACAATAAATGAATAAATGAATGCACTCAAACATCATTACTTTATAAAGAAACTCAAAGTCATTACTTCAAAATCAAATCAAACTAGGAATGAGTGTCACTGCGGCTGCTTTTTCCTACCCATAACCATAGGTCAGACAGGATTGTGTCAGTCTTTCTGCAGGCTCGCCATCTTTCAGATTCAGTTCTAGGCAATAAACCTGGCCTGGATCAAAGAAAAAGGCCAAATGAATAGAAAAACAACAAATTCAAATAATCTGCTGCACTACAGGCTTGAAACAAAATAATTCCATTAATCTGCCCAACTAGGCATTGGCATTAAACTCAAAATACATCAATTCAATAATCAACGTTGCAGCTAACATACAAGCATTACATTCCAAAAGAAATCGTTTAACATTTAGATCCCAAAACCAAAAACAACATAACATTTCAGAGCACATGGTTAGCTTACCAAGTCACATTGTTCCTCCATCACACACAGCCAGTGTATCGAGTGGATCAGGTAGGTATGGTCAGGTGAGGTAAATCTAAAAGCCAAATTATAGTATGGGTAAGTATAATGAATGAAACTGTTAGAAATTGGAATAGTTGTTGGAATAATGAACAGTGTACAGACCTGCAGCTGCTGCATAATGTAGCAGTGAGTAGCAGCAACCACCAGCACCATGCGGCTTCCAACAATCTGAGAGGGGGGGAGTGGCCTCAACTCAACCACTATTTATACCCTTGCTTAAGAAGGTTGCCATGTTTGGTCGGGTTGCCATGTTCAGTTGCAGTACCAGGGTTTTCACGGCAAAATGTTGTAAAATGTATTTTAAATGCATGAGGTAAGGCTTGAACAGGGGACTTCTGGAATGATAGACAAAGGCCTTACCAGGTGAGCTATGCACAGCTCTGCACAGTGAGAAAATATTACTTTAAATGTTTGTTTTAGAGGCAGAAGAATAATTTGCATACAACTTGCAATATTGATTGAATTATTAAAAATGCATGTTTCAATTTTTAAAAAATCCGATCTGACAGATCTTTAGATGTTGGTCCAAAGTTCATGTAAAAAAAGTTCTGTGCACGTGACGCGAAAGTTCCGGAATAAAAGCGGGTTTAAGTGTTTTACAAACTGCTCAAAATGGCGGAAAATCTATGGACGAAGCTTACTTAACAAAGACAAGGATGGCTTCCGCTTGAGTCAAGGCACGTGTGTAACCAAGTTGCATGTCTTTAAACGAAACGAGGCATGACTTATGCCCCTTTAAAGTTTGAGTTTTCAAACGCTTCGTATAGCGCCCCCCTTTGGCCAATTGGAGTAAGATTGCTTTCAGTGATATTTGGACTAACCCTCGACATATTTGCCAAATGCCATGAACGTGTCACTTTGCATGTATGATTTAGAGGCAGAAGAATAATTTGCATAAAACTGCAACATTGAGTGAATTATTAAAAAATAATGTTTCGCTTTAAAGAAAATCCGGCTAACTTTTCAGACCGTATTGGTCCAAAGTTCATGTAAAAAAAGTTTCGCGCACGTTACGCGAAAATCCCAGGAGGAGATACATTTTGACTGTTTTTCATATAATTCAAAATTGTGGGAGAAGTAAAGGTCAGAGGTCAAAAGTCAGAGCGTAAAAGTTGTTCGGCATGAGGAGACGCATAAGTGTATACAGGTTTCATTGCTGTACCTGAAACAGGGCATGAGCTACACCAGTTCAAAGTTGGCATTTTTCAAAGGCTTCCTACAGCGCCACCCTTTGGCCGATTGTTGCGAGCTTCGCGTTTTAGCCGTTTGGCATAGTCCTCTGCCATACTGCCGAGTTTCGTAAAAAGCGACTGCACGGTCTAGCCGCTAGAGCAAAAGTGGCGGAATAATAATAATAATAATAATAATAGTGATGAAGTCCAATAACAATGAGTGGCCAAGGCATTGCCACTTCGTGGCCTTGGCCACTAATAATAATAATAGTGATGAAGTCCAATAACAATGAGTGGCCAAGGCATTGCCACTTCGTGGCCTTGGCCACTAAATATAGCTGCAAGCAGCGATAAAGTGGCCAAGGCATAAATAGCAGGAAAGCAAAAAGGCATCAAGGGAAAGCAAAGAAGAAATCAAAGAAAAACTGGAAGCAGTGTTCTTCCGAACAGGTCTCCGGCAGGTCAGGTGTTTTTTTTTTGGCCTAGTGGTGACTATAATAGGCCAAAGTCAAAAGGGTACCACGTGTTCTTTGGCCTTTCACGGCAATCGGACGCTGCATGTGGGATTTGAGGCATTTTGTTCCAAAAATGGGTTTTGCAAAAATTGACCCGCTGGTGGCGCTATAACAGGCCAATGTGAGAAGGGTGGCATCTGTTCCTTGGCCTAGTGGGAATGTGCGTGCAAAATCTCACACAAATAGCAGGCTGCGTTTGAGACATTTTGTTCAAAAAGGAGCAATCCTGCAAACCTTGGAATTCAATGTTAGCCAATTAGATAGAATATGATATTGGACAAATCCGTCATGATTACATCACTGTAGAGATACTGTGTGCCCATTTGTGTGATTATCGGATAAAATCTGAAGGAGTAATATCGAAGAATGCGTTTTCGGCCTTCTGGTGGCGCTATAAATTACAGAGACTCTGCCGATTTTACACTAATCGGCATAGTTATTGGTGAAAGCACAAATTGACCTCTACACAACATGTATGCAAAAGACTATATGCAACAGACATAAAATAGTTCCAAAGAACTCCTCAAGGTTTTAACTCAATATCTTTATTTTCCAACTTTTTCATTAGTTGTCTTTGTTGAAGAGTTGGTCATCAGGTTGTAAACCTTCAAAACAGAGGGTTAACAACCTAGCCATTTTCAGGCATGTCTTTTAAATCACAATGTTTTCAAATAATTCAAGTAGTAAACGTCTTCAAATAAAGTTTTTAAACATTAAGTATTGTGAAGTCTGAACCCAAACCAGCACACGGAAACTGTTCTCAAGGTGAAAACGCAATAAGCGTTGTTTTATTCAATGGGGCGTTCCCCTAAAACATGAAATAAAGTTCTTCCCAAAACCGGGGCTTTTAACACGTCTTCAAATAAAGTTTTTAAACATTAAGTATTGTTAAGTCTGAACCCAAACCAGCACACGGAAACAGTTCTCAAGGTGAAAACGCAATAAGCGTTGTTTTATTCAATGGGGCGTTCCCCTAAAACATGAAATAAAGTTCTTCCCAAAACCGGGGCTTTTAACTCAAAATATGCTTCTTTCCAGAACTTAACAAACAGGGGTTACATTCGAAACATATGTTTCACAGTATGCTGTTGCTTCCATTAACACATGTCATTTCTCTTCCAAGACTCAGATGCAGCTCCTAATTTGCCTACAATGGGAACAGATAGAACCACCATTAGCAATGTGGCAAAATACAGAGCAAATGTGCGACAGAGGAGAACATAGTGGAGTTTTGCTTACTGCTCGATGGAAGAGTCCCTTCGAGAGCCAGCTACACAGTGAAGCAGAGCTCGGTGGTTAAGAGCAAAAACATTTGGATTGCCTGACTCGGAGAAGCTGTGTTGCGGCCAGGTGCTGACAAATCAAACTGATTGCAACAAGCAGCCATCTTAGCTGCTGCATTCTGGGAAATGTAGTTTTTCTGAAAACCAAGCAAAGCCATCAGTTAGATTCAGTTCACATGCAAAAACAGGGCCTGGATAAAAAAAAAAAAAAAATCAACTAATCAGCCGATCTACAAGGTTAAAACAAAATAAAGTCAACAGATCTGCTGATTTGGAGGTTGTGATTTGCCATCCAATTTGCGTGATTTTAGGCCAAAATCTGTAGGAGCAGTGTTGTAAAATGTGTTTTGCAAAAATCTGTCTGATGGTGGCGCTAGAGAGGGGCATGTGTGAAATCAGGGACGGAGGTTGTGATTTGACAATCAATTTGCGTGATTTTAGGCCAAAATCTGTAGGAGCAGTGTTCGCAAATGTTTTGCAAGAATCGGCCTCATGGTGGCGCTGGAGGGCCATGTGAGAAATCAGGCAGCCAAGGAGTGTGTGCAAAGTTTGGCATGGATAGGGGCAATGGTAACGGAGATATGAATAGGGCAAAAGTATGATGTCACACGGACAGAGTGACAGCCGGTGGAGGTTTCGATAGTAACTGCGACCTAACAGTCGCAATAATACTTACATCTCTTTAGTTAAATGCTTACATTGAAGAAAGAGATGAGGCCACACCCCAAACAATAGTGGACACAGGCAATAATCCACAACTGCACACTCCTGACAATATAAAACACATTCTCACTGTAAACGATAGAACCAAAATAACACAGTAAAACGGTAAAAGAGACCATACAAAATACAAGCAAACAGTCTTACCGGTTAACAGAGCAGCACACACTCAACTCAGCAGTGTTTTGTTCAAACTGTTCAGATGGATTCAATCGGCCGACGCCCAACAAGCAACCATCTTAGCTGCTGCATTCTGGGAAATGTAGTTTTTCTGAAAACCAAACAATTAAGATTCAGTTCACAGGCAAAAAAACTAAAAAAATCAACTAATCAGCCGATCTACAAGCTTAAAACTAAATAAAGTCGACAAATCTGCTTATCTACAAGCAATAATTACATTACCGAAATGAATCTTTTTACATTCCAATCCCAAAACCAGAAACAAACATTTCCGAGCCACATGTTCACTTACCAATTATCTTAGTCACGCAGCCTCAGTGTCAATATCAGAGTTGGTCAGGTGGATCTAAAAGCAATATAGTGTGGGTTAAATATAAATGGAGCAATGCTGTTAGAAATTGGAATAGTCTTGAAATGAAATGTGTACAAACCTGCAGCAGCTCCAATGAGGTTACTGAACAAACTGAAAAAAGACTGGCTTTATACAGGGTGTGGTGATTACGAATGCTCTGCAGCTGTGACTCAGGGACCGTGGTCAAAACATTGCATGTGAAAAATAAGAATATATTCCATTTGAAAAATAAAATAAAATGACTGTAATTCCCGCTGAACCGTGGGTTACAAGTGCACAAGTGCACAGTGCACTAACCTACATTATTGCAAAGTGTGATTTAAATGTGACTTTGAATGTATGTTTTAGAGGCAGAAGAATAACGCACGCACGCGCACGCACGCACGCACGCACGCACGCACGCACGCACGCACGCACGCACGCACGCACGCACGCACGCACGCACGCACGCACGCACGCACGCACGCACACACACACACACACACACACACACACACACACACACACACACACACACACACACACACACACACACACACACACACCTGTGCCTAACCATTCTGCATTAGAGGTGGGATTTATGGCTATTTGAAGTGAGACAGTACCATCGATCATAAAATGTGTGTGTAAATTAAGCTACCTTGACTGTTGTTATTCATAAAACACCTAAAAAAAACAAGCAGGCAACAATGAACTCGCTCCTCCACTTGTTCTCTCTCTCTCACTCACTCACTGTACTCAGTCAGTACTCAGTGGAGTAGCAAGGAGATGTTGAATTGGGGGGAGGGGGTCTCCCCCCCAAATGAACGGCTCTCTACTGCGCGAACCGGATCCCAACGTTCACTTCAAAGAGCCGTTCAAAAGGTTTGATTCGTTCGCGAACGTCCCAGCTCTATTCTGCATCTAGCCTAAGGACCAGATCATGGGAAAACCCTACTCACGTCAGGGTGGGGGGTCCCCAGTTCAAATATGATTCTTTTTGGTTTCAGTGATATTTGGACTTACCCTCTACGGTAGTTCATCATGAAAATGTTACTTTGCATGTATGTTTTAGAGGCAGAAGAATAATTTGCATACAACTTGCAATGTTGATTGAACTATTAAAAAAGCATGTTTCAATGTTTAAAAAATCCGATCTGACAGATCTTTAGATATTGGTCCAAAGTTCATGTAAAAAAAGTTCCGTGCACATGACGCGAAAGTTCCGGAATAAAAGCGGGTTTAAGTGTTTTACGAACTGCTCCAAAAGGCGGAAAATCGAAGGGCGGAGCTTACTTAACAAAGACACAGATGTCTTCAGCTTGAGTCAAGGCACGCGTGTAAGCAAGTTGCATGTCTTCAAACCAAACGAGGCATGACTTATGCCCCTTTAAAGTTTGAGTTTTCAAACGCTTCGTATAGCGCCCCCCTTTGGCCAATTGGAGTAAGATTGCTTTCAGTGATATTTGGACTAATCCTCTACATATTTGCCAAATGCCATGAACGTGTCACTTTGCATGTATGATTTAGAGGCAGAAGAATAATTTGCATATAACTGCAACATTGAGTGAATTATTAAAAAATAATGTTTCGCTTTAAAGAAAATCCGCCTGAGTTTTCAGACCGTATTGGTCCAAAGTTCATGTAAAAAAAGTTTCGCGCACATTACGCGAAAATCCCAGGAGGAGATACATTTTTACTGTTTTTCATATAATTCAAAATTGTGGGAGAAGTAAAGGTCAGAGGTCAAAAGTCAGAGCGTAAAAGTTGTTCGGCATGAGGAGACGCATAAGTGTATACAGGTTCCATTGCTGTACCTGAAACAGGGCATGAGCTACACCAGTTCAAAGTTTCCACTTTCGAAGGCTTCCTACAGCGCCACCCTTTGGCCGATTGTTGCGAGCTTCGCGTTTTAGCCGTTTGGCATGGTCCTCTGCCATACTGCCATGAACGTGTCACTTTGCAGTATGATTTAGAGGCAGAAGAATAATTTGCATGAAACTGCATTATACGGTTAATTATTAAAAAATAATGTTTCGCTTTAAAGAAAATCCGGCTAACTTTTCAGACCGTATTGGTCCAAAGTTCATGTAAAAAAAGTTTCGCGCACGTTACGCGAAAATCCCAGGAGGAGATACATTTTTACTGTTTTTCATAGAATTCAAAATTGTGGGAGAGGTAAAGGTCAGAGGTCAAAAGTCAGAGCGTAAAAGTTGTTCGGCATGAGGAGACGCATAAGTGTATACAGGTTTCATTGCTGTACCTGAAACAGGGCATGAGCTACACCAGTTCAAAGTTTGCACTTTCCAAGGCTTCCTACAGCGCCACCCTTTGGCCGATTGTTGCGAGCTTCGCGTTTTAGCCGTTTGGCATAGTCCTCTGCCATACTGCCGAGTTTCGTAAAAAGCGACTGCACGGTCTAGCCGCTAGAGCAAAAGTGGCGGAAGAATAATAATAATAAATATAGCTGCAAGCAGCGATAAAGTGTCCAAGGCATAAAAAGCAGGAAAGCAATAAGGCATCAAGGGAAAGCAAAGAAGAATATCAAAGAAAAACAGGACCGAACAGGACTCTGGCAGGTCAGGTAGGTTTTTTTTTTGGCCTAGTCGTGACTATAAATAGGCCAAAGTGAAAAGGGTGCCACGTGTTCTTGGGCCTTTCACGGCAATCGGACGCTGCATGCAGGATTTGAAGCATTTTGTTCCAAAAATGTGTTTTGCAAAAGTGGACCCGCTGGTGGCGCTATAACAGGCCAATGTGAGAAGGGTGGCATCTGTTCAGTGTAAATACTGAATAAAAGTACAAAGGTATTGGCATCAACTTGACATTTTTTTGAATATAGCAGATCTACAAGCTCACAATGCAATGCATGAGCATTTACTGGAGTAGCCTAGAAGTAAGACTATACAAGTGAAGTATAAAATACCTCAAAATTATACTAAGGATAGTATTTGAGTAAATGTACTCAGTTACTTTTACACCACTGGCATTGTAGAACCAGATGCTTGTGAAACATGATAAAGAAATAGTCATGCAATAGTATGAATTTCAGTTTATTTACACAAAGGATTTGCAATTGCAAAATATTATAGCAGCATTATTTTCTGTAAGTGGCTAGCAGAGTCAGACTTAACTAAAGTTAAATTGTTTTTATTGAAAAACGTTGAGGGGAAGGCGGCTGGGGGTCAAAACTTGGAACTTTAGGGGCTCACATGGGGCTGCTGTCCTGTGGGCAGAGCAGACTATGGATTCCAATTGGGGGGTGTTGGAACCCAGCCAGCCTAGGTGGGGGAGGGAGAGAGAAATGAGGTGAGCTTCAGAATAATTACAGTTGAGCCACAAGGTAGAGAAGAGGTGTTCAATCTGCCCGTTCCACACAGTTCAGAATAATGAACCCACTTACACTGCCTTTCTTTGGCTCCAATGAAGCAATCTGGGAGCTGGTACTGATTGTCAGCTGATTGTCAGATGGGCTTCAGGTGTGAGGCTGAGCTTCCCTTGCATGGTTTGAAACAATGAATAAATGAATGCACTCAAACATCATTACTTTATAAAGAAACTCAAAGTCATTACTTCAAAATCAAAATAGGAATGAGTGTCACTGCGGCTGCTTTTTCCTACCCATAGGTCAGACAGGATTGTGTCAGTCTTTCTGCAGGCTCGCCATCTTTCAGATTCAGTTCTAGGGAATAAACCTGGCCTGGATCAAAGAAAAAGGCCAAATGAATAGAAAAACAACAAATTCAAATAATCTGCTGCACTACAGGCTTGAAACAAAATAATTCCATTAATCTGCCCAACTAGGCATTGGCATTAAACTCAAAATACATCAATTCAATAATCAACATTGCAGCTAACATACAAGCATTACATTCCAAAAGAAATTGTTTAACATTTAGATCCCAAAACCAAAAACAACATAACATTACAGAGCACATGGTCACTCACCAAGTCACAATGTTCCTCATTCACACAGCCAGTGTAGCGAGTGGATCAGGTAGGTATGGTATCTAAAAGTCAAATTATTGCATGGGTAAGTATAAATAATTAATGAATTAAACTGTCAGAAATTGGAATAGTTGTTGAAATAAATAAAGAGTACATACCTGCTGCCTGTAACACCTCCAGTGTTGTGGACCACACTGAGCAAGTTACTGCAGAAAGTCTGGCTTTATACTGGGTGTGGTTTGATTGCAAATTGCTGGGCAGCTGTGTTTGGGTCTATTCTGCATTAGAGGTGGGATTTATGGCTCTTTGAAGTGAGACAGTACCATCGATCTGGCTCACTAAAAAGAGCCGTTCAAAAGACTGGCTCATTTGGCTCCTTGTATATTTATATATTTTTAAGAAGAATTTGTTTAAACATGAATCCACAAGGTGGCACCACATTCCTCTGCTGACAGTTGAGATCACAATTTAGCTACCTTGACTTTTGTTATTCATAAAACACCTAAAAAAAACAAGCAGGCAACAATGAACTCGCTCCTCCACTTGTTCTCTCTCACTGTACTCAGTCAGTACTCAGTGGAGTAGCAAGGAGATGTTGAATTGGGGGGAGGGGGTCTCCCCCCCAAATGAACGGCTCTCTACTGCGCAAACCGGATCCCATCGTTCACTTCAAAGAGCCGTTCAAAAGATTCGATTCGTTCGCGAACGTCCCAGCTCTATTCTGCATCTAGCCTAAGGCCCAGATCATGGGAAACCCCTACTCACGTCAGGGTGGGGGGTCCCCAGTTCAAATATGATTCTTTTTGGTTTCAGTGATATTTGGACTTACCCTCTACAGTATTTCATCATGAAAATGTGACTTTGCATCTATGTTTTAGAGGCAGAAGAATAATTTGCATAAAACTTGCAATGTTGATTGAATTATTAAAAAAGCATGTTTCAATTTAAAAAAAATCCGATCTGACAGATCTTTAGATATTGGTCCAAAGTTCATGTAAAAAAAGTTCTGTGCACGTGACGCGAAAGTTCCGGAATAAAAGCGGGTTTAAGTGTTTTACAAACTGCTCAAAATGGCGGAAAATCTAAGGGCGGAGCTTACTTAACAAAGACACAGATGTCTTCCGCTTGAGTCAAGGCACGCGTGTAAGCAAGTTGCATGTCTTCAAACGAAACGAGGCATGACTTATGCCCCTTTAAAGTTTGAGTTTTCAAACGCTTCGTATAGCGCCCCCCTTTGGCCAATTGGAGTAAGATTGCTTTCAGTGATATTTGGACTAACCCTGTACATATTTGCCAAATGCCATGAACGTGTCACTTTGCATGTATGATTTAGAGGCAGAAGAATAATTTGCATGAAACTGCATTATACAGTGAATTATTAAAAAATAATGTTTCGCTTTAAAGAAAATCCGGCTAACTTTTCAGACCGTATTGGTCCAAAGTTCATGTAAAAAAAGTTTCGCGCACGTTACGCGAAAATCCCAGGAGGAGATACATTTTTACTGTTTTTCATAGAATTCAAAATTGTGGGAGAGGTAAAGGTCAGAGGTCAAAAGTCAGAGCGTAAAAGTTGTTCGGCATGAGGAGACGCATAAGTGTATACAGGTTTCATTGCTGTACCTGAAACAGGGCATGAGCTACACCAGTTCAAAGTTGGCATTTTTCAAAGGCTTCCTACAGCGCCACCCTTTGGCCGATTGTTGCGAGCTTCGCGTTTTAGCCGTTTGGCATAGTCCTCTGCCATACTGCCGAGTTTCGTAAAAAGCGACTGCACGGTCTAGCCGCTAGAGAAAAAGTGGCGGAATAATAATAATAATAATAATAATAGTGATGAAGTCCAATAACAATGAGTGGCCAAGGCATTGCCACTTCGTGGCCTTGGCCACTAATAATAGTGCTGAAGTCCAATAACAATGAGTGGCCAAGGCTTTTGCCACTTCGTGGCCTTGGCCACTAATAATAGTGCTGAAGTCCAATAACAATGAGTGGCCAAGGCTTTTGCCACTTCGTGGCCTTGGCCACTAATAATAGTGCTGAAGTCCAATAACAATGAGTGGCCAAGGCTTTTGCCACTTCGTGGCCTTGGCCACTAATAATAGTGCTGAAGTCCAATAACAATGAGTGGCCAAGGCTTTTGCCACTTCGTGGCCTTGGCCACTAATAATAAATATAGCTGCAAGCAGCGATAAAGTGGCCAAGGTAGAAAAAGTAGGAAAGCAAAAAAGCATCAAGGGAAAGCAAAGAAGAAATCAAAGAAAAACTAGAAGTAGTGTTCTTCCGAACAGGTCTCCAGCAGGTCAGGTGTTTTTTTTTTGGCCTAGTGGTGACTATAATGGGCCAAAGTCAAAAGGGTACCACGTGTTCTTTGGCCTTTCACGGCAATCGGACGCTGCATGCGGGATTTGAGGCATTTTGTTCCAAAAATGGGTTTTGCAAAAACCCTGACCCGCTGGTGGCGCTATAACAGGCCAATGTGAGAAGGGTGGCATCTGTTCCTTGGCCTAGTGGGAATGTGCGTGCAGAATCTCACACAAATAGCAGGCTGCGTTTGAGACATTTTGTTCAAAAAGGAGCAATCCTGCAAACCTTGGAATTCAATGTTAGCCAATTAGATAGAATATGATATTGGACAAATCCGTCATGATTACATCACTGTAGAGATACTGTGTGCCCATTTGTGTGATTATCGGATAAAATCTGAAGGAGTAATATTGAAGAATGCGTTTTCGGCCTTCTGGTGGCGCTATAAATGACAGAGACTCTGCCGATTTTACACTAATCGGCATAGTTATTGGTAAAAGCACAAATTGACCTCTACACAACATGTATGCAAAATACTATATGCAACAGACATAAAATAGTTCCAAAGAACTCCTCAAGGTTTTAACTCAATATCTTTATTTTCCAACTTTTTCATTAGTTGTCTTTGTTGAAGAGTTGGTCATCAGGTTGTAAACCTTCAAAACAGAGGGTTAACAACCTAGCCATTTTCAGGCATGTCTTTTAAATCACAATGTTTTCAAATAGTAAACGTCTTCAAATAAGTATTGTGAAGTCTGAACCCAAACCAGCACACGGAAACAGTTCTCAAGGTGAAAACGCAATAAGCGTTGTTTTATTCAATGGGGGCGTTCCCCTAAAACATGAAATAAAGTTTTAACTCAAAATATGCTTCTTTCCAGAACTTAACAAACAGGGGTTACATTCGAAACATATGTTTCACAGTATGCCGTTGCTTCCATTAACACATGCCATTTCTCTTCCAAGACTCAGATGCAGCTCCTAATTTGCCTACAATGGGAACAGATAGAACCACCATTAGCAATGTGGCAAAATACAGAGCAAATGTGCGACAGAGGAGAACATAGTGGAGTTTTGCTTACTGCTCGATGGAAGAGTCCCTTCGAGAGCCAGCTACACAGTGAAGCGGTGGTTAAGAGCAAAAACATTTGGATTGCCTGACTCGGAGAAGCTGTGTTGCGGCCAGGTGCTGACAAATCAAACTGATTGCAACAAGCAGCCATCTTAGCTGCTGCATTCTGGGAAATGTAGTTTTTCTGAAAACCAAACTAAGCCATCAGTTAGATTCAGTTCACATGCACGCACGCACGCACGCACGCACGCACGCACGCACGCACGTGCACGTGCACACGCACACGCACACGCACACGCACACACACACACACACACACACACACACACACACACCTGTGCCTAACCATTCTGCATTAGAGGTGGGATTTATGGCTCTTTGAAGTGAGACAGTACCATCGATCTGGCTCAATAAAAAGAGCCGTTCAAAAGACTGGCTCATTTGGCTCCTTGTATATTTATATATTTTTAAGAAGAATTTGTTTAAACATGAATCCACAAGGTGGCACCACATTCCTCTGCTGACAGTTGAGATCACAATTTAGTATTTACCCTTTTCATAAAATGTGTGTGTAAATTAAGCTACCTTGACTTTTGTTATTCATAAAACACCCAAAAAAAAACAAGCAGGCAACAATGAACTCGCTCCTTCACTTGTTCTCTCTCTCTCACTCACTCACTGTACTCAGTCAGTACTCAGTGGAGTAGCAAGGAGATGTTGAATTGGGGGGAGGGGGTCTCCCCCCCAAATGAACGGCTCTCTACTGCGCGAACCGGATCCCAACGTTCACTTCAAAGAGCCGTTCAAAAGATTCGGTTCGTTCGCGAACGTCCCAGCTCTATTCTGCATCTAGCCTAAGGCCCAGATCATGGGAAAACCCTACTCACGTCAGGGTGGGGGGTCCCCAGTTCAAATATGATTCTTTTTGGTTTCAGTGATATTTGGACTTACCCTCTACGGTAGTTCATCATGAAAATTTTACTTTGCATGTATGTTTTAGAGGCAGAAGAATAATTTGCATAAAACTTGCAATGTTGATTGAATTATTAAAAAAGCATGTTTCAATTTAAAAAAAAAAACGATCTGACAGATCTTTAGATATTGGTCCAAAGTTCATGTAAAAAAAAGTTCCGTGCACGTGACGCGAAAGTTCCGGAATAAAAGCGGGTTTAAGTGTTTTACAAACTGCTCAAAATGGCGGAAAATCTAAGGGCGGAGCTTACTTAACAAAGACACAGATGTCTTCCGCTTGAGTCAAGGCACGCGTGTAAGCAAGTTGCATGTCTTCAAACGAAACGAGGCATGACTTATGCCCCTTTAAAGTTTGAGTTTTCAAACGCTTCGTATAGCGCCCCCCTTTGGCCAATTGGAGTAAGATTGCTTTCAGTGATATTTGGACTAACCCTCTACATATTTGCCAAATGCCATGAACGTGTCACTTTGCATGTATGATTTAGAGGCAGAAGAATAATTTGCATAAAACTGCAACATTGAGTGAATTATTAAAAAATAATGTTTCGCTTTAAAGAAAATCCGCCTAACTTTTCAGACCGTATTGGTCCAAAGTTCATGTAAAAAAAGTTTCGCGCACATTACGCGAAAATCCCAGGAGGAGATACATTTTTACTGTTTTTCATATAATTCAAAATTGTGGGAGAAGTAAAGGTCAGAGGTCAAAAGTCAGAGCGTAAAAGTTGTTCGGCATGAGGAGACGCATAAGTGTATACAGGTTTCATTGCTGTACCTGAAACAGGGCATGAGCTACACCAGTTCAAAGTTGGCATTTTTCAAAGGCTTCCTACAGCGCCACCCTTTGGCCGATTGTTGCGAGCTTCGCGTTTTAGCCGTTTGGCATAGTCCTCTGCCATACTGCCGAGTTTCGTAAAAAGCGACTGCACGGTCTAGCCGCTAGAGCAAAAGTGGCGGAAGAATAATAATAATAAATATAGCTGCAAGCAGCGATAAAGTGGCCAAGGCAGAAAAAGCAGGAAAGCAAAAAAGCATCAAGGGAAAGCAAAGAACAAATCAAAGAAAAACTGGAAGCAGTGTTCTTCCGAACAGGTCTCCGGCAGGTCAGGTGTTTTTTTTTTGTTTTTTTTTCGCCTAGTGGTGACTATAATATAGGCCAAAGTGAAAAGGGTACCACGTGTTCTTTGGCCTTTCACGGCAATCGGACGCTGCATGCGGGATTTGAGGCATTTTGTTCCAAAAATGGGTTTTGCAAAAATTGACCCGCTGGTGGCGCTATAACAGGCCAATGTGAGAAGGGTGGCATCTGTTCCTTGGCCTAGTGGGAATGTGCATGCAAAATCTCACACAAATAGCAGGCTGCGTTTGAGACATTTTGTTCAAAAAGGAGCAATCCTGCAAACCTTGGAATTCAATGTTAGCCAATTAGATAGAATATGATATTGGACAAATCCGTCATGATTACATCACTGTAGAGATACTGTGTGCACATTTGTGTGATTATCGGATAAAATCTGAAGGAGTAATATCGAAGAATGCATTTTCGGCCTTCTGGTGGCGCTATAAATGACAGAGACTCTGCCGATTTTACACTAATCGGCATAGTTATTGGTGAAAGCACAAATTGACCTCTACACAACATGTATGCAAAAGACTATATGCAACAGACATAAAATAGTTCCAAAGAACTCCTCAAGGTTTTAACTCAATCTTTATTTTCCAACTTTTTCATTAGTTGTCTTTGTTGAAGAGTTGGTCATCAGGTTGTAAACCTTCAAAACAGAGGGTTAACAACCTAGCCATTTTCAGGCATGTCTTTTAAATCACAATGTTTTCAAATAATTCAAGTAGTAAACGTCTTCAAATAAAGTTTTAAGTATTGTGAAGTCTGAACCCAAACCAGCACACGGAAACAGTTCTCAAGGTGAAAACGCAATAAGCGTTGTTTTATTCAATGGGGCGTTCCCCTAAAACATGAAATAAAGTTCTTCACAAAACCGGGGCTTTTAACACGTCTTCAAATAAAGTTTTTAAACATTAAGTATTGTTAAGTCTGAACCCAAACCAGCACACGGAAACAGTTCTCAAGGTGAAAACGCAATAAGCGTTGTTTTATTCAATGGGGTGTTCCCCTAAAACATGAAATAAAGTTCTTCCCAAAACCGGGGCTTTTAACTCAAAATATGCTTCTTTCCAGAACTTAACAAACAGGGGTTACATTCGAAACATATGTTTCACAGTATGCTGTTGCTTCCATTAACACATGCCATTTCTCTTCCAAGACTCAGATGCAGCTCCTAATTTGCCTACAATGGGAACAGATAGAACCACCATTAGCAATGTGGCAAAATACAGAGCAAATGTGCGACAGAGGAGAACATAGTGGAGTTTTGCTTACTGCTCGATGGAAGAGTCCCTTCGAGAGCCAGCTACACAGTGAAGCAGAGCTCGGTGGTTAAGAGCAAAAACATTTGGATTGCCTGACTCGGAGAAGCTGTGTTGCGGCCAGGTGCTGACAAATCAAACTGATTGCAACAAGCAGCCATCTTAGCTGCTGCATTCTGGGAAATGTAGTTTTTTCTGAAAACCAAGCAAAGCCATCAGTTAGATTCAGTTCACATGCAAAAAACAGGGCCTGGATAAAAAAAATAAGAAAAATCAACTAATCAGCCGATCTACAAGGTTAAAACAAAATAAAGTCAACAGATCTGCTGATTTGGAGGTTGTGATTTGCCATCCAATTTGCGTGATTTTAGGCCAAAATCTGTAGGAGCAGTGTTGTAAAATGTGTTTTGCAAAAATCTGTCTGATGGTGGCGCTAGAGAGGGGCATGTGTGAAATCAGGGACGGAGGTTGTGATTTGACAATCAATTTGTGTGATTTTAGGCCAAAATCTGTAGGAGCAGTGTTCGCAAATGTTTTGCAAGAATCGGCCTCATGGTGGCGCTGGAGGGCCATGTGAGAAATCAGGCAGCCAAGGAGTGTGTGCAAAGTTTGGCATGGATAGGGGCAATGGTAACGGAGATATGAATAGGGCAAAAGTATGATGTCACACGGACAGAGTGACAGCCGGTGGAGGTTTCGATAGTAACTGCGACCTAACAGTCGCAATAATACTCACATCTCTTTAGTTAAATGCTTACATTGAAGAAAGAGATGAGGCCACACCCCAAACAATAGTGGACACAGGCAATAATCCACAACTGCACACTCCTGACAATATAAAACACATTCTCACTGTAAACGATAGAACCAAAATAACACAGTAAAACGGTAAAAGAGACCATACAAAATACA
This sequence comes from Nannobrachium achirus, assembly GCF_963921795.1. Classification (NCBI taxonomy): domain Eukaryota; kingdom Metazoa; phylum Chordata; class Actinopteri; order Myctophiformes; family Myctophidae; genus Nannobrachium; species Nannobrachium achirus. Next base: position 70,082,623 of record NC_137811.1, on the reverse strand, counting down.
AGCAAACAGTCTTACCGGTTAACAGAGCAGCACACACTCAACTCAGCAGTGTTTTGTTCAAACTGTTCAGATGGATTCAATCGGCTGACGCCCAACAAGCAACCATCTTAGCTGCTGCATTCTGGGAAATGTAGTTTTTCTGAAAACCAAACAATTAAGATTCAGTTCACAGGCAAAAAAACTAAAAAAATCAACTAATCAGCCGATCTACAAGCTTAAAACTAAATAAAGTCGACAAATCTGCTTATCTACAAGCAATAATTACATTACCGAAATGAATCTTTTTACATTCCAATCCCAAAACCAGAAACAAACATTTCCGAGCCACATGTTCACTTACCAATTATCTTAGTCACGCAGCCTCAGTGTCAATATCAGAGTTGGTCAGGTGGATCTAAAAGCAATATAGTATGGGTTAAATATAAATGGAGTAATGCTGTTAGAAATTGGAATAGTCTTGAAATGAAATGTGTACAAACCTGCAGCAGCTCCAATGAGGTTACTGAACAAACTGAAAAAAGACTGGCTTTATACAGGGTGTGGTGATTACGAATGCTCTGCAGCTGTGACTCAGGGGCCGTGGTCAAAACATTGCATGCGAAAAATAAGAATATATTCCATTTGAAAAATAAAATAAAATGACTGTAATTCCCGCTGAACCGTGGGTTACAAGTGCACAAGTGCACAGTGCACTAACCTACATTATTGCAAAGTGTGATTTAAATGTGACTTTGAATGTATGTTTTAGAGGCAGAAGAATAACGCACGCACGCGCGCGCACGCACGCACGCACGCACGCACGCACGCACGCACGCACGCGCACACACACACACACACACACACACACACACACACACACACACACACACACACACACACCTGTGCCTAACCATTCTGCATTAGAGTTGGGATTTATGGCTATTTGAAGTGAGACAGTACCATCGATCATAAAATGTGTGTGTAAATTAAGCTACCTTGACTTTTGTTATTCATAAAACACCTAAAAAAAACAAGCAGGCAACAATGAACTCGCTCCTCCACTTGTTCTCTCTCTCTCACTCACTCACTGTACTCAGTCAGTACTCAGTGGAGTAGCAAGGAGATGTTGAATTGGGGGGAGGGGGTCTCCCCCCCAAATGAACGGCTCTCTACTGCGCGAACCGGATCCCAACGTTCACTTCAAAGAGCCGTTCAAAAGATTTGATTCGTTCGCGAACGTCCCAGCTCTATTCTGCATCTAGCCTAAGGACCAGATCATGGGAAAACCCTACTCACGTCAGGGTGGGGGGTCCCCAGTTCAAATATGATTCTTTTTGGTTTCAGTGATATTTGGACTTACCCTCTACGGTAGTTCATCATGAAAATGTTACTTTGCATGTATGTTTTAGAGGCAGAAGAATAATTTGCATACAACTTGCAATGTTGATTGAACTATTAAAAAAGCATGTTTCAATGTTTAAAAAATCCGATCTGACAGATCTTTAGATATTGGTCCAAAGTTCATGTAAAAAAAGTTCCGTGCACATGACGCGAAAGTTCCGGAATAAAAGCGGGTTTAAGTGTTTTACGAACTGCTCCAAAAGGCGGAAAATCGAAGGGCGGAGCTTACTTAACAAAGACACAGATGTCTTCAGCTTGAGTCAAGGCACGCGTGTAAGCAAGTTGCATGTCTTCAAACGAAACGAGGCATGACTTATGCCCCTTTAAAGTTTGAGTTTTCAAACGCTTCGTATAGCGCCCCCCTTTGGCCAATTGGAGTAAGATTGCTTTCAGTGATATTTGGACTAATCCTCTACATATTTGCCAAATGCCATGAATGTGTCACTTTGCATGTATGATTTAGAGGCAGAAGAATAATTTGCATATAACTGCAACATTGAGTGAATTATTAAAAAATAATGTTTCGCTTTAAAGAAAATCCGCCTAAGTTTTCAGACCGTATTGGTCCAAAGTTCATGTAAAAAAAGTTTCGCGCACATTACGCGAAAATCCCAGGAGGAGATACATTTTTACTGTTTTTCATATAATTCAAAATTGTGGGAGAAGTAAAGGTCAGAGGTCAAAAGTCAGAGCGTAAAAGTTGTTCGGCATGAGGAGACGCATAAGTGTATACAGGTTCCATTGCTGTACCTGAAACAGGGCATGAGCTACACCAGTTCAAAGTTTGCACTTTCGAAGGCTTCCTACAGCGCCACCCTTTGGCCGATTGTTGCGAGCTTCGCGTTTTAGCCGTTTGGCATGGTCCTCTGCCATACTGCCATGAACGTGTCACTTTGCAGTATGATTTAGAGGCAGAAGAATAATTTGCATGAAACTGCATTATACGGTTAATTATTAAAAAATAATGTTTCGCTTTAAAGAAAATCCGGCTAACTTTTCAGACCGTATTGGTCCAAAGTTCATGTAAAAAAAGTTTCGCGCACGTTACGCGAAAATCCCAGGAGGAGATACATTTTTACTGTTTTTCATAGAATTCAAAATTGTGGGAGAGGTAAAGGTCAGAGGTCAAAAGTCAGAGCGTAAAAGTTGTTCGGCATGAGGAGACGCATAAGTGTATACAGGTTTCATTGCTGTACCTGAAACAGGGCATGAGCTACACCAGTTCAAAGTTTGCACTTTCGAAGGCTTCCTACAGCGCCACCCTTTGGCCGATTGTTGCGAGCTTCGCGTTTTAGCCGTTTGGCATAGTCCTCTGCCATACTGCAGAGTTTCGTAAAAAGCGACTGCACGGTCTAGCCGCTAGAGCAAAAGTGGCGGAAGAATAATAATAATAAATATAGCTGCAAGCAGCGATAAAGTGGCCAAGGCATAAATAGCAGGAAAGCAAAAAGGCATCAAGGGAAAGCAAAGAAGAAATCAAAGAAAAACTGGAAGCAGTGTTCTTCCGAACAGGTCTCCGGCAGGTCAGGTGTTTTTTTTTTGGCCTAGTGGTGACTATAATAGGCCAAAGTCAAAAGGGTACCACGTGTTCTTTGGCCTTTCACGGCAATCGGACGCTGCATGTGGGATTTGAGGCATTTTGTTCCAAAAATGGGTTTTGCAAAAATTGACCCGCTGGTGGCGCTATAACAGGCCAATGTGAGAAGGGTGGCATCTGTTCCTTGGCCTAGTGGGAATGTGCGTGCAAAATCTCACACAAATAGCAGGCTGCGTTTGAGACATTTTGTTCAAAAAGGAGCAATCCTGCAAACCTTGGAATTCAATGTTAGCCAATTAGATAGAATATGATATTGGACAAATCCGTCATGATTACATCACTGTAGAGATACTGTGTGCCCATTTGTGTGATTATCGGATAAAATCTGAAGGAGTAATATCGAAGAATGCGTTTTCGGCCTTCTGGTGGCGCTATAAATTACAGAGACTCTGCCGATTTTACACTAATCGGCATAGTTATTGGTGAAAGCACAAATTGACCTCTACACAACATGTATGCAAAAGACTATATGCAACAGACATAAAATAGTTCCAAAGAACTCCTCAAGGTTTTAACTCAATATCTTTATTTTCCAACTTTTTCATTAGTTGTCTTTGTTGAAGAGTTGGTCATCAGGTTGTAAACCTTCAAAACAGAGGGTTAACAACCTAGCCATTTTCAGGCATGTCTTTTAAATCACAATGTTTTCAAATAATTCAAGTAGTAAACGTCTTCAAATAAAGTTTTTAAACATTAAGTATTGTGAAGTCTGAACCCAAACCAGCACACGGAAACTGTTCTCAAGGTGAAAACGCAATAAGCGTTGTTTTATTCAATGGGGCGTTCCCCTAAAACATGAAATAAAGTTCTTCCCAAAACCGGGGCTTTTAACACGTCTTCAAATAAAGTTTTTAAACATTAAGTATTGTTAAGTCTGAACCCAAACCAGCACACGGAAACAGTTCTCAAGGTGAAAACGCAATAAGCGTTGTTTTATTCAATGGGGCGTTCCCCTAAAACATGAAATAAAGTTCTTCCCAAAACCGGGGCTTTTAACTCAAAATATGCTTCTTTCCAGAACTTAACAAACAGGGGTTACATTCGAAACATATGTTTCACAGTATGCTGTTGCTTCCATTAACACATGTCATTTCTCTTCCAAGACTCAGATGCAGCTCCTAATTTGCCTACAATGGGAACAGATAGAACCACCATTAGCAATGTGGCAAAATACAGAGCAAATGTGCGACAGAGGAGAACATAGTGGAGTTTTGCTTACTGCTCGATGGAAGAGTCCCTTCGAGAGCCAGCTACACAGTGAAGCAGAGCTCGGTGGTTAAGAGCAAAAACATTTGGATTGCCTGACTCGGAGAAGCTGTGTTGCGGCCAGGTGCTGACAAATCAAACTGATTGCAACAAGCAGCCATCTTAGCTGCTGCATTCTGGGAAATGTAGTTTTTCTGAAAACCAAGCAAAGCCATCAGTTAGATTCAGTTCACATGCAAAAACAGGGCCTGGATAAAAAAAAAAAGAAAAATCAACTAATCAGCCGATCTACAAGGTTAAAACAAAATAAAGTCAACAGATCTGCTGATTTGGAGGTTGTGATTTGCCATCCAATTTGCGTGATTTTAGGCCAAAATCTGTAGGAGCAGTGTTGTAAAATGTGTTTTGCAAAAATCTGTCTGATGGTGGCGCTAGAGAGGGGCATGTGTGAAATCAGGGACGGAGGTTGTGATTTGACAATCAATTTGCGTGATTTTAGGCCAAAATCTGTAGGAGCAGTGTTCGCAAATGTTTTGCAAGAATCGGCCTCATGGTGGCGCTGGAGGGCCATGTGAGAAATCAGGCAGCCAAGGAGTGTGTGCAAAGTTTGGCATGGATAGGGGCAATGGTAACGGAGATATGAATAGGGCAAAAGTATGATGTCACACGGACAGAGTGACAGCCGGTGGAGGTTTCGATAGTAACTGCGACCTAACAGTCGCAATAATACTTACATCTCTTTAGTTAAATGCTTACATTGAAGAAAGAGATGAGGCCACACCCCAAACAATAGTGGACACAGGCAATAATCCACAACTGCACACTCCTGACAATATAAAACACATTCTCACTGTAAACGATAGAACCAAAATAACACAGTAAAACGGTAAAAGAGACCATACAAAATACAAGCAAACAGTCTTACCGGTTAACAGAGCAGCACACACTCAACTCAGCAGTGTTTTGTTCAAACTGTTCAGATGGATTCAATCGGCCGACGCCCAACAAGCAACCATCTTAGCTGCTGCATTCTGGGAAATGTAGTTTTTCTGAAAACCAAACAATTAAGATTCAGTTCACAGGCAAAAAAACTAAAAAAATCAACTAATCAGCCGATCTACAAGCTTAAAACTAAATAAAGTCGACAAATCTGCTTATCTACAAGCAATAATTACATTACCGAAATGAATCTTTTTACATTCCAATCCCAAAACCAGAAACAAACATTTCCGAGCCACATGTTCACTTACCAATTATCTTAGTCACGCAGCCTCAGTGTCAATATCAGAGTTGGTCAGGTGGATCTAAAAGCAATATAGTGTGGGTTAAATATAAATGGAGCAATGCTGTTAGAAATTGGAATAGTCTTGAAATGAAATGTGTACAAACCTGCAGCAGCTCCAATGAGGTTACTGAACAAACTGAAAAAAGACTGGCTTTATACAGGGTGTGGTGATTACGAATGCTCTGCAGCTGTGACTCAGGGACCGTGGTCAAAACATTGCATGTGAAAAATAAGAATATATTCCATTTGAAAAATAAAATAAAATGACTGTAATTCCCGCTGAACCGTGGGTTACAAGTGCACAAGTGCACAGTGCACTAACCTACATTATTGCAAAGTGTGATTTAAATGTGACTTTGAATGTATGTTTTAGAGGCAGAAGAATAACGCACGCACGCGCGCGCGCGCACGCACGCACGCACGCACGCACGCACGCACGCACGCACGCACGCACGCACGCACACACACACACACACACACACACACACACACACACACACACACACACACACACACACACACACACACACACACACACACACACACACCTGTGCCTAACCATTCTGCATTAGAGGTGGGATTTATGGCTATTTGAAGTGAGACAGTACCATCGATCATAAAATGTGTGTGTAAATTAAGCTACCTTGACTGTTGTTATTCATAAAACACCTAAAAAAAACAAGCAGGCAACAATGAACTCGCTCCTCCACTTGTTCTCTCTCTCTCACTCACTCACTGTACTCAGTCAGTACTCAGTGGAGTAGCAAGGAGATGTTGAATTGGGGGGAGGGGGTCTCCCCCCCAAATGAACGGCTCTCTACTGCGCGAACCGGATCCCAACGTTCACTTCAAAGAGCCGTTCAAAAGGTTTGATTCGTTCGCGAACGTCCCAGCTCTATTCTGCATCTAGCCTAAGGACCAGATCATGGGAAAACCCTACTCACGTCAGGGTGGGGGGTCCCCAGTTCAAATATGATTCTTTTTGGTTTCAGTGATATTTGGACTTACCCTCTACGGTAGTTCATCATGAAAATGTTACTTTGCATGTATGTTTTAGAGGCAGAAGAATAATTTGCATACAACTTGCAATGTTGATTGAACTATTAAAAAAGCATGTTTCAATGTTTAAAAAATCCGATCTGACAGATCTTTAGATATTGGTCCAAAGTTCATGTAAAAAAAGTTCCGTGCACATGACGCGAAAGTTCCGGAATAAAAGCGGGTTTAAGTGTTTTACGAACTGCTCCAAAAGGCGGAAAATCGAAGGGCGGAGCTTACTTAACAAAGACACAGATGTCTTCAGCTTGAGTCAAGGCACGCGTGTAAGCAAGTTGCATGTCTTCAAACCAAACGAGGCATGACTTATGCCCCTTTAAAGTTTGAGTTTTCAAACGCTTCGTATAGCGCCCCCCTTTGGCCAATTGGAGTAAGATTGCTTTCAGTGATATTTGGACTAATCCTCTACATATTTGCCAAATGCCATGAACGTGTCACTTTGCATGTATGATTTAGAGGCAGAAGAATAATTTGCATATAACTGCAACATTGAGTGAATTATTAAAAAATAATGTTTCGCTTTAAAGAAAATCCGCCTGAGTTTTCAGACCGTATTGGTCCAAAGTTCATGTAAAAAAAGTTTCGCGCACATTACGCGAAAATCCCAGGAGGAGATACATTTTTACTGTTTTTCATATAATTCAAAATTGTGGGAGAAGTAAAGGTCAGAGGTCAAAAGTCAGAGCGTAAAAGTTGTTCGGCATGAGGAGACGCATAAGTGTATACAGGTTCCATTGCTGTACCTGAAACAGGGCATGAGCTACACCAGTTCAAAGTTTGCACTTTCGAAGGCTTCCTACAGCGCCACCCTTTGGCCGATTGTTGCGAGCTTCGCGTTTTAGCCGTTTGGCATGGTCCTCTGCCATACTGCCATGAACGTGTCACTTTGCAGTATGATTTAGAGGCAGAAGAATAATTTGCATGAAACTGCATTATACGGTTAATTATTAAAAAATAATGTTTCGCTTTAAAGAAAATCCGGCTAACTTTTCAGACCGTATTGGTCCAAAGTTCATGTAAAAAAAGTTTCGCGCACGTTACGCGAAAATCCCAGGAGGAGATACATTTTTACTGTTTTTCATAGAATTCAAAATTGTGGGAGAGGTAAAGGTCAGAGGTCAAAAGTCAGAGCGTAAAAGTTGTTCGGCATGAGGAGACGCATAAGTGTATACAGGTTTCATTGCTGTACCTGAAACAGGGCATGAGCTACACCAGTTCAAAGTTTGCACTTTCCAAGGCTTCCTACAGCGCCACCCTTTGGCCGATTGTTGCGAGCTTCGCGTTTTAGCCGTTTGGCATAGTCCTCTGCCATACTGCCGAGTTTCGTAAAAAGCGACTGCACGGTCTAGCCGCTAGAGCAAAAGTGGCGGAAGAATAATAATAATAATAATAGTGCTGAAGTCCAATAACAATGAGTGGCCAAGGCTTTTGCCACTTCGTGGCCTTGGCCACTAAATATAGCTGCAAGCAGCGATAAAGTGGCCAAGGCATAAATAGCAGGAAAGCAAAAAGGCATCAAGGGAAAGCAAAGAAGAAATCAAAGAAAAACTGGAAGCAGTGTTCTTCCGAACAGGTCTCCGGCAGGTCAGGTGTTTTTTTTTTGGCCTAGTGGTGACTATAATAGGCCAAAGTCAAAAGGGTACCACGTGTTCTTTGGCCTTTCACGGCAATCGGACGCTGCATGCGGGATTTGAGGCATTTTGTTCCAAAAATGGGTTTTGCAAAAATTGACCCGCTGGTGGCGCTATAACAGGCCGATGTGAGAAGGGTGGCATCTGTTCCTTGGCCTAGTGGGAATGTGCGTGCAAAATCTCACACAAATAGCAGGCTGCGTTTGAGACATTTTGTTCAAAAAGGAGCAATCCTGCAAACCTTGGAATTCAATGTTAGCCAATTAGATAGAATATGATATTGGACAAATCCGTCATGATTACATCACTGTAGAGATACTGTGTGCCCATTTGTGTGATTATCGGATAAAATCTGAAGGAGTAATATCGAAGAATGCGTTTTCGGCCTTCTGGTGGCGCTATAAATGACAGAGACTCTGCCGATTTTACACTAATCGGCATAGTTATTGGTGAAAGCACAAATTGACCTCTACACAACATGTATGCAAAAGACTATATGCAACAGACATAAAATAGTTCCAAAGAACTCCTCAAGGTTTTAACTCAATATCTTTATTTTCCAACTTTTTCATTAGTTGTCTTTGTTGAAGAGTTGGTCATCAGGTTGTAAACCTTCAAAACAGAGGGTTAACAACCTAGCCATTTTCAGGCATGTCTTTTAAATCACAATGTTTTCAAATAATTCAAGTAGTAAACGTCTTCAAATAAAGTTTTTAAACATTAAGTCTGAACCCAAACCAGCACACGGAAACAGTTCTCAAGGTGAAAACGCAATAAGCGTTGTTTTATTCAATGGGGCGTTCCCCTAAAACATGAAATAAAGTTCTTCCCAAAACCGGGGCTTTTAACACGTCTTCAAATAAAGTTTTTAAACATTAAGTATTGTTAAGTCTGAACCCAAACCAGCACACGGAAACAGTTCTCAAGGTGAAAACGCAATAAGCGTTGTTTTATTCAATGGGGCGTTCCCCTAAAACATGAAATAAAGTTCTTCCCAAAACCGGGGCTTTTAACTCAAAATATGCTTCTTTCCAGAACTTAACAAACAGGGGTTACATTCGAAACATATGTTTCACAGTATGCTGTTGCTTCCATTAACACATGCCATTTCTCTTCCAAGACTCAGATGCAGCTCCTAATTTGCCTACAATGGGAACAGATAGAACCACCATTAGCAATGTGGCAAAATACAGAGCAAATGTGCGACAGAGGAGAACATAGTGGAGTTTTGCTTACTGCTCGATGGAAGAGTCCCTTCGAGAGCCAGCTACACAGTGAAGCAGAGCTCGGTGGTTAAGAGCAAAAACATTTGGATTGCCTGACTCGGAGAAGCTGTGTTGCGGCCAGGTGCTGACAAATCAAACTGATTGCAACAAGCAGCCATCTTAGCTGCTGCATTCTGGGAAATGTAGTTTTTCTGAAAACCAAGCAAAGCCATCAGTTAGATTCAGTTCACATGCAAAAAACAGGGCCTGGATAAAAAAAATAAGAAAAATCAACTAATCAGCCGATCTACAAGGTTAAAACAAAATAAAGTCAACAGATCTGCTGATTTGGAGGTTGTGATTTGCCATCCAATTTGCGTGATTTTAGGCCAAAATCTGTAGGAGCAGTGTTGTAAAGTGTTTTGCAAAAATCTGTCTGATGGTGGCCCTAGAGAGGGGCATGTGTGAAATCAGGGACGGAGGTTGTGATTTGACAATCAATTTGCGTGATTTTAGGCCAAAATCTGTAGGAGCAGTGTTCGCAAATGTTTTGCAAGAATCGGCCTCATGGTGGCGCTGGAGGGCCATGTGAGAAATCAGGCAGCCAAGGAGTGTGTGCAAAGTTTGGCATGGATAGGGGCAATGGTAACGGAGATATGAATAGGGCAAAAGTATGATGTCACACGGACAGAGTGACAGCCGGTGGAGGTTTCGATAGTAACTGCGACCTAACAGTCGCAATAATACTCACATCTCTTTAGTTAAATGCTTACATTGAAGAAAGAGATGAGGCCACACCCCAAACAATAGTGGACACAGGCAATAATCCACAACTGCACACTCCTGACAATATAAAACACATTCTCACTGTAAACGATAGAACCAAAATAACACAGTAAAACGGTAAAAGAGACCATACAAAATACAAGCAAACAGTCTTACCGGTTAACAGAGCAGCACACACTCAACTCAGCAGTGTTTTGTTCAAACTGTTCAGATGGATTCAATCGGCCGACGCCCAACAAGCAACCATCTTAGCTGCTGCATTCTGGGAAATGTAGTTTTTCTGAAAACCAAACAATTAAGATTCAGTTCACAGGCAAAAAAACTAAAAAAATCAACTAATCAGCCGATCTACAAGCTTAAAACTAAATAAAGTCGACAAATCTGCTTATCTACAAGCAATAATTACATTACCGAAATGAATCTTTTTACATTCCAATCCCAAAACCAGAAACAAACATTTCCGAGCCACATGTTCACTTACCAATTATCTTAGTCACGCAGCCTCAGTGTCAATATCAGAGTTGGTCAGGTGGATCTAAAAGCAATATAGTGTGGGTTAAATATAAATGGAGCAATGCTGTTAGAAATTGGAATAGTCTTGAAATGAAATGTGTACAAACCTGCAGCAGCTCCAATGAGGTTACTGAACAAACTGAAAAAAGACTGGCTTTATACAGGGTGTGGTGATTACGAATGCTCTGCAGCTGTGACTCAGGGACCGTGGTCAAAACATTGCATGTGAAAAATAAGAATATATTCCATTTGAAAAATAAAATAAAATGACTGTAATTCCCGCTGAACCGTGGGTTACAAGTGCACAAGTGCACAGTGCACTAACCTACATTATTGCAAAGTGTGATTTAAATGTGACTTTGAATGTATGTTTTAGAGGCAGAAGAATAACGCACGCACGCACGCACGCACGCACGCACGCACGCACGCACGCACGCACGCACGCACGCACACACACACACACACACACACACACACACACACACACACACACACACACACACACACACACACACACACACACACACACACACACCTGTGCCTAACCATTCTGCATTAGAGGTGGGATTTATGGCTATTTGAAGTGAGACAGTACCATCGATCATAAAATGTGTGTGTAAATTAAGCTACCTTGACTGTTGTTATTCATAAAACACCTAAAAAAAACAAGCAGGCAACAATGAACTCGCTCCTCCACTTGTTCTCTCTCTCTCACTCACTCACTGTACTCAGTCAGTACTCAGTGGAGTAGCAAGGAGATGTTGAATTGGGGGGAGGGGGTCTCCCCCCCAAATGAACGGCTCTCTACTGCGCGAACCGGATCCCAACGTTCACTTCAAAGAGCCGTTCAAAAGATTTGATTCGTTCGCGAACGTCCCAGCTCTATTCTGCATCTAGCCTAAGGACCAGATCATGGGAAAACCCTACTCACGTCAGGGTGGGGGGTCCCCAGTTCAAATATGATTCTTTTTGGTTTCAGTGATATTTGGACTTACCCTCTACGGTAGTTCATCATGAAAATGTTACTTTGCATGTATGTTTTAGAGGCAGAAGAATAATTTGCATACAACTTGCAATGTTGATTGAACTATTAAAAAAGCATGTTTCAATGTTTAAAAAATCCGATCTGACAGATCTTTAGATATTGGTCCAAAGTTCATGTAAAAAAAGTTCCGTGCACATGACGCGAAAGTTCCGGAATAAAAGCGGGTTTAAGTGTTTTACGAACTGCTCCAAAAGGCGGAAAATCGAAGGGCGGAGCTTACTTAACAAAGACACAGATGTCTTCAGCTTGAGTCAAGGCACGCGTGTAAGCAAGTTGCATGTCTTCAAACCAAACGAGGCATGACTTATGCCCCTTTAAAGTTTGAGTTTTCAAACGCTTCGTATAGCGCCCCCCTTTGGCCAATTGGAGTAAGATTGCTTTCAGTGATATTTGGACTAATCCTCTACATATTTGCCAAATGCCATGAACGTGTCACTTTGCATGTATGATTTAGAGGCAGAAGAATAATTTGCATATAACTGCAACATTGAGTGAATTATTAAAAAATAATGTTTCGCTTTAAAGAAAATCCGCCTGAGTTTTCAGACCGTATTGGTCCAAAGTTCATGTAAAAAAAGTTTCGCGCACATTACGCGAAAATCCCAGGAGGAGATACATTTTTACTGTTTTTCATATAATTCAAAATTGTGGGAGAAGTAAAGGTCAGAGGTCAAAAGTCAGAGCGTAAAAGTTGTTCGGCATGAGGAGACGCATAAGTGTATACAGGTTCCATTGCTGTACCTGAAACAGGGCATGAGCTACACCAGTTCAAAGTTTGCACTTTCGAAGGCTTCCTACAGCGCCACCCTTTGGCCGATTGTTGCGAGCTTCGCGTTTTAGCCGTTTGGCATGGTCCTCTGCCATACTGCCATGAACGTGTCACTTTGCAGTATGATTTAGAGGCAGAAGAATAATTTGCATGAAACTGCATTATACGGTTAATTATTAAAAAATAATGTTTCGCTTTAAAGAAAATCCGGCTAACTTTTCAGACCGTATTGGTCCAAAGTTCATTTAAAAAAAGTTTCGCGCACGTTACGCGAAAATCCCAGGAGGAGATACATTTTTACTGTTTTTCATAGAATTCAAAATTGTGGGAGAGGTAAAGGTCAGAGGTCAAAAGTCAGAGCGTAAAAGTTGTTCGGCATGAGGAGACGCATAAGTGTATACAGGTTTCATTGCTGTACCTGAAACAGGGCATGAGCTACACCAGTTCAAAGTTTGCACTTTCGAAGGCTTCCTACAGCGCCACCCTTTGGCCGATTGTTGCGAGCTTCGCGTTTTAGCCGTTTGGCATAGTCCTCTGCCATACTGCCGAGTTTCGTAAAAAGCGACTGCACGGTCTAGCCGCTAGAGCAAAAGTGGCGGAAGAATAATAATAATAAATATAGCTGCAAGCAGCGATAAAGTGGCCAAGGCAAAAGCATCAAGGGAAAGCAAAGAAGACATCAAAGAGAAACTAGAAGCAGTGTTCTTCCGAACAGGTCAGGTGTTTTTTTTGGCCCACTGGTGACTCTATAACAGGCCAATGTGAGAAGGGTGGCATCTGTTCCTTGGCCTAGTGGGAATGTGTGTGCAAAATCTCACACACATAGCAGGCTGCGTTTGAGACAATTTGTTCAAAAAGGAGCAATCCTGCAAACCTTGGAATTCAATTTTAGCCAATTAGATAGAATATGATATCGGACAAATCCGTCATGATCACATCACTGTAGAGATACTGTGTACTGATTTGTGTGATTTTCTGTCTATAGCTGCAGAGCGAGATGAACAAATCTCAGTGAGAGTTGCAAGGGCCCCATAGCCTAGTGCAGTGTTTGTTATTTTTGCCTTTTTCTTGAGTTTTGCCTTTTGTTCCCGTTCCCGAGTTCTTCATTTTTAGATTTTTGGCAAAGTTTATTTTTGCCATTTTTGAATTTTGGGTTTCACTGTACAACTGCATGGTGGGGGCTGGATAAATAAAAATCTTAACGAGACACAAATTGCTTATTATAAGCAGACATGGCAACCCAGAACCCAACTACTGACACTTTAATGCAAGGACAACAGGAAATCAAATGATGTTTTTCAGGACAGCTTTTTCAGCCCCCGCCTTTTTCAGGATATGAACAGGATAACAGGGGCGGTGCCAGGAATAACATGAATATATAGAGATAAATAGTAATACTGAATAAAAGTACGAAGGTATTGGCATCAACTTGAATTTTTTTGAAAATAGCAGATCTACAAGCTCACAATGCAATGCAACGCATGAGCATTTACTGGAGTAGCCTAGAAGTAAGACTATACAAGTGAAGTATAAAATACCTCAAAATTATACTAAGGATAGTATTTGAGTAAATGTACTCAGTTACTTTTACACCCCTGGCATTGTAGACCCAGATGCTTGTGAAACATGATAAAGAAATAGTCATGCAATAGTATGAATTTCAGTTTATTTACACAAAGGATTTGCAATTGCAAAATATTTGGCAGCATTATTTTCTGTAAGTGGCTAGCAGAGTCAGACTTAACTAAACTTAAATTGTTTTTATTGAAAAACGTTGAGGGGAAGGCGGCTGGGGGTCAAAACTTGGAACTTTAGGCGCTCACATGGGGCTGCCGTCCTGTGGGCAGAGCAGACTATGGATTCCAATTGGGGGGTGTTGGAACCCAGCCAGCCTAGGTGGGGGAGGGAGAGAGAAATGAGGTGAGCTTCAGAATAATTACAGTTGAGCCACAAGTTAGAGAAGAGGTGTTCAATCTGCCCGTTCCACACAATTCAGAATAATGAACCCACTTACACTGCCGTTCTTTGGCTTCAATGAAGCAATCTGGGAGCTGGTACTGATTGTCAGCTGATTGTCAGATGGGCTTCAGGTGTGAGGCTGAGCTTCCCCTGCATGGTTTGAAACAATAAACGAATAAATGAATGCACTCAAACATCATTACTTTATAAAGAAACTCAAAGTCATTACTTCAAAATCAAATCAAACTAGGAATGAGTGTCACTGCGGCTGCTTTTTCCTACCCATAACCATAGGTCAGACAGGATTGTGTCAGTCTTTCTGCAGGCTCGCCATCTTTCAGATTCAGTTCTAGGCAATAAACCTGGCCTGGATCAAAGAAAAAGGCCAAATGAATAGAAAAACAACAAATTCAAATAATCTGCTGCACTACAGGCTTGAAACAAAATAATTCCATTAATCTCCCCAACTAGGCATTGGCATTAAACTCAAAATACATCAATTCAATAATCAACGTTGCAGCTAACATACAAGCATTACATTCCAAAAGAAATCGTTTAACATTTAGATACCAAAACCAAAAACAACATAACATTTCAGAGCACATGGTCAGCTTACCAAGTGACACATTGTTCCCCAATCATACACAGCCAGTGTATCGAGTGGATCAGGTAGGTATGTTCAGGTGAGGTAAATCTAAAAGACAAATTATAGTATGGGTAAGTATAATGAATGAAACTGTTAGAAATTGGAATAGTTGTTGGAATAATGAACAGTGTACAGACCTGCAGCTGCTGCATAATGTAGCAGTGAGTAGCAGCAACCACCAGCACCATGCGGCTTCAAACAATCTGAGAGGGGGGGAGTGGCCTCAACTTAACCACTATTTATACCCTTGCTTAAGAAGGTTGCCATGTTTGGTCGGGTTGCCATGTTCAGTTGCAGTACCAGGGTTTTCACGGCAAAATGTTGTAAAATGTATTTTAAATGCATGAGGTAAGGCTTGAACAGGGGACTTCTGGAATGATAGACAAAGGCCTTACCATGTGAGCTATGCACAGCTCTGCACAGTGAGAAAATATTACTTTAAATGTTTGTTTTAGAAGCAGAAGAATAATTTGCATAAAACTTGCAATGTTGATAGAATTATTAAAAAAGCATGTTTCAATTTTTAAAAAATCCGATCTGACAGATCTTTAGATATTGGTCCAAAGTTCATGTAAAAAAAGTTCTGTGCACGTGACGCGAAAGTTCCGGAATAAAAGATGGTTTAAGTGTTTTACGAACTGCTCCAAAAGGCGGAAAATCGAAGGGCGGAGCTTACTTAACAAAGACACAGATGTCTTCAGCTTGAGTCAAGGCACGCGTGTAAGCAAGTTGCATGTCTTCAAACAAAACGAGGCATGACTTATGCCCCTTTAAAGTTTGAGTTTTCAAACGCTTCGTATAGCGCCCCCCTTTGGCCAATTGGAGTAAGATTGCTTTCAGTGATATTTGGACTAACCCTCGACATATTTGCCAAATGCCATGAACGTGTCACTTTGCATGTATGATTTAGAGGCAGAAGAATAATTTGCATAAAACTGCAACATTGAGTGAGTTATTAAAAAATAATGTTTCGCTTTAAAGAAAATCCGGCCGCTGTGCGATGACCGTGTTGGTCCAAAGTTCATGTAAAAAAAGTTTTGCGCACGTTACGCGAAAATCCCAGGAGGAGATAGATTTTGACTGTTTTTCATATAATTCAAAATTGTGGGAGAGGTAAAGGTCAGAGGTCAAAAGTCAGAGCGTAAAAGTTGTTCGGCATGAGGAGACGCATACGTGTATACAGGTTTCATTGCTGTACCTGAAACAGGGCATGAGCTACACCAGTTCAAAGTTTGCACTTTCGAAGGCTTCCTACAGCGCCACCCTTTGGCCGATTGTTGCGAGCTTCGCGTTTTAGCCGTTTGGCATAGTCCTCTGCCATACTGCCATGAACGTGTCACTTTGCATGTATGATTTAGAGGCAGAAGAATAATTTGCATGAAACTGCATTATACGGTTAATTATTAAAAAATAATGTTTCGCTTTAAAGAAAATCCGGCTAACTTTTCAGACCGTATTGGTCCAAAGTTCATGTAAAAAAAGTTTCGCGCACGTTACGCGAAAATCCCAGGAGGAGATACATTTTGACTGTTTTTCATATAATTCAAAATTGTGGGAGAGGTAAAGGTCAGAGGTCAAAAGTCAGAGCGTAAAAGTTGTTCGGCATGAGGAGACGCATAAGTGTATACAGGTTTCATTGCTGTACCTGAAACAGGGCATGAGCTACACCAGTTCAAAGTTTGCACTTTCCAAGGCTTCCTACAGCGCCACCCTTTGGCCGATTGTTGCGAGCTTCGCGTTTTAGCCGTTTGGCATAGGCCTCTGCCATACTGCCGAGTTTCGTAAAAAGCGACTGCACGGTCTAGCCGCTAGAGCAAAAGTGGCGGAATAATAATAATAATAATAATAATAGTGATGAAGTCCAATAACAATGAGTGGCCAAGGCATTGCCACTTCGTGGCCTTGGCCACTAATAATAGTGCTGAAGTCCAATAACAATGAGTGGCCAAGGCTTTTGCCACTTCGTGGCCTTGGCCACTAATAATAGTGCTGAAGTCCAATAACAATGAGTGGCCAAGGCTTTTGCCACTTCGTGGCCTTGGCCACTAATAATAGTGCTGAAGTCCAATATCAATGAGTGGCCATTTGCCACTTCGTGGCCTTGGCCACTAATAATAGTGCTGAAGTCCAATAACAATGAGTGGCCAAGGCTTTTGCCACTTCGTGGCCTTGGCCACTAATGATGAAGTCCAATAACAATGAGTGGCCTTTTGCCACTTCGTGGCCTTGGCCACTAATAATAGTGCTGAAGTCCAATAACAATGAGTGGCCAAGGCTTTTGCCACTTCGTGGCCTTGGCCACTAATTAGACGTTTGCCCGGGACCCAAACTAGTGAAAATAGCAGATCTACAAGCTCACAACGGGTGCAAATCGAAGCTTCTAGATTGTCTATTTCCCTACTTCTTAAACCTTTGTTTGCTGATTTATGGAATTTCTTTGATTTATCTTTGATTTCTTCATGAAAAATAATAATTGTCTCCACCAGCCGAAGGCCTGGGGGAGAGTATGTTTTCACCCCTGTCCGTTCGTCCGTGCATCCGTGTGCGTGCGTCCGTGTGTCCTCCAGTTTGTTACCAGCTAATCTCCGGCACTGTTGGCTCGGTCGCTGCCAAACTGAGCACACACACTCTCTGGATGCCAATTCAGAACCTCTGCCCCAAATTTTTCACATGGGCCTGTTCTAGCGCCACCAGGAGGCCAATTTGTGCAAAACTACCTTTTGGCCAGTACTCCTACAGATTTTGTCCAAAAATCACGCAAATCGGTAGACAGTATCTCTACAGTCATGTGATCGACATGGATCTGTCTGATTGTTCATATTCCATCCTGATTGGCTGAGATTGGCTTTCAAAGTTTGTAAGATTGGTCAGTTTTGAAAAAAATGCCTCAAATCACGAACACAGCGTGCAATTTTTGTGAAATTGTGCACGCACATTCCCACTAGGCAGAGGAAGAAATGCCACTTCAAACTTTTCAAATCAGCCTCATGGTGGCGCTATAACAGGCTGCCTGGCCTGGTGGAGACCTGTGCTCGGAAGAGCACTGCTTCTAGTTTGGGAATGTTTTTTGACCCACTAAAACGTGTCCCACAAATGTGTCCCGACCCAATGTTTGAGAAACGGTGTCCTTAGATGTTGAGGCTTGCCTCGCCGCGTCGGGATGTTCAACACCAAAAAGCGTAGCTTCAAAGTTGAGAAAACCTCAGCTTTAATGCTTTTGTGCAAGAGCAGCAAGCCAATCTGAGCGAGCTGTGCAATGGAGCAGGCAAATACACCCATCAACAAAGGAAGAAAGTTTTAAACTAAAAGTTATATGTGGGAATTATTCAAGATTGAGCAACTACATATTTGATGACTAAAATGTACAGTAAAACTGCCAGAAACAAGCATCAAATGTGCTCGCGTTGATCCCTCGGACCACCGGGACTGTCCCTGTTTGTGGACAGTGGTGGAAAAAGTACTCACATATTTTACTTAAATAAAAGTATCAATACTGCAATGTAGAAATACTCGGAATTCAAAATTTTCTTGAGTAAAAGTATGAAAGTGTTGGCATCAAAATGTATTTAAAGTATACCAAAAGTAAAAGTACAAAATGTTTGAAAATAGCAGATCTACTGTACAAGCTCACAACGCGTCGCGATGGAGAAAAATGGGCGCAAATAGGGCCTCTAGTCTCTAAAGTATAGCCTGACAGTGCATCGCGGGTTCGAGTCTCGCTCCCGATGTCTCTGTTTCTCTCTGTTTCCTGTCCATCTCCACTATAAATAAAGGCAGAAAATCTCCCCCAAAAAAATATCAAACAAAGAAAGTGCTAAACTCTTCCATGGCCCGTGGAGCAGGTCCTCCTCAGGGTCATTAGCTCGTGGGGGCTGTGTACTGTGCACATGGTAATGTTCCACTTGGCCGTCCAGGGAAATCAACAGTTACACGCAGCGGCCAATTACGTTTCCTCCCGCCGTCTGGTCTTTGTTGAGATCGAATCACGCGTCATCCACAAATAAGTGCTCCTGTGGGAACACAGCATCGGCCCCCGAGTTCAAGCACTCTCTGATAAAGACTGCATGCCGACAGACATGATGCATAGATGAATGCAGAACGAACAGCAATGTAATCTGAGGGTCACCTTTCTCCAGACTTGTGCTTATACGCATAACTTAATTTGCTTCACAAATATACCCGAGGCTATACTGGAATTTTATTTTTGATCTAATCCAATAATCAATCATAGCATTAGGTCTGGTCTTTTTCAGTTTCATTAAGAGAGGCATTAATATTATATATTTCAGAAATGTCAAATAAAAAAATCATGTTGGGATACGAAATTGATCCATGAAAGAGAACTCATACATACACGATACATGCTAAACAGGTCAAATGTTAGGTGATATAAATAGACAAAATTGGAACTGGAACAGTATGGTTGTGGACTTGCTTTGGCTACACATTGGGGCCTTTTCCACCGGCAAAGAACCGGTTCTAGTTCTTCCTCCCACCTATGGGATGAACCATAGGTGAGCTTTTTCGGCACTGGTTCTGGAACCGGTTCTTTGCCGGTGTAAAAGGCCCCTTTGTGTGGTGTTGGAGGCGAGTGGATGCAATAATGCCACGACATGGGAATATCCAGTCAGGACGTTTAGTGGCAGAACGGTATAATAAGGTGAACGGCAGGTATCACAGCACATATCCATAAGTTGGCAGACTTGGCACTATAATAACATACAGATAGGCTGTATCAATAACACACTCCTACACTAATAGGCTACAGTCTATTTGTGGCTTTCGGACCGCGGTCACTGGCACACACAGAGGATTATTATTATTAAATTAAATAATATATATAACCAGTAACACTCCCTAATTATATCGCTTATCTCCCTAATCGGGAGATAAGCGACCGGCAGGGCGCATACACAAACTTTAAAAGGCAATGGTAGGCAATCAGGAGGGAAAATGGGAAATGGGACAGATCCATGTTGATGACATGACTTTAGAGATACTGTGTACCGCTTTGCGTGATTTTAGGGCAAAACCTGTAGGAGCAGTGTCCAAAAATGTGTTTTGCTAAAATCAGGCCTGATTGTGGCGCTAAATGGGACAGATGCATGTTGATGACATGACTGTAGAGATACTGTGTACCGCTTTGCGTGATTTTAGGCCAAAATCTGTAGGAGCAGTGTCCAAAAAGGTGTTTTGCTAAAAATCTGCCTGATGGTGCCGCTAGAGGAGGGCCATGTGAGAAATCAGGGGCGGAGGTTGTGATTTGCCATCCAAGGAGTGTGTGTGCAAAGTTTGGCATCGATAGGGCCAACGGTGGCAGAGATAAGAGTAGGGCAAAAGTGTGACGTGACGTGATGGACAGTCACAGACGGGGTCCGCTCACTATCCCGACGGGCCGCTGTTCCGACTAGCGTCGGCAGGTTAGTTACTGAGGTACGGTTACTGAGGTTAAGTTTAGGGTTGGGGTAGAGTTAGGGTTAGTTTTAGTGTCGGAATACCGGCCCGTCGGCACACTGATGCGGACCCGTCACAGACAGACTGGCAGCCGGTGGAGGTTTTGTTTACTAAAGACCTGGATACTGAACGGGAGTGGCGGTGTGTAACCATACTGAACAAACACTATGCTGTAGCAATGATTACTCAATATAGAGCTTTACTTCCACCTCCTTTAAGCTCTTCCAAGCGTCTCTCAGCAGCCGCTGCCAGCAGGACGTTTCTTGAAAACCCATCTGGTGGAAACACACTTTTGACCTGCATCAAAAACGTCATTACTGTGCCAATTCTTCCTTTTTTGCATGAGTAAATACTTTGGTTATAAGTAGATGTACATCAGCATCCCTGTTTTCCTTAACCCATTCAGGCCGGGAACACATTTTAGTGTAGTACAGTACGTACAGTATGTAGCCTAGCAACATATTTGTTTTAGTAATTTTTGAATAATATTTGAAACTTAGGTCAGGCCTAAATGGGTTTGTATACCATGCCGACTGGAGTCTTGTATGGCTTGTATATCTGCTATTTTCACTACTTCTTGAACATTGTTTTTATTTATTTATGGAAATTATGAAATAATTTATCAAATAATGTAATTTAATTGATGAAAAGTTGTGGGTTTTTTCTTTTTTTCTTTTTTTAAATCTTTTGAAATAATACTAATGTAGGAAACGATAAAAAAGGGCATACTTCACGACCCATAAAAATATATCTGACCCACTGTTTGGGAAACAAGTGATTTACACAAAAACACTCCCTGATGAGAGTGCTGTCAAAAGAATCTTTGAAGCCATCATACTGTAGCTGCAGCGTCACTTGGAGGCAACCCTATAGGCACCCAAAACCAAACCAAACAAACGTGGAATACTTCCAAAGCTCTCAACAGACATGAATCAGCTAAATGTGGTGAGCCAGCTTTGAAAGCCTCTTATCAAGTCACAGACGAGGCTTTCACAGCAAATCTGTGAAAGCGTGTCTCTCTCTCTCTCTCTCTCTCTCTCTCTCTCTCTCTTTATCTAAAGGGTTCCTTGGCCTTCAATAGTTTGAAGCTACCTGCTGCATTATTGTTTATGACAATGCAGCCTTTCTCCCTTTTTCTGTCTCTCTTTTTGCATCATATTTTACTGTTTGCCAGTGACGTGAGTTCAGCAAAAGCTATGGCAACATGACTGGTGTCATGTTAAAAATTTTCAGTCTATTAGACGTCTAATATACATCTAAAGCATGTAATATACGTATAGATTTGAAAGTTTTTTAGACATCTAAGCTAAGACTAGATGTTGATTAGACTATACTAGACCTTACCCGTTCGAAGATATGTGCTCCAAAATATGTGCAGAGTGTGGGTTGTGGGGAAAGTTACTGTAACTGGTGCGTGCGTGAGAATATGTGGGAGCATCATAATGTAAGGCATAATGTATGCGCTGGCTCCACATAGTTTTTTCATACCCGTTGGAAGATGAGACACACATCAAACGCACCTGGTGAAAGCAAGAGAGAAGAGAGAGAGAGAGAAGAGAGAGAGAGAGAGAGAGAGAGAGAGAGAGAGAGAGAGAGAGAGAGAGAGAATGCACATTCCTAAATGTGAGAGAGAGGGGTGTGTGTGTGGGGCTCCAATCCCATGGCCTGGAGGAACGGACCGTAACACTGACGACAGGCTAAGAAAACGCTAATAAACAGCTTTAATTTGGGAGAAATGAAATTCGGGCTCCGTCACCGTTGGTATAATGCTAATGGCCAATACCATGTGAACTTTGGGATCAGTTGCTGAAGCGAGTGAATAGATAAACGTAGATAAGCGTGAGCGTTAGAGCGTGAGAGCGTGAGTGTGTGAGTGAGTGAGTTCGCTGGTTTATCTGATAGATATAGACCGTATATATTTTAGACGTCTAATAGACGTATATATTATAGACCGTCTATATGTAGCTGTTGAAATAACGTCTAATCAACGTCGTCTAGTCTAAGCTTAGACGTCTAAAAAACGTTCAAATCTATACCTCTATTAGACCAATTTTAGCTAGACGTCTAATAGACGACTATTGCTCAGTGGGTGGATAGTATTATTTTACCCGCAGGCACAAGTGAACAACTGACTGCCACACTTGAAAAAAATTGACGCTGCTGCTAATTAACAATAATACATTACACCTGTGATGACCTACTGAACCGGGGAATAAACCACAAGTGTTGTGGCGAATATAATACCTTGTGAAAGCGATAATTGTGTTCTAATTTGCATTGTAGTTAGTTTAATTAAGTAATTTAATAACAGAATAATCAACGCAGATAGTCATAGTGACATTCGGGAATTTATTTTAAGAAGTACATTTATTTTTTCCCCCCCCTTGTAGCCAAGATATGGCAGCTGCCATACCTTGGCATACCCAATTGACGCCTCTGCTGTTTGCCTACGTCCTGATCCTCTGCAAGGAAGATCAAAGAAGGAATGGACACCGACGTCATTTTAGCCTCCATGGCCAACCGCCATGACACTCTCGGTGGCAAAACTGGCACCGGAGGTTCGGTGAATAACATTGGAGTATATGAGCGCCGGCTGGGGCAGCTCATGAACAAAAAATAATTCTGAATGATAGAGACCTTTATAAAACACTCAGCTCAGGAATATAAAAGAAAACATGACACACATTGTTTTGTGCTGTGTTGCTTTTCGGTGAGTACACTGTATAACATTATAGAGGCATCTAAAGAGAACAATTTACGTTTCTGAACTAGATAGTATCGCGAGACTCTCCACCATTCCCTGTCTGGAATCCAAATCTCGCGATAGCTCCGAGACAGAAACAGCCGCCGCCGCTGTTTAGCTGCCTCAATAACATTATGTACCGTGCACATCGAAAAGCAAGTGATTGTAAAAATACCTGTGATATGTCTTCTTTTATATTCCTGGAGCGATTATACAACAAAGGTCTCAATTGTTCAGAATTATTTTTTGTTCATGAGCTGTCCCAGCCGAAGCTCGAGACGCCAATGTTATTCATCGAGCTTCCGTTGCAACTTCCGCCACCCAAAAGTGTCATGGCGCATGGACCGTGGTGTGGGCGTGACTTATAGTGTCTTCTCCTTCTTTGAGGCTTCCTGATCCTCTGTGTTGGCCACATAGAGCCGAGCACCATGTCACCATGTCAGCATGTCTTACAAAGAGTACAGCTCCACCCTGACCATAGTGACCAACCAGTAAGACTCCCTAAACGGGAGATATGTTGTCTGCAAAAAGCAACCTCATGGTGGCGCTAGAAGAGGGGCATGTGAGAAATCAGGGGTGGAGATTGTGGTTTGCCAGCTAAGGAGTGTGTGTGTAAAGTTTGGCATGGATAGGGGCAACGGTGCCGGAGATAACAGTAATGCCAAAAGTGTGACGTGAGGTTTTGATAGTAACTGCGACATGACGGTCTCAATAACCGGTCACGTGCACACATAGACATCAAAGGGGGCTTGAGCCCATGCCCTTTTACCCATCTGTAAAAAGTGCCCTCTCCAGACCATGAATGCAGTTTTCACTATGGTGAAAGAAATGCAAATGCCCTCTTTCCATACCATACCATTCAAGAGAATTGCTTTGTCTAAACTCTGCTGAACTTGAATGCAGCATCTAGTGTTGAAAGAATTGCCCTCTCTGTGTAGAAAAACAAGATGTAGTACACCACATCTCCAGTATTCACTTGATTACGCTTAGTTCAGTACCGGAAATAGCTGACTGCGACGCATTGTGAGCTTGGAGGTCTGCCATTTTCAATATTTTCACCAAAGGCCCCTTTAGAAATTTCAGCCCCTGCCTCTCTAACATATTCTGCACGTCCCTACCAATAACTATCTCTAAAGTCAGAGGAGGGGATAAAGAGATTATGTTAAGAAACTGGAAGATTATATTTGCATTTAAGTATTTGAACAGGCATGTCTGGAAGAGATTTAAGCGTATTAATTAACATTAATTAAAGAGTGCAGCAGATGGCTTTTGACAGTCGTGAGAGTTGGATTGAGAAATCATTCTCAGGTTGATGAGTCATTTGCTAAGTTGGGAAGGATAAGTAGGAGCCCAGACAATACTGCAGCAGTTGAAATGACAGGAGATAAGTATATATTTATAGCTATATTGTTTGTTTGTGTCTTTCCAGTAGCCTGTTGCTCTGCTGAATCCCACTGTTCATTAGTTGACTGGGCCATGGTACCATGGCCAAGGTAGCCTGGCATGGCCAGACTAATATCACTCAGAGAGCAATTCTTTTTCGCAATGGCAGATTCGTCTGGTTTCCAGGCTAGCCCCAAAGCTCTACTAGGTTGGCTTCTTTCCCCTCAACACCACATTTATTTGCCGAAAATAGCTCTACAAGTTTACAGCAAGCTTTTGCTATGTTTCATCAAATCACGTGGTTAAAGTTTTCTGCCATGTCTCTGATCTCTTCATTATAACTGCATTGAAACGTGTAAAAGGAAGGGGGCTTCTAGACCCCTGGGGAACTATAGGGTTTAAGCTCCCCCTATCTGTATTCAACATGACCATCTGAGCAGCCCTCAGCTGGATGAAGCTCAAAATGAAACCTAACCCTTTCAACAGCCGTTTTTTTAAAAAAGGTCAACCTCATGTATTTGTTGCAAAATAACATTACATAACAAAACATTGCATTTCTTTTTTCTTTTTCTTTAGCTGTGAATGAGCCTCTGCTAGGCCTTACAGTCCCTCGACGGATGCATGAGCAAACTGTTTAGGGAAGCTTCAGAGGAACGTTGGGTTCTGGGGACGTGTTTTCTGTGACATGTTTTTCAGTCTGACTCTTCATCTGGGGACACGCTGTCTGTGACTGTATAAGCCCCCGATGTTCAGTCTGACTCTTCTCATCGGGGTACATGCGTGGCTTTCTTTGTTTCTGATGCCGACACACTATAGTGAACTCATAGTCAGTTTGAATTTTGTATTTCTTGCACCACACTGAGGTAGCTGTAACAAACCAAAAACACAAATGTCTCTGACAATGTTTTAGTTTAGCGAGAAAGGAGAAAGTAAGCCAAAAGTTTCTGGGGACACTGTTGTTAACAAGCAAGACAAACATTGATTTCTGCTCTCCATTTGGCGGATGGTATTTTTTTTTAATGGCTCTCCTGTTGCCTTGTGTAAGCATGTTCTGCTTAAATATTATCGTCACTGTGTCAGGCGGAAACCTTGTGTCTTCATATTTTCACCCCATAAATGCCATATTTTTTGTGTGTATGATAGTGTAACACAAAAGTCGTATCGTGGCACAATGTGAGCTTGTAGAGCAGCTTTTCTTGCTACGTTTTTAAAGAATATTATTTTAAAGGTCTGTTTCTATGGGCTGTATCATTATTTACTGGAACAGTGTTTCTTTGTTCAATTTCCTGAAAAGTTAATGCTTCAGAACACACAAGGCTTCTGCCCGCCAGCAGTGGTGGAAAAAAGTACTCAAATGTTTTACTTAGTTGTGTTTTCAAAATAGTTTATCAGCTTTGGTGTGACCGTATACCCGTAGAGTTTGGTTTGCTGCCAGTTGTGGCAAAAAAAGAAAAGAAAAAAAAAAGAAAGAAAGAAAGAAAAAAAATCCCTATTCCCATTTAAATGCACTGGCAGAATCTGCTCTCATAGGTACCCTGTTCATTACATTCACCCATTCACACACCAACCTGCTCATGAGGAGCAACAGACCATATTCACCGGGAGGCCATGCTTGAATTTTGCATTGAAAAACCGTTGCAACGGAGGGGCATTTAATTAACTTATTGGCAAGATGGTGTGAATATGGTCTATTAGGGGTTCAGCGTATTGCTCAAGGACATTTTGACAGTAACTCTGGAGGAGCCCGGGATCGAACTGGGAACCAACCTGCTTCCGGTTGCCAAGCGGCCACTCTACCCCTGAGCCACGGATGAAACAAACATTCACTTTGTATTTACTGTTACTGCACACACTTTTCTCTGCTTTCGCAATGAACCAGTGATTCGGTCTCACAGGGACCGTCACCAGGAGTGAAGCACCGGTGACATGTGATGTGTCCCTTTTAAACACCACCAAACAGAGGTGACATGTGATGTGTCCCTTTTAAACACCACCAAACGGAGGTGATTGGGTAACTGTGGTTGACAATAGTTGTAATAGAAATCCAACATTCTGTTTCACTTTCAAAAAGCTGAAAGTCTCTGCCGAAGTCCAAACTTCCATGATTATCGAGAGTCCATGATTATCTTAAATTTGGTAAGACCAATTCAAATCTCCACCAAAGCATATTCCAGTAGAAAACCCCAAATGTTCTGACTTTGAAGGTCAGATAATTGGAGGTCTCTCTTACTTCAGTCGGGAGACTGTTCCATTGATGGGAGGCTCTAACAGAGAGGACTGTTTTACCAAACGCACTCTGTCTGAATGGTACCTCACAGTCCCCTCTGTAGTTGCCCTTGTTGTTCTGCCCACCTCTTTAACTTCGTTTTATAATCTGCTTCAATGGTGGTGCAAGCCCATTGAGAACCTTAAAAACGAGCCAAAATCCGCAAAATGCCTAAAGCTGTCAAAGTTAAACAAATTGAATTTTTGTACTATATGGCAATGGTGGTAACAGTTGGGCTAGAAAGTCAGACTAACGCAACGTTGAAGTAATGAGATGTCGGAGCTAACCAGGGGTGGAGTTAGCTGGTTTTGTCAGAAGCGTGTTTAATGCTTTTCATTGGTTTTAACAAACACACAGATGATGAAAAAATTCAAACCAAGTTTGAAGTGAGTGGTGGTGCGTGTGTGTGTGTTTGTGTGTGTGTGTGTGTGTGTGTGTGTGTGTGTGTGTGTGTGTGTGTGTGTGTGTGTGTGTGTGTGTGTGTGTGTGTGTGTGTGTGTGTGTGTGTGTGTGTGTGTGTGTGTGTGTGTGCGTGCGTGCGTGCGTGCGTGTGTGTGTGTGTGTGTGTGTGTGACGCAACAGCGCTGCTTGGTCACCAGCGGTATTGCAGCTCATGATACGGAGGGACATAGGGACATAGGGACATAGGGACGCGAGTTTAGAAACTCTAGGCTTGCTAAGGGAAACCACGCCCCGCACTCATTTTTGAAGCTTTTGATTGGCTGAACCGGCGCTAGGGAGCGCTCCTTTTTGGTCGCTTGGACCGCACGGAGGTGCGTTTATCGTGGGCTTGCCCGGCCTGGGCATAAATATAACGATTGCATTCACCACGGCTTCGTAACTCGCGCGGCGCTCCGCCGCCCGCGCGGCCCTGGCCCGCTCTTCGCGGCCACTCGCGCCTGCGGCGCTCGGGGGCGAAGAGCAGGACCAAGGTCCGCTGGCCTTCGCGCCGCTTGCAATGTCGTGGACAATAACTGAAAACGAGCGCTCCTTCCCTTAGCAAGCCTAGAGTTTCTAAACTCGCCATAGGGACATAGGGACATAGGGACATATTAGGGACATAGGAACATAGGAACGGACAAAGTCACTCTGAGGAGCGGCTGACCACCGCTCAAAAAGAAGAACAAAATCAAAAACCTAAAAAATGGAGCTGGTTTCTACGGCCTCTTTTCCAGTAGACTGTTGAAGATATTGTCTGGTTTTAGCCCCAGGCTGGATTGAAGAGTCCAGGTTTAAACAATATTGGTTCTGTGAACCATGTCTCAGTTGGAGCAGGCAGTAACATAGCTTTTTGCTGACATACTCTTACTCCTCATGAAAGCGCATTTCCTATTATATGTGTTCCCTGAACATGCAATGCTCAAAGCCCCATTGTGTACACTCCATGTAGTGGCCCACTGCTCTCAAGGTTCGAATAATATACCAGTACGACTCCCTAATCGGGAGATAGGCGACCTCCAGGTCGCATACACAAACTTTAGAAGGCAATCATAGCCAATCAGGAGGGAATATGGGAAATGGGACAGATCCAAGTTGATGACATGACTTTGGAGATACTTGTGTACCCCTTTGGGTGATTTGGGGGCAAAATCTGTGGGAGCAGTGTCCAAAAATGTTTTTTTGGACTCATGTTGGCACTAGAAGAGGGCCAAGTGAGAAATCAGGGCTGGAGGTTGTGGTTGACGTGGCGTGACAGACTGACTGACTTTGACTGACTGACTGACTGACTGACTGACTGACTGACAGGCAGACAGCCGGTGGAGCTTTCGATAGTAACTGATAGTAACTGCGACCTGACGGTTGCAATCACGACAGTACGACGCAAGCACACACGCACGCACGCACGCACGCACGCACGCACGCACACACACACACACACACACACACACTTTTGTTATAGTTTTATTTATGTATTGTGACTATTTTGATCTTTTTACTTTCACTTTCATTGTTACATTGTTAAGGAGGCTCCAGTACATTCACTGCCTCCAACGTTGCCACAGTGAAAGAGCAACCGTCAAGCCCTCAGATCCATTTCACTCAGACAAGAGTTTGATCTCATCTTCAATGCTGAAGCTCGTTACTGTACATGCAACGCATTCAGGGATCCCTTTGTGAGCAGTTGGGGAGAACAAAAGCCCTTTTGTTATGTTTGATTAACATCTCTGTTCTAAAACAACAAGAGTTCATGTTTCACACTGATTAAGCACTTTCAATCTGGCGTCTCTATTTTGTGTCATTATAGGCCAACATTTTTCCAAAACATTTGACTAGAATGTCTCAAAATGCCCAAAAATAAATCAAAAATGCACTATTGCGACCTTGTAGATTGCCAGAATGTGGTAGGAGTTTTGGGGATAAATTGAACTAAACAAAACGTAAATTTTCCCGTTAATGTTCTCAGGATTTAAATCTAAAAACCTAAAAGTTGATGTAGCACAATTATTCACATTATCAATTAAAGTTGATACAAAAGCAATGTCTGAAAAGCGTTATGTCTGAAAATTACAAGTGGAGATAGATATTAAATCCCCTTGATATACAGTACTATGAAGGGACATACAGTACACTACCGCACTGTTTTTCCTTGTTTCATCTTTTGATTGACATGCATTAATGTATAATTATGTTATGCTCTGTTGATGAATTGAACATTGTATATAGGACCACAATGGAAACAAGTCTGCCTTTTTTTGTGTTACTGTTTAGCCCAAGTGTTACTGTATTTCTGCGATGTTTACATCTACAGTATGCCTAATAAAGCATTGAATCAATCAATATTAATAAGTAATGTAATGCTTATCTTTTGTCTGTTTTCTTCAGATTATCTCCCAGAGGAAGTTATCCAAAGCACTGCTCAGACCAGGAGGCACTGTGGGAAAAACTATCATCACGGTATGTCTACATGTGTCTGTCTGTCTGTCTGTCTGTCTGTCTGTCTGTCTGTCTGGCTGTCTGTCTGGCTGTCTGTCTGGCTGTCTGTCTGTCTGTCTGTCTGTCTGTCTTTCTGCCTCAGGGGCTCTCAAAGTGGGGTCCTTGAATGCATTCCAGGGGGTCCCCAGCAAGTTAATACTTAATAGCGTCACAATCTGTTTTAGCCACTTTTAACCCTATAACCAATCTACAAGCTCACAAGGCGTTGCGATTTGAAAGATTTAGAAAAATAATTTTAAACAATTTGAGACTTCTCTTCTGGGGGTCCCCGGACAAAGAACTTTTCAAATGGAGGTTCCTTGACATGAAAAAGTACTGACCTATCAGTTTAGCACCTTCTGCGTTAAACTTTTATCAGTTGAAGTGAGTTGAGTAGAACTGAATCTTAAATACTTTGTATACTAGTTGGCTTTTCTTTGAACATGCAGTGGGTCTGCTGTTATAAAGGGCACATTAAAGATTAAGAACAAAACCACATTTACATAAAAATACAATAGCAACAGTAAAACAGAGCACTAGGTCACCCGATGGTGAGGACTAAAGGTGATGCAAGAGAAACTTTTTGGTTAAAACAAAAAAGTTTTTTTTTTGTTAAGATTTTAAATCTCCATGTTCTAAAACTATATATTACAAATCAGGAGAAATGACCTCACATAGACAAGATCATTTCTGTATCAGCTTCAATATTGTAGTGTTCCAATTCCAATTGTGTATTTGAATTTTCTTTGTTTCATCATGTCCAATTTCACCTGTATTTGGATTTGACTCTTGGTACAGTATATTGGTATCCTGACCGGAAAAAAATATTTTCAGATTACTATAGCTGGAGAGATGGAGAGACCAGCTGTTATTGAACAATCTATAGCAATGATAACTATCATAACACAGAACTATTTAACACTTATTTTACAACACTTTATAACACTTATACAACATATCACGTACAGCACCTTTAAGCCTATAGGCATACATAAAATGACACATGCTGGTGTAGCTGGCTTCAAAAGGTGACTTCCTTACTATTACTAATATATTTTATGGCAACATGAGTAAACCATTTTCTATAGATGCTTGTTCTTTGCCAAGGGGACATTGCTCTGTACTATTGCCCTGAGGGCAGTATGTGAAAGTGATGAATTATGGGCAGCAATCATCTAACATTGTCTGTCTCTCTCTCTCTCTCTCTGTGTGTGTGTGTGTGTGTGTGTGTGTGTTTGTGTGTGTGTGTGTGTGTGTGTGTGTGTGTGTGTGTGTGTGTGTGTGTGTGTGTGTGTGTGTGTGTGTGTGTGTGTGTGTGTGTGTGTGTGTGTGTGTGTGCGTGCGTGCGTGTGTGCGTGTGTGCGTGCGTGCGTGTGCGCACGTGCGTGTGTGCGCGCGCGCACATGCAGATTTCAGCAGAGGAACTGACAGGAAATGATGACTACATCGAGCTGTCCTTCAGTGCCAGAAAACTGGATGACAAGGTAAACGGAGAGAGAGAGAGAGAGAGAGAGAGAGAGAGACTGTGTGTGTGTGCGTGCGTGCGTGCGTGCGTGCGTGCGTGCGTGCGTGCGTGCGTGCGTGCGTGCGTGCGTGCGTACGTGCGTGCATGCATGCGTGCGCGCAAGACACTGACTCAAGTAACAGATAGTCCAATGTGTTTCAGCCAAGTTTGGAATGAGTTTTTGGGGCTCAGCAGCAGAGATGGTTCAATTAAACTACAAGTCTCTATATCTCTTTCCTTCGATAGGATTCTCTGTAAAGCACAACTCTGCAAAGTTTGTCCATGAATGGAACCCTTTCATCAATTACTTTCACTCCTGAAAAAACCCTGGACCCATGCCTCTCCTCCTTCCTGTGTTACACTTTGGTTATCCTTATTACTGTTCTTTTACTCATTCACATTATCTCTAATTATGATTTTTCATTTCATGCATACAGTACATAAGCACCATCATCTTTAACACATTTGAAATATGATTGGCAGTCAATTACACTGGTTTTCCCTGTGAAGGCTGAACCAAACCAACACTTGGAGACAGAATGGTGAAAGCCTTAAATGGGCATTTATTCAATATCGGCACAGAGGGAATGGAGGAGAGTGCTCATAAATAAATGAATAACCAAGCATTGGTTTGTGCGTTTAATTTCCATGGACCGTTTCCATTCCATTTCAGAAGGGTCCTAGGTTTGCCTATAACAGAGAAACCCCCATTAGCCAGTCGCATTAAACACCAAGAGAGAACAGAGGTAGATTGTCGCTTACCGCCCGAGCACACATCCTGTAAACGTGGAGAGCCAGTGAACACTGAGGCAGAGACAGCCCTATCCTCTAACATCGGGCTCCCAGCTGCGCTCAAATCAGGTTGATTGAGCAGGTAGATTGGCAGGTATAGCGTCCCTCGATGACGTGTCCCAGACTGGAGAATGTTTTTCTGGGCTGTGCTCTACCTCTGTCCCACTGTCTCTCTCCATCAGGGGCTTAACTGACAGGCGGTTGCCTAGCGACACTTCACAAAATACAGAGATTGAGGAAAAACTAAAGTTATTATTGTAAATTATTGTAAATATGTACTCATGTATACATAAAGATACATAAAGTGGTTCCTGTGTAGATAAGCCGTAAAGCTTACTAGGATCTCCTTTTAGTTGACCTTGTACCAGTGATTTGTGCTGTCATGAAACTTTTTGCTATTGCAATCTGCTATTAAACCCTTCAATCAATCAATCAATCAATGTACCTTTGTACCTATTCCATAACATGGAGTAACTGAATGAAGTATTATAATCTCTCTCTCTGTGTGTGTGTGTGTGTGTGTGTGTGTGTGTGTGTGTGTGTGTGTGTGTGTGTGTGTGTGTGTGTGTGTGTGTGTGTGTGTGTGTGTGTGTGTGTGTGTGCGTGCGCGTGTGTGTGTGCGCATTCAGGACTTCTTCACCAAGTCAGATCCGTTCCTAGAGATCCACAGAATCAACGACGACGCAACACTGACGCTGGTATACAGAACAGAGGTACACACACACACACGCACGCACACACACACACACACACACGCACACACATACACGCGCGCGCACACACACACACACACATACACGCACGCAAAAACACATCCGTTTTCTAGACCTATGAGTAGAAGAGCTTCACAACTATTGGAAAACATTGTGGCTTTATGTCTCACTATGTATTCATGAAGCAGTTCATCTGTTGTGCCGGAAATATGGAAAAACAGCATAAAGTTCTCATAGAGGCCAAACATAATCACCACAAAGTACTAAATGACAGTCGCCATAACCTCCTTAGTGCACCGATAACTATTATTATTTGTTTCATGGCGAGATACGGTGTGGGACACTTAAGAAGCACTGACAGTAATGGACACTTTATTTGTTTTTACCTCTGAATTGTTGATGCTACTTGTCAAAACCCTCTTATCTGTTCAGTCAGTAAATTGTTCACTTGCACACACACACACACACACACACACACACACACACACACACACACACACACACACACACACACACACACCAAACGCGCTGCCAGTCAATGAGGCTCTTTTGGCACTTGTCGCAAGCAAGCAAGCTGTCAATAAGAGGTCTAAAGTGGTTGGTTTGTCACGAATAGCCTTGGTGGTGCCAGTGCTTACAAGCCTTTTTGTCCTTGCATTAAGCCAGCACTAGTCTGCCAATAGTAATGGCTCAATAAGAGGCCTAAAGAGGGTTGTTTTGTCACAAATAGCAATTGGTCAATAGGAGGGCTAAAGAGCTGGGTGTGTCCTTGCATGTGTGAAAGACGGTGAATGCCTTATACGCTACCTGCCAGTAGCCCAAAGATGTATCTTTGTGTGCTTTCTCCGTTAAATAATCAAAGTCGACGGAGCTGCAACTGAAAGTTTTTGTAATTCATATGATGAGGCACACGCTATATTTAGAGCCATACCGGCTGTTAGGCGGAAGCTTTTGGAAGATGTGGGAAGCGGCACATCTGTCTCCAGAGACTAAAAGCTGTGGTCTCCTCCCTGCTGGACGTGCCTGGAAAGAGGCATCCTTATGTACTGTATACTGGGGAGGCACACTGTATCAGGGACATGCTGGGCCCCTGATTCAGCCCGGGAAAAAGAGTTGGAGAGGCCCTCATTGCTTGCTATAGAGAGAGATCTCAGCGCTGCTGCTTCTCAAAGATTTGCCATTTCAGATCATGACAAGTGACAAGCCAGTGGGCCAATTACTGTACATGAGTTATATTTTGTCGTTGTCGGGTGGAAACCTTGTATGTCCAAAATTCATCATTTTAAAAATGATTTAAACTAGTGAAAACAGCCGATCTACAAGCACACAACGCCTCGCACCGCGAGGCGTTGTGTGCTTGTAGATCTGCTGTTTTCACTACTTTTGTGCAACAACCTTGCATGATGAAGCAGGGCTTTGTTTTGCGAAAAAACAAACATTTGAAACTTGGAGAGGTTTCTGCCCGACAGTGACGATTTACTTTGTTGGCCGCCCAGCCCCCAAAATGGAACGAAGGCCGACATTTTATTTTAAATATGTTCCTAATGGCCAGCCTGGACCGGCCGGAAATTAACCGGACGTTCAGGAGTTGTCCCGCTTTTCCCAATGGCCAGCACGTCCCTGCCCTCTATACTGTAGATGCTGAACCACCTCAACTATCTCCTCTCTACACAAATGAGCAGCTGCTCTACTCCCAGCAGTGTTGCCATGTCTACTTGTTACAAGCGACTTTGGGCTTGTTTTTTTCTGCAAAGTTGCTTATAAGGGGACTTGTTTCTATAAGTGTATGGTTGCTTTTTTGGGATTGTGTCCTAAATGTTGTTTAAACCAGTGGTTCTCAAACATTTTTATGTCAAGGAACCCCAAAATGATTGTATGTTGACTACCGACCCCCTCCTCCCCCATTATCTAAAAATATTTTGTGCCAGGGACCCCCATAATAGATTTGTGTTCAAAAAATATTCAGAATGTTTTCACAATTTTGTTTAAAAAAACTGGCAGACCTACAAACTCACAACGCATCGTGAAGCGTTGTGAGCTTGCCGATCAGCTATTTTCAAATAGCTAATACATAGAGGTTTAAAGTGCTCATGTGGCCTATTGCAGTTGCTTCTTTTGTGCTTGTCTTCATAGACCTGGTTGCTTATTTCTCTTTTGAAATCTGGCAACAGTGACTCCGAGTCTCTCCCGGATGACTGAGCTTCTTACCCTATTCCTAAGGGACATATACTGGCCCTCTTGAGAAAACCCATTTTCTACCTACGATCTCGTTCTTTCAGTCATGACCCATATTTCATGAGCACAGGACATGCCCTGGAGTATAGGAATACAAACTAACAGGTAGATTGAGAGCTTTGCCTCCAGTTTTAAATTAACTGAATATTCAGAACTCCTAGCAGGGATAAACATGTCAAAATGGTGCTGTAATTGTCAAACAAAGGCAGAACTGTGAAACCAATGAACTTAATTGAGCTGAATCAATCTCTTGCAACATATATATTTGTATATGTTTCAACCTATAATGTCCACACAGAGTTGGAAAACAAATCTTTCTCAGTATAAATATCATGTAAGCTGTAAGGCATGAGTCCTGGGGCTACAAATCCCATGTATGGCCCTTAGTTCACTTTTTACAGCGTGGCTCTGGGCAGGAGGCTAGCAGTCTATGGCCACATTCTCATAATATAATTGGGTTTAGTCGTGCGAATGGGAGGGGTGAAGTTGCCACATTCTTGCATATTTAATTGATACGTTTGCGCTCACACACATTGTCATCCGAAACAAGGAATCGCTGAGTCCACGTCTGTCCACGGGACATGTATGTATCCAAGCTGCATAATAATGCCTCCTCCATCTCCCTGTGTTATAATTCTTCAAGTTCAACTCACAATGTAACCGCAGGACCCCTGCGCCGCGTTAACCTATTTACCGGTATCTGCGGTCGATGGTCATAAACGGGCGATCAAAAAATAAAACCAGCGGCGGCGGGAGGGACTCGCAAAATCTACCAGCAATAAACCAGACAGCAAATAGCAAGATATGAATATCTACGAAGAGGACAACGTCAACGTCTCTCTCTCTCTCTGCCCCTCGGCTTGCCCTCCGCTGGCTCCCTCTCTGCGCTCCGCGCGTAAACGTCTCCATTTGGACATGATTTGGCACAGAGAGCAAGAGAGAGAGCGCGCGCGCGCGAGCAAGGGCGAGAGACGCACACATCGGCCTATATTATATATATGATATACAAGTGACTCCAGTGGCACTTTCCTTTCATCTAACTGTGAGCAACTCCTCACAAATAATACACTATGTGCGATCGAGGGAGCGGTGATCAGAAATTAAATCAATGAGGGGAGGAGGCGGCCAGAATGGTCAGAAATCTAATGAGAGTGGACGGTCTGGAGGGGGATTTAACCATAAATAACTATGGATTTAACCCGCACATGGCTCTATATAGCCTACCACAATGTTTCATTGCCTGTATTTGAGACGGATGGATTTACACCAACAGTGAAGCGTTTGCTGTAGCGAATCGAAACCACCGTTCTTTTGTGGATTTGCATTTGTTTCTTTGATTCGAAAAAAAATGCCCAAACGTTGTGTATTTTCCGACAATACGTTAGAGGATTCGTTTTAATCGCAATAAAACGTGCCTGTGTGAATGCCGCCTATGAGAGGGTCTGTCTGTGTGTCTGGAGCTAATCTCGCAAAAATGATTGAAGTATAACATATGTTTCATACTTTTTTGAAGTATTATTCATATTTTTTTAAATATAATAATAGAAGTCAATAGAGCTTGGATCTGGACTGACATTGATCAGTGGTTTTTAACCCTTTTTATATCAAGGTCCACTATTATTATTCGGTCTTTGAACCACGGACCACCATTTGATGAGATGTAGCCTCTCAGACCCAAGCCTTAGAATCTAAGGCTTGGGTCTGAGAATATTTTGTTATCGTTGGATAGGATGTTGTCCACAATTCCATGCTGTATTGGTGTTGCACCATATGAGAGATAACCTTGATCAAAATAACAATTATTTAATTAGGTTAATGCAGATGTTTAACAATAATTTAACTTAACGAGCATAACAATCCATGTGGTTTCAATTTACACTCTCAAGAGTTAGGTAAAGCTCTATTAAAGGACAACTTCATTTTTTTACAACAAGGGTTCATATTTTAGATTGTAATTAAATAATATAAAAGATGAGTGTTTAGATTTCATTTACTTCTTTCTATTGTTTTAGAGATTCTTATTTCAGTGGTTTCAGATTCTTATTTACAGTGGTTGGGGGCATGTGTACAAGTGGCTAAATATGTCATTTTACACAGAATAAGCCCATTCCCAAGATACAATGCAACCTTTCATGGTTGGATCATGTTACTTATGGGGGCTAGTAGTGTTATTTAGCCACTTGTACGCATGCCCCCATGCGTACGCATGCCCCACATTTTAGCACGGTAAACGCGATAAA
The DNA here is from genome assembly GCF_963921795.1 of Nannobrachium achirus. Lineage (NCBI taxonomy): Eukaryota > Metazoa > Chordata > Actinopteri > Myctophiformes > Myctophidae > Nannobrachium > Nannobrachium achirus. The sequence goes on along the minus strand of NC_137811.1, from coordinate 70,045,302 downwards.
ACAATAGAATGAAGCAAATTAAAAAAATTTAACGCTCACTTTTTCTTTTCTCTAATTACAATCTAAAATATGAACCCTTGTTGTAAAAAAACAAAGTTGTCGTTTAAGGGACCATTTGGTTAATACAATTCTCCATCATTCAGTTACCCGGACCACTGGTTGAAAATCACTGATGTCACAGTCTGCTCACATGAAGTCTGTGGCTCCACATTGGAGACACGCGGCTCCCATGTGCATTCTGAGATCAATGTTTACATGGTCATGCAAACCTAATGCTTCTTTTACAGCATAAGATATCTGGCTGGTCCTGGGACTATTTGACTTTGACAATTTGTCTAATGTTACGAGAGACAGCCGCTGATACGAACGACCTACGGCCTGGTCGCGACCTAGGCCACGACCTGGAGGTCGTAGGTCCCGGTTCTGGAGGTCGTAGTTCGCGGTACATACTTGTTAGGTCGCGGCCGGTCTAGTTTCGCGACCCCCGGCCGTGGTTGCGCCACCTCGGTCGTCCCCGGGCCGTTGTTGCGCGATCGGGCCGTTGTTCAGCGACCTGGGAAGTCCGCGGTCGTATTTAAAAGGTCTTTTTGCAGAATATTCTAGAGCAGCAGCGCTATTCAACCTTTTGAAGCTTGTGATTGGCTGAACCGGAGGTAGGAAGCGCTCCATTGTGGTCACTTGGACCGCGCGAGGTGCACCAAAACCTATCCTTAACCCTAACCCCAACTCTAACCCTAACCTTAACCCTAACCCCAACTCTAACCCTAACCCTAACCCTAACCCTAACCCTAACCCTAACCCTAACCTGCCGACACTGAGTAGCTAACCTGCCGACGCTGTTGAAAACGAGCGCTCCTTCCCTTAGCAAGCGTAGAGTTTCTAAACTCGCGTCCCTTCCCTTAGCAAGCGTAGAGTTTCGATCGCGGCGCTCCTTCCCTTAGCAAGCGTAGAGTTTCTAAACTCGCGTCCCTTCCCTTAGCAAGCGTAGAGTTTCGATCGCGGACTTCCCAGGTCGCTGAATTACGACCGAGATCGCGCAAAACCTCCAGAACCGGGACCTACGACCTCCAAGTCGTGGCCTAAGTCGCGACCAGGCCGTAGGTCGTTTGTATCAGCGGCTCTTGCTGAATGTTACTGCGATCACATAGGTTGATGTTGCTGTGCTGTGAGTGACTGCACAGTATTATGTAGGGGTGTAACGATGTAGTAACTGAATCGAAAAATCTAATCGTTTTGCAATGCAAATAATTGATTGTATGGAAAATAAGTATTTGTGCCTTGTTGCGACCGTAGGTCGCATTTACTATCAAACCCTGCACAAAGTGTAAGTCCGTCAGTCAGTCTGTCTGTCACACCTCACACGTCACACTCTTGCCCTGCTCATATCTCCGCAACCGTTGCCCCGATCCATGCCAAATTTTGCACACACACTCCTTACCTGCCAAACTACAACCTCCAAGGACCCCCGGAGCTCCAGGGACCCCCAGGTCCCTGGGGGACCCCCAGATGTAAAAAATGACCAAATGTGCTAAACTGACCAAATGACCACCCCAACGGGGCTGCTCACGGGGAATTCCCGGGGACCACCGACTCCTGGTGCTCCAGAACGGATGCAAAAGTGGTGGCGCCCCCAGTGGAGGACCCCCTACACTGCAGCTCACATAAAATGCCGTAACTCCGGCTAGGAGTGACCGGGACAGCCGGGGCCGGTACCTATTCGTCCGTCTTGCCGGTGCGGAGACCCCACCCCTCATTTCTCACATGGCCCTCTTCTAGCGCCACCATGAGGCCGATTCTTGCAAAACACATTTTTGGACACTGCTCCTACCATTTTTGCCCTAAAATCACGCAAATCGGTACACAGTATGTCTACACTCATCCCATCAACATGAATCTCTCCCATATAGCGCCACCTCCAGGCCGATTTTTAAAAACATATTTTTGGACACTGCTCCTACAGATTTTGCCCTAAAATCACGAAGATCACTACACAGTATGTCTACACACTCATGTCATCAACATGGATCAGGAAGATTTTGGCAAAACACATTTTTGCCCTATTTGTGGAGATAAGTGACCTACGGTCGCTTATCTCCCGATTAGGGAGTCTTACTGGTATATAGCAATTTTAAGTGGTACATTGAAAAAGAGGGGTCTAATTACCTTTCCATTCCTTATAGCTACTCTTGGTCTATCGATACATTTGTGTAATCTCTGTGTTCATGTCAAGGTGGGTTTGTCCAAACTTGAAACATATTGTCCATGTATTTTCTAGACAATCATATCATTTACTTCCATAATAATAGATTTTTTATACGATTTACACAGATTGAATTTCTTTGTTAAATAGTTACTATATCGTTTTTAAATCATTGAATCGGATCGTATCGTATCGCCTTGAATGAACCAATATTGTCCATGTTTCGTATCGTTAACCATGTATCGTGATGCGTATCGTATCGCTGTTAAAACGTATCGTTACACCCACAGTATTATGTTGTGTTGTTGCACTGAATACTGGCCCGTAACTGCCATCCCAATCATTTGCTGATAAAATAACACAACCGTCTTGCGTTACAGGAGTCCTGATGTGACTCGTATTGAGCAGCAGGGTGTGTTGCTGTGTGACTGCCAGTTTAGACGGAATAATGAGCTTTGGAACAGAGTTCTGTGGTGACTATTAGGTCTTTGAGATTATTTCATGTTTTTTTCTTAAGGGAAAACCAAAATGTACTGTGTGGCTATGGTTTGACTTTGAAGCACGGCCAGCTAAAGGCTGTGCTGTGTTGTGATGTGTGTGTTTGTGTGTGTGTGTGTGTGTGTGTGTGTGTGTGTGTGTGTGTGTGTGTGTGTGTGTGTGTGTGTGTGTGTGTGTGTGTGTGTGTGTGTGTGTGTGTGTGTGTGTGTGTGTGTGTGTGTGTGTGTGTGTGTGTGTGTGTGTGCGTGCGTGCGTGCACGTGTCTTCATGGTAGTAAAACACTTGTTGAGATTTGGTTTTTCATCCACTTCCACCACCCTGCAGCCTATCTGTTACAAGCCGGCCTCGGGGGAACCATGGCGCAACATGATTAAACTCCAGAAAGAAACGGCAACAAATAATTTTCAGCTTTTTCCTTTATTACATTTCTGTAGCTTCCGGGTGGGCTAACAGCCAAAACAACAAAACGTAAGAAAAACTAAGCACGAACAACCTAAAACAAATTACCTTATCAAATCGAATGGAACCAAAAGACAAATTCATTATTATGCTGCAGGTGATATGTTTTGGTTAAAACGAAAAGGTTCTTGTTATAAACGTTTGTTCAGCAACAGCGTCTCTCAGGCTCTTTAGTAGGCTAAACATAAATACTTTCCCCAGTGGGTTAGACATTCCATCAAATCAGGAGAGAGTACCTAGTTCTCAGCTTCTATCACTTAATCTAAAAGGTCTAGGAGGTAAAAAGGTTAAACAAGGGGCGCCATGCTGGCCTACTGGTCCAGGCGGATACCACATAGGCATTGCCACATAGGCATGGATGCCTGACGGCATTGCCGGTTCGATGCCTGATCCGTACAACCTTTGCCGCATGTCACTCCCCATCTCTCTCCCCATTTCCTGTCAGTCTACTGTCTATCGAATAAAGGCATAAAAGCCCCAAAAAAAAGTTAAACAAAAGAGTTGAGCCGGAAGGCAAAGCTCTCTGTCTACCGAGCAATCTTCGTTCCTACTCTCACCTATGATCATGAAGTGTGGGTCATGACCGAAAGTATAAGGTCTCAGGTGCAAGCGGCCGAAATGGGTTTCCTCAGACGGGTGGCTGGTATCTCCCTTAGAGATAGGGTGAGAAGTTCAGTCACCTGAGAGAGACTTGGAGTAGAACCGCTGCTCCTACTCTTGGAAAGGAGTCAGCTTAGGTGGTTCGGGCATCTAGTACGGATGCCCCCCGAGCACCTTCCTAGGAAGGTCCTCGATGCACGTCCCACTGGGAGGAGACCCCGTGGCAGACCAAAGACCAGATGGAGGGATTATATCTCCAAACTGGCTTGGGAACGCCTCGGTATACTCCCTGAGGGAGTGGAGGAAGTTGCTCGGGATAAGAAAATCTGGAGGTCTCAGTTGGAACTGTTACCCCCGCAACCCGATTCCGGATAAGCGGTTGAAGATGGATGGATGGATGAAGCTTACTAACCTGGGTACTAGCCTGCTATGCTACGCACCACAAACCAATCTGAAGCCGTGAGTAGCTTCCACTCTTTTTCTGTGTCCCGCCTCCCCTGGAGATACGGGCCCCAGACTGTGAAGAAAACCAATCCACTGAACGTAGCGTAGCAGGTTACTACAGTAAGTTCTACCATTTATGGATAAAAAAACAACAACATTGAACAGTGACATGTTAGCTGGCAGTCTGACAGGGAGCAGAGAGAGAGAGAGAGAGAGAGAGGAAAGCCCCATGGATGCTGTGGGAAGCCATGGCCTCTCAAACAGGAAGGCTGGAACCAATCAGCTCCCTGGAACCACCTACACCACGGTTTCCCAAACCTTTTTGTCTCAGGGCACCCATAAATATAGTTTTTTTAATCCGAGGCACCCCTACATTATAATTTTCACTCCCAGCACCTTATATTTATAGCATATCGTCGTTGTAGGGTGGAAACCTTGTATGTCCAAAACCGTTTGTTTTGTATTTATCATCTATAAAATGTATTAAACTAGTGAAAACAGCAGATCTACAAGCACACAACGAGGCGTTGTGTGCTTGTAGATCGGCTGTTTTCACTACTTTTGTGTGACAGTCTTGTATGATGAATTATGATTATGTTGCGAGGAAAAACGTTGAAAATAACTTTGCACTTCAAGTTTAAAATTATACTAAATATATTTTCAAGTGTCTATAAATAAATTCCAAATATTATCAAATGATCTCGCGGCACCCCTGGACTGCCGTCACGGCACCCCAGGGTGCCCCGTCACCCACTTTGAAAACCCCTGACCTACACACACACTCATTCATCCAGTCGCTCAATCAGCTCAACACCCCCAAGACCAAATCACCCACAGATACCAAAGATAGGCTGTGAGCATAAACAAACCATGGCCTGCAGGGTCCTAACAAACACCCACATTTGGAGGAATAGATGCATCGAGGACTCTGACCTCCAATGACACTCATAGAGTATGGTTGTTGTACCGAATGCATGAACAGTCACTTTTCTTTCACATTGCAGTGATTGAAATGGACACTTATTTGATTGGCATTGTGATGGACATGCAGTTTGTTCTGGGACGGGATACGGTGAACCTTGTTTTTTATTTTTATTTCATAGTGCAGGATAGTTGTTTAGAGCACGGAAGTCTGACATAATTTATGCATCCTACCTGGGTCGCGTTACATCAAATAAGAACTTCCAAATGATCCTGGCGGTTTGATTCATATGGATAGAAAAAAACTAATCTTACTGTCATCGAATATATTTTACCAGAATTTGAGTGAATGACTATCATAGACGGTACAGAGCCACCTCCCTGACTATATCGCAGAGACAATTTGTTTATTTTTGGACCACAATTCTTATACGAGATGATTTTACGAGCTTTCTTATTACGATAAGAAAGCTCGATTTTTTTATTACTATTTACAGTAACACTACTAGCCCCCTAAGTCACATCTGTCCATGAAAGAGTGCATCTTGGGAATGGGCTTATTATGTCTAAAAAGACATTTAGCCACTTGTACACATGCCCCCAACCACTGAAATCAAAATCATTAAAATTGCTAAAACTATAGAAAGCATCTTTTCTTTTCTACAATCTAAAATATGAACCCTTGTTGCAAAGTTGTCCTTTAACTGCTGTGCTGCCTTTGGGCGACTAAAATTCCCCCGTGGGATCAATAAAGGCATCTATCTATCTATTAGAAAAGCTCTTGCAAACTTTGACATGTTTTCTAACATAGAGGGCTGGACTTCTTAACTGACAGAACTCAGTAGGGATCGATGGGAGTTGATCAGATTTGACAAATAGATAGATACCAATGCCATTAGCGATTCTGCTTATTGGTCCAATTCTTTATTGATTTCTATATTGATTCCCGATCAATTGTCAGCAAGCAAAAAGCCCTACACAGTTTAGAGACATGACGTCATGGTTTTGCAATGAGCAACTGTCAAAAAAAAGAAAAAAGAAAAAAGCATGCCGGAATAGATAAAAGCAGGGCTTTGCAGAAAGCACTGGTGCTCAAACCTCACAAAAGGCCAGATTTTTGGGGTGGTCTTTTTGTGGGGGTCCCTCGTGCCATTTCACACCAGAAATATAGCTAGTACAGAACTTTTTAGCCGTCTCAAATATTTTTTTTTCTCTTTTTTTGGTAAAAGGGCAATCTGAGGCAAAAGGGCAGCAAGCACCCAAAGCCCCCCCTCTGCACACGCCTGGATAAAAGTCAGTGATACGCTTGAGGGCATGCATTAGCTAAATTCTGATTCTCATTTTCCCATCCTCACGTCTCTCCCCCATAAACCACAGGACTGTGTAAATAAAGATCAAGGAAACATTATTGAATTTGTAAGTCTTATTTCACAAACCCAAATATTCTTTAATGAGGGTGAAGTTGTGAGAAAGAAGAACGAAAGAACAGACGCACATGTTTTATTCATACAAATACATAAAATACATAAAAAACCTTGATGAAATACATAACTGATTAAAATGCAACAAATCTGTTTTAGTCTACTTCAGGTTATGAAACTTTCACTTCTGCAGAACAACAAAACGAAGGAAATGCTTTGATCACGGTTTTTCAGAGCTCATTTCAGTATCTGTCTTCCAGCTTAATCAAATGGGAAACTTCCACTCTATATCGCATCAGACCGCTGACATTTGTCTTTTGTATTTGTGTCAGATGGGAAGATCCCTCTTTCTTGGTAAAGCCTTACCCTTAGTTCTGACCATCCATCATTCAACTTTTAACACAAAAACATTTTCACATCGTTAAAACACGAGCAGATACAACTTTTCATCTGCTCCAAATCGACCCCACGTATTTAATAGTCTGAAGCGTATTTCCCATCTCCCGGAACAGCATAGATTTTACTTCCCATAAAGCCAGAGGAAGTATCCAATTACTATCCAATAACTTAACAGATTTCACTTCTTACGGCGCCGCTTCCAACAAAACACTTCACCGGAGGATGTGTCCTCACTCCAAGCACCTCGGGGAGCCTCCTTTCTGCTCGCTCTCTCTCAGCTCCTCCAGGAGCAAATTACAACTCGGAACGGCCGTGGAGAAATTAGAATTTGGCCATTGTTGATTGTCGATTGCGGCTCTCTAATGATTGCCGGCTGAATGGTTGCTTGTCTGAGGAGGTGCCATCATCCACGGGGTCCCGCAGGGCTCTGTACTCTAACCACTCTACATTCTTTACTCCGACGACTGCCTCGACCAGCATGACAACCACAGCACGACTCTGCTATTGTCAGTCTCCTCCACGCAGATGGAAATGATCATTGTCCTGCACACATGGGGCTCTATTTTCGGCAAGCTAAACCCTAAACTGTTACGTTTAAAGTCTTAGTTGAACCAATGGCGTCAGTTCAGAAAAAGCTAAGGTATGGCAACATGACTGGTGTCTTGCACGCGCGCGAAGACACCAGTCATGTTGCCATACCTTAGCAACAGGCATGATACAGTACATTTATTTTAAGAAGTACATTCAATTTTTTCCCAGTTTCTACGGTTTCTTGGGCTGGATATGGCAGTCGGAAATGGTTGTTCAAGTGCAGCTAGACTTGGCATGTTAGTAAAACGTGCCACAATTAACAATAATGCATTGCACCTGTGCAGCTGACCTGGGAATATACCATTTTGTCAAGTGACCATTTTGTTAAATTTTGCATTTGTAGTTATTTTACTGTAATTTAACAACACAAGAACAGATAGACAAAGAGACATTCATGGATTTATATTTAAAAGTAACTTTTATTTTCCCCCCTGGACCCAGGGTATGGCAGCTGCATACCCCTGCCATACCCAATTGACGCCCCTGAGTTGAACCCAAATACAGACTCAAACACGGAGGCAGAGATACATTTATAGAAAATAGATTTATTAGCCAGCGAGCAACAAAAATGCAGAAGTCCAAAAACATGGAAAAAGTCAACATAGGAGTTGGCCAAAACATGGGCCCAGGCTCGGTGTGGGACCAATTTTCAGCCCTGGGATTTGAATCAGACCAGCCCTCATGCACGCGTGCGCAGCGCACGAGCAAAATTTTCTTTGCATTATTTATTAATATAAACAGTAACAAACAGCTATTTTCCCCATCTACTTGCCTGATTAACCATGTGTAGTGCCCCAGGGCGACCTCAAATATAAGTGCCCCCCCCACACACACACACACCCCATAATGGAACATAACCGTAACCAGCAACTACCAATATTTAAGCAACTTTACAGAAAAATAAGACCAAAGTTGCTTATAATAAGCAGACATGGCAACCCTGACACACACAACATATTTATTTTACTATGGCTCTCTAAGCAGCATAGATTTGTATGATACTAACAGTTACAGTACAAATTCAACAAATATCAGACCATAAAAATGCCACCAGAAAGATAAGCCCAAAGTTGCTTTGCAGACAAGCAGACATGGCAACCCTGACACACAAAAAATGTACAATTTAGGCATTTATCAACTACCAATATTTAAGCAACTTTACAGAAAAATAAGACCAAAGTTGCTTATAATAAGCAGACATGGCAACCCTGACACACACAACATATTTATTTTACTATGGCTCTCTAAGCAGCATAGATTTGCATGATACTAACAGTTACAGTATAATTCAACAAATATCAGACCATAAAAATGCCACCAGAAAGCCACCAGAAAGATAAGCCCAAAGTTGCTTTGCAGACAAGCAGACATGGCAACCCTGACACACTAAAAATGTACAATTTAGGCATTTAGCAGACGCTCTTAACCCAGAGTGATTTACAATAAGCAAGGTAATACATCAACATCAAGGCCTCACGGAGGCGCTCCATCACAATTAGTGCACCAGTTCTTTTAGAGTTGTGCATACTAGCTTAGTATCCACCAAATGTTTCCTCCAAACCCTCAACTGTAACCAGTCAAGTTAGAGACAGCAACATTACATTAGCTTAGCTCATGTGAATATTTTGTGTTTACAGTGAGAAAACACTACAAACATTAATAATGTCATCTCTTCTTCAAATCACAATAAAACACAGACTGCAGGGCAATAGCATGAAACATTATGTATCCATGGGATGAACGTTTCTCCATATGTACCTGAAACAGCCTGGAGAGAAGAGTGCACAACTCACACACACTCACACAAGGCTGGCTAATTCCACAGGGAACAGTTAAATAAAGTCTTACCTTGCGCCAAAATATCCAATTTTATATCAAGGTGCCCAGATTTCCAGACTGTCCTGGGCTTGGTTATTCCACAGAGGCACAGCCACCCACACACAACAACAAATCCACCCTCTTTGAACAGCTGAACACATAGTCAGCGGGCTTGTCAGAAGACATTAAACAGTCACTATGATTGGATGAGAAAGAGGTCTACAGAATCCCAAACCAGTTGTGTAAAACATCCCGCCCCCCAAATGCTGTGATTGGCTTAGAAGCAATGCTAAGGGTGCTTCAAAGAGTCAAAAAGGTACCACGGCCGGCGTCGTCATATAAAATGCATATAATAATATACACTGCAGCGGCCGCTGGCCGGCGACTCCCCCTAGCGGCCCACCGGGGAATCTCCCGCCTCTCCAGACGGCCACGCCGACGGTGCATGGGCCTATGCTGGCAAAGCTGGCGAGGCAAGGTCCACGAGATCAATCAGGTTCTGCGTACGGAGAAGACGCAACATGTTAGTCAAGGCTCGAACAGAGACTGAAGGGCAGAGCAGAACTTATATTCCCTCAGCCAGATTGCTGAGACGCTGCAGCTGGTGAAGCGCCGCACCCCAGTCCCCAGTCACCCAATCACACACAGACAGGAATTAGTTAGGAGGAGGTAGATGGCACTGACATGGGGCGCTGATGTAACATAAACCCCTAAACCTCTTTTATTACTATTTAGAAAATCATTTTTGAGCGGTGGTAAACCGCTCCATAGAGTGGCTGTGCGTGTGTCTGTAGCCACTTTTTCCTCAGCGTTTTGCCATAGCAATGTGTGTGTGTGTAGCCTGTATTACATCACCAATTACATCCTAGACCTATATCCTAGTCTGAAGACGTTATGCAAGCACGACCATCGCTCACTTCACATTGGGTGTGATTTTCAAATACTTCAAATAGCCGATCTACATCGACACGTTGTGAGCTTGTTGATCAGCTATTTGAACTATTTAAAAATGTTTTTCAAAATTGTAAAAAAAAAAAAAAGGCAAAGAAGAAAGGGTTTAGGGTTTAACATGGACGGAAATAGGGCCCATATGGTGTAAAAGGACATTCCTGCAACCAAATCTTTGCAGAGATAAAGGACATGTTCATTGATTTTAGGTGCCGGCCCTCATCAGAGCTCTGCCTGCAGCAAGCTATCACACACATGTGGGCAGGGGCGTCACAAGGGGTAGGAAAGTGGGACTGAGTTACTGGGGCCCAAGGTGGAGGGGCCCTAATAACTTCTGTGCCGCGCTGTGAGCTTGTATATCTGCTATTTTTAAAACGTGAAAATGTGTGAAAATCTTTGTATTTTTTAAGTGAACATTTCTAACTCAAATTTTGCTTCTGGGGGTCCCTGGAACTAAATATTTTGACATCGGGGTCCGTGGCCAAATACATATCATCTTGGGGGTCCTTGACATAGGTTTCTTGCACACATTTTCACGATTTTTCAAAAATAGCAGATCTACAAGCTCACAGCGCGGCACTCGGTGCCGCGCTGTGAGCTTGTATATCTGCTATTTTTCAATAGTTAACATTCATGGGGGGCCCGCAGTGAATCCTTGTACCCAGGGCCCAGAATTTGGTGTGACGCCCCTGCATGTGGGTGGGTGATCCTTGCCTCTGCTTTGGATAATCCCCCATTCAGACTGCATTACATTTAAAGGGCCTACACCATGAATTTAACCTGTTCTTTGGTCTCCCCGGTATGCCTTCTAACCCCCATTTATTTTTCTTAACACTTCATTTTACCTTCATGTCAGGGGTTTTCTAAATGGACGTGTCTGAACAGGCCTGTTCACAGTTCCCCTCATTTTCAGTCTCCACCTGAGGACGGCGGGGATTGACAGACAAACTCCCTCAATAGCGCCAACAAAGGGCATTTTGGTCAGCTGAAAAGGCTGGGCATGACAGACAAACAGAGCTTGAGAATTCAATATCTGAGTGGTGGTTTAGGCTTAAACCTGTATAAAACCATAATATGGTCTAATATTTATATAAAATATATATATTTTTGAAGCGGTGAAAACCGCTTCCAATGAATGGCTTTGTGTGTATCACGCCCATATATGGTCATTTCAGTCCAGAATGAACAGGCTTTTTCAAAAACAGAATGTCCGTTTAATTACCATATATGGTGAACTCAATCCAAAATGAACAGGGTTTTTCAAAAACACAATGTATGTCACCTCATGTCCATATATGGTCACTCCAGGCCAGAATGAACAGGTTTTTTCTGTCCTGTACGTGCAAAATATCAGTCCAGAATGAATAGGCATTTTCAAAAAGCAAAATGTGTGTCCCATGTCCATATATGGTAATTTCAGTTCAGAATGAGTAGGCTTTATATGTCCTGTACGTCCAGAATATGTGTGCGGTGTCCCTCCTGGTCAGATGAATGGTGCGGTGTCCCTCCCGGTCAGATGAATGGATACTTTGAGGATTGGTCAAGCTTCACATGATAATTTGGCCTTCAGGGTTTATCTGTCTTGTACATGCAATAGGTCTCACCTATTGCATGACAAATAGCCGCATAAGAGCAAAAGTAAAGGCACAATAAGAATATACAGAATGGTAAAAAGGAGCATTAACACTTTGAGTGCCAGCCCCCCCTGGCCCCCGTCCCTTACCAGTGCCACCATTAGGTCCCATTCATTCTGCCCCGATTCCAGGGAATATATTGAAAATGATCCGATATTCACATCGGAACAAAAATGGGAGGTTTGGTAAAAGAGGATTTTTTTTTTTACCCAAAAAATTTTGGAGTGATTTCGGTGAGCGGTTTTGGAGATAGGTGCTCGAGAGTGCGCACTGCGCAAACCAGTCAATAACCTCAGAAATCTAGATTCTGAGATATTTGAGTTCAAAGAAAAAAAACTTTAGGAAGCCATAGCGACAAATTGGTAAATGGTAACGGAACACAAGTACCCTTGACAGAAAGAATAGCATGCCTACTTTATTTTCTGCAAAAAAAGTGAAAAAAATATTGTACCATCGTCTAGTTTCAAGGGGGCAAAGTGAAAAAGTATGAAATGACTCAGAAGGTGGAAATTGCCTTACATTTTGATAGAACTATGCACTGTGAATTCACTGTGTTTTTACCTGGTCTAGAAGGTCAGGAAGACAAAAAGTCAGAAAAGCGATGTCAACCTTTTATTTTATGGCAACATCGAACCCTAACCCTGGTGAGTACCTCACACATCCAGCATGAACATATTTATGTTCAACAATATTTACAAATATTTCCAAAAAAAAAATCACAAATATGACTTAACAAAAATAAAATATAACTGGATAAAAGTAAAATAAAATAAATGTGCAGCAAGTAAAGAATAAATAAAATAATATAAAAGTCAAAAAAAGGCATTCAACAAGCCAACATTCATTGTGTGTGTGTGTGTGTGTGTGTGCGCGCGCGCGTGCGTGTGTGTGTACCTCAGGTGCCTCAAAATGGCCTGGTACCTGTTCCTTGCCATTGTTCTGGGAAAGTACGGCATGGCAATGTTTTTTTGACCACTGCATGGCAATCTCCGGCTTGTGAACGATAGCTGTGAGGAAGAGAAGTCCCAGAAAGTTCTTCAGCTCCCCTAGAGTGACATTGGTCCAGGCAGCGAACCTACAGTGTGTATGACCTATGCCTGACTCCTCCGCTCTCGCTATCTCCGCCATCATACTGTCCTCTGCGTTGTCATTGGTCTGGTTGCAGATCGGGCTCCCATCCTTCCTCCATCCAGTCAGACTCCACGGGCCCTGTATATGATAGAAATAAATACAAAATACTAAATGAACGTGCTTCTGTATAATTTGTATGTTCTTTAGCAAAGGCTGTCGCACAAAAGTAGTGAAAACAGCAGATCTACAAGCGAGGCGTTGTGTGCTTGTAGATCGGCTGTTTTCACTAGTCTAAATAATTTCAAATGTATATATGTATATATACGTGGCCACTGAATTCTATAGGCTCTGCTTTGATACAAATTTGATACAGATTTGAGATCGATTTGATAGATTATTATGTCACACACACACACACACACACACACACACACACACACACACACACACACACACACACTGATTGTATTACTAAACTATCTATCTAGGTATACACACACAATAAAAAACTAAACTATAAAGAAATGTATTCTTACTGGAAGAAGTTGGAGGAACTTCATACACCTACTACAAACCATGGATTGACATCTAGACCTACTGCACATACAGTATGAAACAGAGCTGATACCTTTATGTACTATGAGGAAAATAATGCTGCTATTTGTACCCTGTATATATATAAAATGACAATGCGACATAGCTCTGTTTGAACAATGCTGTACCCCCTCCAACTGTATATTTTCAACTGTTTTTTTTATTGTATTTGTGATACTTGCTTTGGCAATGTAAACGTATGTTTTCTCATGCCAATAACGCTCCTTTGAATTGAATTGTATATTACCAAATGCACCCTACGTGGAAAAAAAACAATAGCAGGTCAGGCTTATTGACATCGGTTATTGATTGATTGAAGAATGTATTACAAGCTTGCATTAGAGTAGACCTACAGATTCATGGCTCATTTCCACAGGAACACACTTTATGCATATCATACAGTGGTGTGTTCTAGACTTTTTTTGAGGGCATACGATCAGCTACTATTCGTTTGGCCAGGGCAGACGCTATAGTACATAATCCCTATCAAATACGCTACTTTGAAAGGTTCACGAGGGCAGACGCCGTTCATATTTTATTGTTCCTCCATCACGGAGGTATAGAGGCCGGCGCCTGGCGGCGCCGTGCCTGCGAGGGTGTCCCAAGTCGGGCGAGGTGTGGAGGGTAGTCCCCGGTGAGTCCCCAGAACACAGCACTGATCTCATATAACATTGAAAGACAGACAGACGTATAGAACATATTGAAACGTAAAAAGCATAGCTTTATAATGCTTACCCGGTTCGCTGATCGCAGCACACCTCAGCAGTGCTTCCTTCAGGGCAGGGGCGAGACAGCACCGCAGCGACCGGGTCGTCCTCCTCGACTAAGTCCACGCACGGCCTCATTTGGGTGTATTAGCGCCCGCTGCAACTCCGCTCTCCGGGGCCATACCTATCGGTGCAGCCGGTGGGCGCCGTAAGATGATACACTGCTCCAAACAGCCTGCCTCCGGTCCGGATCACCGCCGTAGCTCCTCCGTCCACTGTGGATGGCTGGCGACGTTCCTTGGCTCCCCCGACACAGCAGCAAAAACACAGAATTCTCTTCAAATCGCCGGCATCAGCGTTCAACGGCATCACCGTTCATCCTCACGCGTCGCCTCAGTCAAGTCCCAAACGCAGCCGCGCAGCAACAAACGAAAGTCCAACTGGTGCTTCGGGTTTTGATTATGGTCGGTGGCGGCGCTGGGCAGCTGCGGGCTTGGTGTCCACGGCCACGGGGCATGGTTCGGCTGCCTGCTTGGTCTCCATGTGCGGCCATGACTTGCTCTCTGATCAGCGGAGCAACGGTCCGGTAACTGGGACGGCGTTTTCTTTTTTTACAAAATGGACGCCCCCAACCTACAAAGAAACTAGCCCTTCCCTTCCCCCACTCCTCCTAGGTAAAACCTCTACCTTCCGATCTCTCTCTCTATCTCTATCTCTCTAAATAATACTACATCTAATGATTTTATAACTAATTCTAGCTCATTCTCTCAATATATCTCTCTCTCCCTCTGATTGCTGTGTGTCCGGAAAATGTAAAAGTCACTGAACTCTTTGAGACCCTTGTTTCTGGGGGGAACCGGCCAATCAGCATGCTTGAATTTGGTCACATAAGCGTGTGATGTCATGCAGGGGCGTCAATTGGGTATGGCAGGGGTATGCAGCTGCCATACCTTGACAGGGGGAAATAATAAAAATGTACTTTTCATCGTGCCTGTTGCTAAGGTATGGCAACATGACTGGTGTCTTCACCAGACACCAGTCATGTTGCCATACCTTAGCTTGTTCTGAACTGACGCCACTGAATTGTCATGCATGACGACCGTCCCATCGTCCAAAAGGGCTGTATCTTGGTTACCGCATAGATCCAACACTGTACTACTGTAATATGAAAAAAAAGCATCTGGCGTCATATGACGCCAATATTATTTTCTGGCATCATTGCCAAGTGCGTGTCTGACGTCATATGACGCCCTGGCACTCAAAGTGTTAAGGCAGACAAGAGTAAATACATTGAAAATCTAGCAGAAGAAGCAGAGGAAACGGATAAATGAAACAGTTTTACGACACCACCAGAAGGATGTCGGGTAAATGTAGTAGGCCACAAAAGAGTTGAAAAATGTAGTAGGCCACAAAGACTGATCAGGGATAAAGATCAGGAAAACTGTACACCAGCTGAGAAATACACATAGAGAGACTACTTGGAAGCTATTGAGGAAACAGAGGAAACAGCAAGAAACAGAAAAATGAAACAGTTGTGCGACACCACCAGAAGGATGTCGGGCAAATATAGTAGGCCACAAACGAGTTGAAAAACGTAGCAGGCCACAAAGATAACATGGCCAGATAACAGACCTGGGAAACTGAAATAATTATAGAGGGATGCAGTTGACAAACAACTAAGAGACAGGGTTTTTTATATATTTTTTTAAAACCTATTATACCGGCTGTCATACCGGCTCTCCACACAATTCTATACTAAGATTCACCGCTTCACTTCGAACCGAGGTTTGATTTTTATTATTATGCATGGTGTAGCCCCTTTACTTTGGGGAAATGTAGACGGACTGCTGTGTTTGATATCAGACAGCCTCTTGAACAAAGCACCCCAAGGAGCCTTTTTGTATTTCATCACCTCGTGTCCATGTGCTATCAGACAATCTGCCTCTTGAACAGAACACCCAAAGGAGCCTTTGTGCCATCATGTCATCATCTTGTCTCTGTGTTGCAGGAGCACAATAGTTGAACGTTGACATTGGAAGTTGAAGTTGAAACATTATACTCTACTGTAAACCTCATCTCTGTCCATCAGACTGACAGGCACCGTTATATAGCATTACAAACTGATATGGCCTGCAGAACAATGAAGTGTGGCTAACATGCAGGGGCGTCGCACCAAATTCTGGGCCCTGGGTACAAGGATTCACTACGGGCCCCCATGAATGTTCTTCATAGGGAGAGGGGGTTTAACCCTTTTAGACTGGGAACGCATTATGACGCATTATTTTGTGCTTTAACTATTGAAAAATAGCAGAGCTCACACAGTGAGCTTGTAGATCTGCTGTTTTTGAAAAAATCTTGAAAATCTTTGAATATTTCAAATCCTTCTAAGGTTTTTTGAAAAACCTATGTTTCTATGTCAGTGGTGCTCAAACCTTTTCATGTGAAGGACCCCAAAAACGATATGTATCTGGCCACGGACCCCCATCTCAAAATATTTAGTTCCAGGGACCCCCCCCCCCCAGAACCTAAATTTGAGTTACAAACGTTAAAATAGCAGATCTACAAGCTCGCAGCGCGGCACTCGGTGCCGCGCTGTGAGCTTGTATATCTGCTCTTTTTCAATAGTTAAAGTATGAAATAATGAATGCCCCCCACCTTGGGCCGTAGTAACTCAGTCCCCCTCCCCCCCCCCCCCCCCCCCCTTGTGACGCCCCTGCTAACATGCAGCAACTATACCTCTCTCTCTCTCTCTCTCTCTCTCTCTCTCTCTCTCTCTCTGTGTCTCTCTCTCTCTCTTTGTGTCAGCTGTTCGTTCAGCAACTGGGCTGTAAAGATCCAATCACGTATAGCCCACCGCGTTAATGGACTGTCCGACACAAGCAGAGGTGTCACTCAAAGTTCAACGCGGTCATGGACACTATACGGTATAAACCCCAGCTCAGGTATAGCATGACGGACGCGCTTTGATGGTGGAAATGTGGGGTTCAGACTTCAGAGAGCTTTATGCTTCATGCCCACACATGGCCTCGGGGGGCAGAGGGAACTGGAGAGGATGAACGTACTGTCCTACTCCTACTTTATCAGCATCTCAATATGCGAGGAGATCGGCTATTTTCACTATAGCTTTTTAAAATAATCAGGTCTAAATGGGTTAATACAAAATCAAGGCCTCTTGAGGGAGAGAGGGAAGGGGCTAAGAAGAAATCAGCGGTCAATCAGGTTGAAAAATTCAAACAACACAATATAATCATTTACAGAACTCAAAATCTTCACAAAAAACATTACTGCAGAGCCGAGCAGGCTGATCGATGGACAGCCGCATTTGTCTTTAAGAATGTCCGTAACAGAGACTATAAAGGCTTAGTTTTAAAGTTTTAAAGTTCTTTCCAGGTCATTCCATTCTCAGTCAGGTTGTTACGCAGCGCGGACTCGTCCCATACTGTATGCCCTGGTAGCCTCATTTGGATATTGATGATGATGACTTACTGTAGCTACTGTATACGGAGACATAAAGAATGCCAGGGGGTTAGAATGGATTCACCACATATTCTTACATGATGAGAGCTATATTTTAACATCTAAATATACAGTAAGTAAAGTAGGCTACCTGCTGAAATGAATGCATCATGTGAATCTATCCATTTGCCTCTTTGTGACAATGATTAAATGTCACTGTCTAAATGTGCCCGGGTAGCTCAGTCGGTAGAGCTCTCGCCTTTGTACCGCAAGGTCAAGGGTTCGATTCCGGGCACCGCCAACTCAGTGTATGAGTAGCACGGCTTGGCAAGTCATGCGTCAAGTACTGGGAGCTGATGGTAGGTGTGGTGCTCCACCTCAGCAGTCCATCTCCCAGGGGTCTAGCGCATTGTAACGGGAACAGACTCCCGTGTGTTACCGGCTGATACCGACAATAAGCCACTCCTGACCTACTTGTCTAAATAGTAAGGAAATACTGGATTTGTGCCGTCAGTGCTCTGGTTGATGAGACCACCTAGAAGCTGGTGTTAGTTGAGCGTAAGCACCTGACAGACCACACCTCATTGTAAGACCATGAGCGCTAAATAATAGGCGCAATATCATTTATTATCAAGACAACGGGTGCACTGTGTCATTTGGAATATAGTTGCCTGTTTCAGTGGTGTAAAGTGACTAACTACATTTACTCAAGTACTGTACTGTTTCTAAGAATCGTGTGGCTTTTCGTGTGGTTTTTGGACATCATGTGGCCAGTCTATGATGTGGGTACTATAATGTCATCATCTCCATATACAGTATGGGCAAAGTTTCAGCCCAAACTGACCTTCACTGTACTTTTTGGAACACTGGCGCGCACACATTTGCCAATGATTGCGCCAGAGAGACAGACAGACAGACAGACAGACGCACACACGCACACACACTTTTGTAGACAGTATAGTTATGCCGTAAAATCACGTCACTGTGTGCAAAAGGCTGCAAGAATGAATACTGCACGTCATACTCATCAGAAGCACCAGCTTTCCCGTTCACTTCCAGTTGGCTACAACAAAGCATATGAACATTTAACCCATTTAGGCCTGAACACAATATGACGCAATATTTTATGCTTTAAATATAAAAAAATAGCAGATATACAAGCTCACAGCGCGGCACCGAGTGCCGCACTGCGAGCTTGTAGATCTGCTATTTTTGAAAAATCATGAAAATTAGAATTTTGACCCGATTCTATGTGTCTTTTGAATCCTTCTAAAGTTTTTTTGAAAAACCTATGTTTCTATGTCAGCAATCTGGCCAGCCATCGTCAAAGAAAAGGTCCTTTTCACTTAACTGGAGCTCAGTTAATCTGTTCTTGAGACACTACTATGTCAGTGGTTCTGTGAAGGACCCCCAAAATGATATGTATTTGGCCACGGACCCCCATTCAACATATCTAGTTCCAGGGACCACCCCGAAGAAAAATTTGAGTTACAAACGTTCGCTTTAAAAATACATATATTCAAAGATTTGCAATTTAAAAAAAAATAGCAGATCTACAAGCTTGCAGCGTGGCACTCGGTGCCGTGCTGTGAGCTTGTATATCTGCTATTTTTCACTGGTTAAAGCATTCAACAATTCTAGGCCTGGAGAGCGAATGGGGTTGGTGGTGGGAAGGGAAGCTTGTTCATGGAACTGGTTTTAGTTGCAGTACAGTAGCTGTTCTCTTCTCTGCTGCATGGGGTTAAACATCAACATTCAACAACAGACGTTTTCAACAGCAGCCAATTTTGGCTGAGAATGGAACAAACACTTCATTAATATCATCGGTAAACACAGCAGGTGTTACCAATGATACTAATTAAGGTTGTGTTCCACTATAATGTCAACAGAGACGGGGTGCTAGCTGCTATCGTAAATGTCGGCTCGCTGGAATGGCTCTGCTCCAATAATTGAACAGAGCCTTAATTAGTATCATTGGTAACACCTGTGTTTACCGTACTGTTTCATGTCAATATGGCTGCCTGCTGTGCTATCAGTGAAAGGGTCGATGGGTGCACTTTTAGGGAGGACCGAAATGGAAAGCTGTGTTTTGTAGGAGAGCCTCATTGAGATTGAAAATGTCTTTTACCAGAGTGAACTGGCCAAAACAGGCAGCATTAACCTCTTAAATCCCCGGATCCATATTCTGGGGAAAACCTTCACACAAAATAACAGCTAGCTTGTCGGTCGGCTATTTTCAGCAAAGATATTTAATGCAGAGTTAAAACTAGTATGAAGCGCTGAGGGATGCATGTTTTTTAAGGTTGTTTGGTTTTGAGGAAGACTTATATCATGGGCAGGGCTATTATATAGTCAAGCATCATGTATGGTCAAAGTGAGAGGAGGCCTGAGTGGACCAATACCAGTCAAAAGAGGAATTTGGCCGGGGTGGACTCTTTCTGGGCTGCTCTACAGTTGAGCAGGCTAACCAGGCTCTGTCTACTGCTCCCCACCCAGCTATAGTGTTTGCATGTGCTGATGTAATTTGTATTAAGAGCCAGGGGAAGACATTCCACCTATAGCTTCCAGCTCGGGGTGCATGAGAAGGAATTACACTGGGCAAGAGCATGGCTCTGCTTGTAAGACAGTGGGGAGAGGGTACAGCTCCCAGTCTGCCTGGTGGTCTTCAATGGTATAAGTTGTTTGTAGGTGCTTTGCTGTTTGTACTCTCAAAAAACAACATTGAAACATTGTAAATGCCATAACCATGGAGATCCCACAGTAGATATATGTCTCACCTTTCTTTGCCTGGAGAATATTGACATCAATTTAACAATTCCCAGGGGTGGAATTCAAATTGTGGGTGAATGAAATTGAATGAAACTTAGGTTTAGTGGAGAAGGTACTGTATGTGCCAAGTTGTCTAAATGGAAATGGTTGCTACCCCAGGCTTGCGTCCACCTAGGGGTGTAATGCAAGACATACAGACGGTTCTGTTGGATTTTCTTTTTCTCTGGACAACACTGGATATGAGCGGCTGATTTGTACTTATACATAACCAGTGAATGAAGGTGGACAAGGTCTCATTGACATCCCCTCCAGGTTAATGGCCTATTATAGACTACACTATTTAGACGGGCATAGATGGCCAGACACAGCAGGGCTGAAGAGAGCTGGTCACCGTGGTTACAGTACGCAGCTGTCCTCATGTAAGTTGGAGGAGGTTGACTTACTAACGGCTTTCTACAGTTCAGATATCTGCAGCCATGGCAGGTGATTAAACCAGGGATGGGGTTGTGGAGGAGCTCTGGGCGGCCCTGCCAGTGCCCCTCATAGTGTTTGCCAAAAACATTCACCCTGACCTTCACTGTTGTTGCTCCTACTGTTGGGGAGTGGCAGGAAGGGAAAGACCAGTTCCTCTCTTTCACGGGAGCGTAGCGTTGTTTCTGACGTGTCATTAGTCCGATGCTGGTGAATGCTGACATGGTGAATGCTAAACTGGTGAATACTAACCCTAAGCCTAAGCCTAAGCCTAAGCCTAAGCCTAAGCCTAACCATAACCAACCTTAGTCGGACTATCAAGATTTTCCCCTCTTTCACAACCCTGCAGCTGGGAGAAATTAAAGGAGAAGTTCACTCCAAAAATGACTTATTGTCTGTCAATTACACACCCCATGAAGCCTTGAATTCATGAAGATTATTTTCTAAAATAATAATTTGGAGTCTCCATTGAGGGATATTCCACCAGTCATCAAACTATTGGTTTAGGAAAACAAAACAATCTCCATGAATTCAAGGTTTCATGCGGTGTGTAATTCACCCTTTGTCAAGTCCCGCCCATTGTCCTGCCCCTCTCCACACCCATTGGTTGCTGTGTCTTGGTGGGACATTCAGTGGGACATTCCATCCACTGCCATGTTAATTCAGTTGCTTCATATTGTTATTCTGTGTGCTCAATTCTAATTTCAAACTTTGTTTCAGTCAATTGGAGCTGCTCAGTGGCAGCATACTGAATCAGCATGTTTTAAATGTTTTTATTTCTCCAGAAATTATGTTTTAGTTAATTCAACATAAAAAAGGCGGAACCAGGGCGGGACAAGGCAGATAGAGCCTGCTGGTTGGTCAGTCAGGGACCAACCAGGAGGCTAACAAAGGGTGAATTGATAGAACACAAGTCATGTTTTGATTGAACTACTCCTTCAAGGGACTGGGGAAGAAGGCGGCGTACGGTAATTGTGTCCCGGTGTTTCACCTATACAGTATATGCTTTATGGCACTGATGAAGGCATGGAGGTGGAATGAGTTGTCTGAAAGGGCAGCTTGCGGTCCCTCCCTGTACAAGCTGCCCATTGAAAATCAGTCAGGCCTCAACCTCCAGTGGAGGATAGTATACACAGACAAACAGACACAAGGCTGGATCTGAATCTGCATATAGACTGTATCAGTGGTGCTCTTTCTTGGTATGATTATTCAGCCTATTACCGGTAGGTCTGCATGGCTCCAGCGTGAAGTGTACTCTCTGAACTGTTTCTATTTGGTCCAAGATACTTTTCCAGGAAAAAGTTTGCTCACACACTTCTAAACTTCATTAGGGTCAGTCAAGATCTTCCTTCTGACTTTAGTCTATTTTGGGCTCATGGGGATGTGCTGGGCTCAGTGCAGGAGAAGGGAGAACTGTGTCCTTTTTGAAGAGGCTGATGAACATTTCTGGATAGGGCTGGCTTGCTTGCTTGCTTGCTCTGTTTTTTGTTTTTTCATTATTATTGTTTTTCTTTGGTGTGTGATTTGACAGAAGTGTTTTATTTTGAGTTTTCTTTGTCCCGGTAGACGTGACCATTCTTTTCTCAGTGGTTTATTGTGTTGTTCTGGTTTAGTTATGACCAATATTGTTCTTTTTTCTGGGGTGATCAATAAAGGTGCTTTTAAAGGTCTCTCTCTCCGTGCCTCTCTATCTCCCTCTCTCCTTTCTTTCTCAGCAGACGTGATGGTGTGTGAGCGTGGAGAGCAATATCTTGCTGTCTCTATACGGAGCGAGTGACTTTTCAAACTTTTGATGATGTTTTTGTTGTTGAGGGGACTGTCGAGGCACGGGAGATATCATTTCCTGCATCGGGAAACTGCCGTCAGGTTGTAAATCACTGCTGCTGGAATGTGTTGTTTCACACAGACGGCAGGTTGTCATTATTCTCAATTAAAAAAAGTATACATATCAGGAAGTCATTCTGGTGTGTCACGAGCCTGAGCCTGTCCTGAGAAAGCTTCCTCTGCTGTGAAGACACATGGAGAGGAGGCGAGAGACAGACTGAGTCAGTGTTCATTTTGACAGCAAATATTCATTTAGTTTTAGTCGTAGTCTTTGGAATAAAATTCCATTAGCTTTTAATCATCTGACATGTTTGAGTGTTTGTCCAGTTTTAGTTGACTAAATATTGTTCGATTTTTGTCGACAAACAGTTGATTTAGTCTTATTATTTTGGCAGGCCGCCATGATGTGGTCGTAATGCCTGATTTACCTGTATATTCGTGTCGAAAATAGCAGATTTACAAGCTCGTTGTGAGCTTGTAGATCGTCTATTTTCGGAGCGTGACACCCACACGCAACCAAGCATTACATGACTTGTCTTAATTAGTTCTACAGGATCACTTCTAGTCAACACCAGTCCCTCCCAAACAGTTTAGTCTAGTTTTTATTTGTTGACGAAATTGTCATAGCTTAGTTTTTATTTCGTTTTTATTTCGATCGATGGAATGAACACTAGCAGCGTAAGCAAAATGGTGATGGCCCAAAAGAGTCAGGAAGACACTGCAACTGTCTGCCTACAAAGGCAGAGTGCAGTAACTACGAACAAAAACTCCACTAAAAAGTTGCTACACAAATAAGTTGATGTGTCCAAAAACGTAGTTACTGCCTTTGTAGGGCAGAGCTGTCCGTCAAAGAGAAGAAAAAAGCAACTACTGTGAAAGCAATAAAAGAAGAGTTAAAAACTGCAGACAACGCAGCAGAAGAAGACATACCGGTATAGTGAGAGAGTTTATTGAGGACATGGAAGTAGAGGAGAATGTTCTTAAAGTGCCTGTTTTCAACAAGAAAACAAATACATAACAAGAGAGGAGCATGCCAAGAAAAGAGCGTGATGTGTGGCAAATTATTTCTGGAGCAGGGAGAAGCAGTAAAGCTAGCGTCATAATTAAAATAGACACATCTGCCCTGCCAAAACTCACACAAGTTCTTTGAGGACTAAATAGTTTCATCCTCGATGCAGCTCCGCTATACCGGTAGGTGCTAGACGCCCACAGTGGTGGAGCGGTGATTTTGACACCTGCGTCCCCCGCTGTTTGTTTTCGACACCCTCCGACGTGCTTTGACATCATTTGTCTCCTAGATGTCACCGTTTCTGGCAGCAGGCACGGTGGACAATATGCGTGCTATATCTATGCCATCTGGGGGTGTTTGTAGTCCTTGGGGGAGGATTTATAGGGATTGTTTTAAAGGAGAATTCTTGAGGAGGGCTTTTCTTACGGTAATGTGTTATTCCAACCATTAACAAGTGGTAGAGGCAAAGAAAAAATAAAGTCAGGCATGTCGAGCGATACAAATGAGCGAGTTAGCGTCAAATCCCTCCATCGTTGTGGAATATGATAACATCAGATTAACGTGGTAAGATGGCTATAGGCCGGAATTCTCCTAACTTATTCAGCCAACATTTCCTTACAATTTACAATTTAGGCCTTTAGCAGACACTCTTAATCCAGAGCGTCTTTGCAAGGTAATACATCAACATCAATACATCAAATGCATAAAAATATCAATCTATACAAAATAACGTAGGTAGACCAAGCACCTGATCAGTAAAAAGATTTATATAAAACCTGCTATCTAGCTTTCATGTATGGTCATTGGGGGGTAGGCGAGTGCTATACGGTAAATGCTTTAGGCTTAGGTGGAGTCCAAAGAGGTGAGTCTTCAGGCCATGGCGGAAGCTAGGTTGTGAGTATGTTGTTGTAAGTGCCACAGGGAGTTTATTCCACAGTTTGGGGGCCAAGAGGGCAAACTGTCTAGGACGTCGCCAGCCGATTGCATAAATAAAACACTATCAATCACGATTGCATTGTTGTGTCTGACCAATCACACTCAAGGTTCGCATCGGTGCCTCTGCTGTGACGTTTGGTTAGTCCGAAATTTCTCTGAGGACTGCCGAAAAAACAGACGTTGTCAAAGCAATACGCTTGTTTTTGTTTGCTCCGCAATTACGTCGTTTTGTTCGTATGACCTCACCGAACATCATTTCCGCTAGAAGTCTGCTGCAGCCTTTAGGGTCTGAGTCTAGCATATCTTCGTTGTCGTGTGGAAACCTTTTCAAAACCGTTTCTTTTGTATTTATCATTTCAAAAATGATCTAAAATAGTGAAAATAGCCGATCTACAAGCACACAACGCCTCGCACCGCGAGGCGTTGTAGATCTGCTATGTTCACTAGTTTTGTGCAACAGTCTTGTATGATGAAGCAGGGCTTTAGTTTACTAAAAGCGTACACATTTGAAACTTGGAGATACGAGGTTTCTGCCCGACAGAGACAATGTGGATGAGGAGGAGGAGGAGAGGAATGTGATGAAGACAGCCAGCCTCACACTGACTCACAAATGGTCTGCTCTGCTGAATCAGCAGGGAGGAAATATGGAGTACGACACTTTAGAAAGCTCCTGAAACTACTGTATGAAAGATGTCTTTGTTGAAGTGTACTTCGTGTAGAAAGAACTTTTAAACTTCTGCCGGACCACATAAGAGGAAAGGGAAGAGATACTGAGAAAGTAAAGTAGTCCAGAAACTCTGAATATTGTCTCCTGTGTGATTTATTTTTTTATATTTCTCACGTTAGAGAACATGAGTGATTAACACTCGGGTGACGGAGTGGTCACAATGACCAATTTTCAATTTTGAACTCAATTAACTTGGAGCAGGAAGCTGGAGCAGGGAAGTTGCCCTTTCTTATCTTGTCCTAAATATGTCCTGTATAGACCGTCTTCCTGAGTGCTCCCCTGTAGAGAGCGCCGCCGTCATTTCTGCGGTGATTAAGGCGCCGGCTACACGGAGCTGGATATTTCTGAAGCTAGACATTTTTTTATGCGTTTGGGGCTTGCAGCCACATGAAGCTGGATATTTCGGCTGCGAAGCTGGATATTTTTGAAACCAGATAAATAAGTGGAGAGATTATCTATATCCCGGATATCTCTGAAGACTTTACTGTGTGTGTGTGCTTGTTAGACCTAGATATCTTTGTCGTGTGGACCTAGATATCTTTCTATGTGGATATCTGAAAAAACGGGATAAATGAAATATCCAGCTCCGTGTAGCCTATGCCTCAATGGACAACTTTGATGATGGAGAGGGCCAATATATTTCCACCTTCACTCCAGAGGGCCACATTGCACATTGCTACGTCCTACTTTGGCATTCTAGTATCTCATACAAAAGAGGCAAAAAATAGCTGATCTACAAGCTCAAAACATTTCGCGCTGCGATGCGTTTTGAGCTTGTAGATCTGCTATTTTTGCTTCTTTTGAATTGGAATCCTGAATAATGTTTTGTTATTTTTTAATTGGAATCCTGAAATGTAACATTTTGATTTAATTTCAAACGCACTTAGTTATATACAGTACCCATGTCACATTTATGAACTTAAATACAAATACATTGGACATAAAAAAATACATTTTAATACTACTATACTAGTCATTAAGCTACTAGTATAGACTGAAGTAATTAAAGCGGGTCATGTTTGCACGTTTGGAATTGTAACAGCTGAAATCAATGCTATATCAGTATTCAGGTATTAACCTGCGGGCCGCATCAAGCGAAGGTGGGGGCCGCATGTGGCCCCCGGGCCGCCAGTTGCACATGTATGAGTTAGACGGTTCAGTCTGTTGCGCACTCCCAAGTCTATTTTTTATCATTTCCAGTTCACAAAATCATCTTTCCCCGCTACTGAGACAGGGGAGAGATACATTCTGAGAGCCATATGTCAATGGAAAACGCAAGCTGTCGCTCTGAGTAGTAGAATGTGTCAGCAGCTCTCGTATTTAGAAATCGATGAGGGAACTTGTGAGTTGAGTTCAGCCTAGCATTAAACCAGAACTATATGGGTACACTGCTAACGCAGACAAATTGGACACTGGAACAATTGACGAGGAACTAACAGGAACACCGAAGGAACAGATGGCTAGCTATAAGCTAACTGTATGTACACACAGAGGATTAATCACAAGGACGAGGTACAGCTGGAGTGGGCAGGGACCGGAATTAGGAGAAACAAGAGGATTGGGTAACAAGATGACTAAGGGGGTGTTTTGCTTATTTGTGCCACTTTTGCTCCACACTCTTGTACAACAAAGTGGAATGTGGATATGAGGTTTCTGCCCGACAGTGACAATATGTTGTTTTAATTTGGACAGACACACAGACGTAAAACAGCAGCCAGGAGGCACGGGCATACAACCGTGAGGTGGTATTGACCTCTTTCCTTTTCTTTTTTAGAGTAGCCAATTATTTTTCACCCCAATTTAGTGGTTATGCCAATTAGTTCTTTCCTCCCCGTCCCCACACACATGTCAGTGTGTGTGTCACACTGCCGTTGTACCTTACTGACTCATCTGCCAGTGAGGAGCCCCCACCAGGAGGACGTAGAGCAGGGGTCTTCAACAGGGGGTCCGGGATCCCTAGGGGGTCCTCAGAGTTAGTACAGGGGGGCCACCAAATCCTTGTGTAATAGGATAATTATTTTCAATTAAAGAAGTTTGGTGTAAAGTTCAAAAAGAGCAGACCAAGGGGGCACGGTGGCGCAGTGGTTAGCGTTTCGCCTCACAGCTAGAAGGTCCTGGGTTTGATTCCCGCCGGGGGACGCTGTGGGCACTGGGGGTGTGTTCCTCCCTCCGCATCATCAGCGCCCACACCCTAGGTGGGGTTGGCGATAAGGCCTTTCTGTGTGGAGTTTGCATGTTCTCCCCGTGTCTCCTAGGGTAGATACCCTCACAAAAACATGCAGTAATCCTGGTCTCAATAATACCTCCCCCTTGCCAGCCGGGGCGCCTGATGGAGGGGAAAGGAACTGGTTGGAATAATGTGTTCCTTCCACGCGCTACGTCCAAACCAGGGAAATCCCCACTGTCCGGTGAAAAGAAACAACTTGGACTCCTAATGCATAGAAGGAAGCATGAGTTACAGATTGATAGGTCAAGTTTACTACGTATCGACGATTGAAGTGGCTAAATGTCTGGGGAAAAAATGCATTAACACGAATCCAACAGATGACAGTGCTGTCAAACAACAAATCTGCATAACGCAATATGCATATACAATATGTAGAGGGGTCCCTGCTTCATCTCTCCCTCAGTTAAGGCATCCTTAGCTTGAAAACGTTGAAGACCCCTGACGTGGAGCCTTCGCTCTACTCCCCCCGCTCCACACTCCCTGCTGACAGGTGCCGCCTCAGCCCCGCAGGAATACGTGCAATGACCAACGTCACCCTCCCTCCCAACCTGGCTTCCCTCCCCCAACATTTTTTGTCTCAGGTCACCCATGTAAATAACTTTTTCATCCACGGCAACCCTGTCTTACACTGTTAATTTTTAGAATCTTACATCATATTACTGGACGCTACGAAAATATGCACATCTTTCTCCCTATATATCCGTTTCCATCAGAACTGACTGAAAATAATGTTATACTTGACGTTTAAAGGACAACTTTGGTTCATATTTTAGATTGTAATTAGAGAAAAGAAAAGGTGAGTGTTAATTTTTTTTCATTTACTGCTTTCTATTGTTTTAACAATTTTAGTATTTTGATTTCAGTGGGTGGGGGCATGCGTACAAAATTATGTCTTTTTAGACACAATAAGCCAGCAATTTTTTTGTTACTATTTACACCTGCCCCCATAAGCCATGTAAGATTGGGGTGCATCTTGGGAATGGGCGTATTGTGTCTAAAAAGACATATTTAGCCACTGCATGCAAATCAAAATCGTTAAAATCACTAAAACGATAGAAATAAGTAAATGAAAACATTTTAACTCTCATCTTTTCTTTTCTCTAATGACTATCTAAAATACGAACCCTTGTTGTAAAAAAACAAAGTTGTTTTTTACCAAAAATAGCCGAACAACAAGCTCACAACGCCACACCCTAGGCCTAGGGTGCCACAGCAGACAGCACCCACTTTGGGAGTAGACGCTCCCTGGTGTAGTAGACGCTCGACAAAGCCGGATGCACCACGATAGATTCGAACCCACAACCTCCTTGGTGGTGATGGTGGGCAGAGACTTTACCACCGCACCACCCGAGCGTCCTGATGTGGTATTTCTAGTTGTAGTTTTAGGTGGGACTTTTTAACTGTATACCACAGAGAACGATCATCTGGACTGGAATCATATGAAACCTCGCGGTGCTTAGATTGGAGCCCTGAAGCAGCTGGTTGAAGCTCGCACCAGTTTAACTTGACATATGGAGAGCAATCCTTGTGAAGCACAGACCGTGTGTGCACTCAGGCCCTGCAGGCCCCAGCATGGCGGCATGCATACTTAAAATGGTACAGTGTACTGGTGTTTGTGGGCCAGTAACTGTGAGGTTTCAGGGTATGCTTCTCATGTGAACACACACAATTTGACTGAATTCTTCATCTTGTTTACATCTTGAATACATAGCCGTAGTCCTTGTTATTTTATTTATTTTGCGCTGTGGTACTTCAGTGGTACTTCAGTCAAACCTTTTCATGTCAAGGACCCCAAATTAATGTATTTTGCAGCGGAACCCTGTCTGAAAATATTTAGTGCCAGAGACGTCCATGCAAGATTGGTGTTGTCAAAATGTATCAAAAACTATTCAAACACAAACATCTTGGGAAGATCTTTTGAAAATAGCAGATTCTGCATATTTTAAAATAGCCTATGTGTACAGTATAGAGTTAAAATGGTTTAACTGATTTTGATGATGCATTCTCTAATTTTGCCTAATGTTACACAACTTAACTGTGTAATAACAGCACAATACAACAACAAGGTAATAGTAATACAAATAAAGGATAACAATACGCGACAGAAATAAATGTTAGGGTCAGGGTCTTGGCTTGAAGACAAAGTACAATATCTCCATCATTTAGCAGCAGTGTCAAAGATTTGCAAAATCAGATGAATGCCGTATCCTGTATCTTTCTATCTTTAGCAGCAGTGTCAAATGTACAAAGAAGTAGAAGTCACACATAGATCAGAAAGAACACTTCAAAGTCGCACACACTCCACGTTAGACAGCGTTATCGTTTCAGGCTTAATTTTAGTATTTCTAAAGGGTGACAGAATGCTGCCTGTGGGGTTTCTCAGATCATCCCATGTCTGTCATTGCAAATGTTAAACACAAATGTCTGCATATTTGCACTTTAACATTGCTTTGTTATGCACTGAAGCAGTAGTCGGGTTGTGGAAAGGTGGAGATGAATCTGTTTTGCCAGCCGTACACTTTTGCCTTTGAGTCAGTTTGTATTTCGTGACCAAATATGAGGGATCTGGAGGTTCAATTAGTGGAGCAGCACGAGTTCTGCAAAGTCCACAGCAGGGACGTGCAGAGAATGTTAGAGAGGCTGGGGCCGACATTTCTAAAAGGAATTTTGGTGAAAATATCAAAAAATAGCAGACCTCCAAGCTCACAACGCATCGCGCTGCGACACGTTGTGAGCTTGGAGGTCGGCTATTTTTGCATAATCAAGTCAATACTGGAGATGTGGTGTAACGGGATGGATTTCTACACAAAGAGGGCAATTCTTTCAACATAGGATGCTGCATTCATTTCAGGAGAGTTTGGACACGGTACATTCTCTTGAATGCTGCCTTCGGGTATGGCATGGAAAGAGGCCACTTGCAATTCTTTCACCAAAGTAAAAACTGCATTCATGGTCTGGAGAGGGCACTTTATACAGAACGGATAATAATGTCAGGGGCTCAAGCCCCCTTTGATATCTATGTGTGCACGTGCCTGGTCCACAGAAAAGGAGAGGCTATATTGAAGACCACAAAAATAAATAGAAAAACTGGACTCGCCATCAAAGTTCTCTCTCAGCCTGGGGAAAAAGAGTGGGCAGCAGAGCAGATTGATCCTGGGCTGTGGGCCTGCCTGGGATCAATGGCTTCCCACCACAGGTTTAATGACTTTCTGGACAGAACCCAGTGAGTGCAGATGTACTGCTGAGTGTAATGACTTTCAGGACAGAAGCGAGGGGAGCAGGAGAGCAGTTCTGACTCTGGTGCCAAAAAGGGGGGACCAGTTAGCTGTTCAATAAGCACATGAAGAAATGGCGGTTCATGTCGCTGCTGTTTACGGATTATCATCTGCGGCTGCCTGAATTTCTGGCTAACACACTGAAGAATGTTAGGAAGTAGGAACCGAGACGTAACTGATGTGGAATAACCTGGGATGTGGAATAACCTGGGATGTGGAATAACCTGGGATGTGGAATAACCTGGGATGTGGAACACCTGGGATGTGGAACACCTGGGATGTGGAATACCTAGCTGAGATGTGGAACACCTGGGATGTGGAACACCTGGGATGTGGAACACCTGGGATGTGGAATAACCTGGGATGTGGAATAACCTGGGATGTGGAATAACCTGGGATGTGGAACACCTGGGATGTGGAATACCTAGCTGGGATGTGGAACACCTGGGATGTGGAACACCTGGGATGTGGAACACCTGGGATGTGGAATAACCTGGGATGTGGAACACCTGGGATGTGGAACACCTGGGATGTGGAATACCTAGCTGGGATGTGGAACACCTGGGATGTGGAACACCTGGGATGTGGAACACCTGGGATGTGGAATACCTAGCTGGGATGTGGAACACCTGGGATGTGGAACACCTGGGATGTGGAACACCTGGGATGTGGAATAACCTGGGATGTGGAACACCTGGGATGTGGAATAACCTGGGATGTGGAACACCTGGGATGTGGAATAACCTGGGATGTGGAATAACCTGGGATGTGGAATAACCTGGGATGTGGAACACCTGGGATGTGGAATAACCTGGGATGTGGAATACCTAGCTGGGATGTGGAATAACCTGGGATGTGGAATAACCTGGGATGTGGAATAACCTGGGATGTGGAACACCTGGGATGTGGAATACCTAGCTGGGATGTGGAATAACCTGGGATGTGGAACACCTGGGATGTGGAATAACCTGGGATGTGGAACACCTGGGATGTGGAACACCTGGGATGTGGAATAACCTGGGATGTGGAATAACCTGGGATGTGGAACACCTGGGATGTGGAATAACCTGGGATGTGGAACACCTGGGATGTGGAATAACCTGGGATGTGGAATAACCTGGGATGTGGAACACCTGGGATGTGGAATAACCTGGGATGTGGAACACCTAGCTGGGATGTGGAACACCTGGGATGTGGAATAACCTGGGATGTGGAATAACCTGGGATGTGGAACACCTGGGATGTGGAACACCTGGGATGTGGAATAACCTGGGATGTGGAATAACCTGGGATGTGGAATAACCTGGGATGTGGAACACCTGGGATGTGGAATAACCTGGGATGTGGAATAACCTGGGATGTGGAACACCTGGGATGTGGAATAACCTGGGATGTGGAATAACCTGGGATGTGGAACACCTGGGATGTGGAATAACCTGGGATGTGGAATAACCTGGGATGTGGAACACCTGGGATGTGGAACACCTGGGATGTGGAATAACCTGGGATGTGGAACACCTGGGATGTGGAATAACCTGGGATGTGGAACACCTGGGATGTGGAATAACCTGGGATGTGGAACACCTAGCTGGGATGTGGAACACCTGGGATGGGATGGGAATAAATAAATAAAACTAAAACACTAAAACTAATTAAAAGATAAATAAATATTGGAACTGACAGTTTTTTGGTGTTCCTGAAGAGGTAATTAGAATGATTATTAAGCAAAGGAACACAGTGTATTTTGCTTCCTTTAGCTTAGTGTCAAATTCCTCCTGTTGTGGAAGAAAATGTAATCAAAAAATGAAAAAGCATTAAGCAGGACTTAATTTCTGAAATTGGAAAATGCAATGCGTAAAGTAACTATGTATATTTACTCAAGTATTGTACTTATAGGAGTAGTCAACCCCAAAATTACTTTTTTTTCTATTGATTACTCACCATGGAGACTTGAGTTCAATAATAATAATGATTTCAATAAATATATCCCCATTGATTCCGGACCCAAATGCATTTTGGTCCCCATCCGGAATCAATCAATTTGTTGTATTAGGAATGTGACAAATACCAAAAAATATTCTTGAACTCAAGTCTCCACTGTGAGTAATCAATAGAGAAAAATACATTTTGGGGGTGAACTACTCCTTTAAGTAATTTTTCTACTACCGCTGAAGTATTTCCAATTGCCTGTACTTTTACTTGTACTCCACTACATCTCAGAGGCAAATACACTTTTACTCCACAACAATTATTAGAAAACTTGAGTTGCAAGTTACCAGATTTTGATTATTACAAAACATACGTTAACCACTTTGCAGCCATTTGAAAATAGCCCATCTACAAGCTCACAATGCATCGCATTCAGGCGCGCAGATCCACTAAAAGCATAGAAGGGGACTAATGCGCGCGGGAAGCGCGCTTCCGTTCGTGTGCGCGCGCGCGCTTCGCCTGATTTCGTTTTTTTTGCGTGCAGAGATTGGTTTTCGGGCGGTTTTCCCCCCTCATTTTCCTTCAGATACGGGCCTTAACGGTTTTATGATGTATTATTTATTTACTTTTCAAGTTATCACTACTGCAATAACCAACACAACCAAAGCTTACATGAAAAAACACTTCATCAGAAAGTCACAACTTAGGGAAAAAGTAAATAGTTACCATTGTTGCTTGTTGGTCAACTTGGTCCTCCCGAAATGTACAGTTCTAGTTCTGTAGCAACTTGGGACAGGTTGTGAGGTCGGTATCCATTTAATTCCAATAAATGTACATAGCGTCAAATGTCATCGTCCAGATCCAGAAACAAGAAACAGGCAAAACCAAACCTTTGGAATTCCAAAAGAGCAATTACTTTTATTAATATGCGACGTCCACAGTCAGTAGTTGTGCTTTAGTCCATTCCAGCTGTCCAATGAAAAAATCATGCTGTCCTTCCTCCAAACATGCTTCCACACCACAGCCAAAACAAAGTCGCCACATTATGATGTCATCACTCACTCCGAGTCAACTGTAAACTGCTATACAGGCTGCGACCGCGTATTTCCCGGTGAACCTAAGCGCAATGGTGGGGGCTTGGGAGTGTGGGGAACACGCACCACTCAGGGCACTGGACCGAACCATTTGGGGATTTTAGACGGGGGGGGGGTTTCAAACATTATCGCTCGCGTTTAGTGCGTGATTTTCAGAATTCAGACCCCTAAAAGTTTGGCTTGGGGGTCCCTGACTGGGGGTGACGGGGGGGACTTCTGGAAGTGAATGGAGGGGACGAAATTGAACCTGGAAGGTGACAAAAACACCTTGTCACCCCCCCATTTGCGCCCCTGATCGCATTGTAGATCTGCTATTTTTTTCAACTTGTGAAATGGGAAATTCTGCATAATGAGGATTTTCTACTTTTGGTACTTTAAGTACATTTTGATGCAAATTATTTTGTACTTTTGAATTTGAATTCCATACTTTTGCTTGTATAAGAGTATTTCTACATTGCAATATTGATACTTTTACTTAAAGGTGCGCTGTCAGACCCGAAATTATAATAGTATGATACAGTAGGTCACGTGGTCTATTTGAGAACACAACTCGAATCAACATTTCCCATCGCCCGCAGCGTAGCCCCCTCCACTGCCCGCCGGCGCGGGGAGGAGGAGGAGAAAGAAGACAGACAGCCTCTTTACTAGTCCAGTCTGGAGAAATGCATGCAGATCAACACTGCGTTTCCATTTCATCAATAGCCTATCCTTCTTCAAATCACTTAGCCCAACATCGTTCCTTTTATTGAAACAATTAACGTTATGGAGAACGCATTCTAACACGATTAACCAGAGCTCAGCTGTGTGTGTGTGTGTGTGTGTCTGTGGGGCCGTGCGAGGCGACTCAACGAGCGTGTGACTGTGAGTGTGAGGACAGCTAGTGGGGGCTACGGGCAGGGGGGAAAATGTGGCAAGCCCCCCGCATTTAGAGCCCCGCCTCCCGGCGAGAGGGAACATACACTCTCGCTAAATTTTAGCGAATCCGCCAATTCAACAAGAAAAGATAAACAACCATATTCACATGAACAATGGCGAAGTAACGACCAGATTTGTGGGGAAATATAATTTTTATATGCACAGATTTATATAAATGTGTGTCTTTGGCTTTAGCCTCTTTAGCTTTAGTGCTAGTATAGCCCAGTGGGAGCAGAGAAGCTGCTTTCTGAAGGTGACAGTACCCCTTTAGGTGACATAGCCACTTTAAGTAAAACATGTGAGTACTTTTTCCACCACTTGTGAGTGCAGTGAGTAACCTTAAACTGACTAGGGAGATGCGGGGAGTGCTTGAGGCTTATTTACTTTTCTATGTATTGTTGTTTGTACCTGCTGGGTTTGTTCTGTTATGGATTGTCTTGGTCTCTCAGTTTGTGCGGCGGGGAGTGTGGAATAAAATTATTCAAAGTAAAAAAAAAAAAGTCTATAAATAAATAATAATTAAACTTAGCAAATCCACTAAACTAATTAAAACTATAATAAACTCACACCCTGAAGAAGGCTGTGGGGACGCTACTGTACACGTGGGGGTTTTCAATTAATTTATATCATGGAATAGCCATCCATTGGAAGAGTGCTTTGTTTAGTTTTTCTTACAGTTTACAGTTTAGGCATCTTTGTTCTAACTTTTGGGTCCCCAAACATAGAGCACCTTAAAGGGCTTTGCACACAGGCCCGTTGTGTTTTTTTCTGTTTGCTGCATAATTAAAACGCAGTGGATTTGGTGCGCAAATTAGTGCAGAATCCTCACTGCGGATCAGAAAAGGAGTATTTTATACACTTTTTTGACGTGTCACTGTGACTGTGAGCTTCTGCTATTTCTTTTAGAACGTGTAAAGTGCAACGCCAGTTGGTGTGAAACAGCTCTTATTCTTCCGTAACTGTCTTTATTAGGCTTATTTATAACCTTTCTGAACTGCATCGTGTACACTGTCAATCACAGACAAACACAGCCATGACACACAAATACCCTCAAGAGGGAGATACTGTATACTATTCCACTTGTCACCATTACAGTGACATCTTCGCCCCCCGAGAAAAAGCATGAAAATGCTAAATGGCACAGGTACAGTAGATGTTGAACTTTGTAAACAGGGCAGACACATTTATAAAAAGCAGGAGAAATTTCAAATTAAATGGGGAAATGTTTCAGAGGTGGAGCTGCTGTCAATGTTCAAGTCATTTGCAGACATGCAGTGCAGGAGTCAGAGTGGATTCCAGCTTCTTTCTGCTTCTTCATGAATAAGGTTGATGAGTCTCCGTCTCACCGGCACTTCAACAAGGCTCTCTGCAGGGGTGTCGCACCAAATTCGCCCGGGTACAAGGATTCACTCCCATTGTGTGCTTTAACTATTGAAAAATAGCAGATATACAAGCTCACAGCGCGGCACCGAGTGCAGCGCTGTGAGCTTGTATATCTGCTATTTTTGAAAAATCATGACAATGTGTGCGGAGTCTGAATATTTCAAATCCTTCGAAGGTTTTTTGAAAAACTTAAGTTTCTATGTCAGTGGTGCTCACATATTTTCATGTTTTTTTCAAGGACCACGGACCCCCATCTCAAAATATTTAGTTCCAGGGACCCCCCAGAAGCTAAATTTGAGTTACAAATGTTCACATAAAAAGTACATATGTGCCCACATTTTCACGACTTTTCAAAAATAGCAGATCTACAAGCTCTATTTTAGCTATGTATAGTTCTATTTTAGCTATTTTTCAATAGCTAAAGACAGGCCCCTCCACCTTGGGCCCTAGTAACTCAGTCCCACTTTCCCCCCCTTGTGACGCCCCTGCTCTCTGTTCTGTTGTTGAGTGACAGTTTGAGTTTTAACCACGCATTTCTAGAGAGACTTTGATGTTGAAGCTGCATGGCACGTACACGGCAACGAGGAGATTGTGGTGCACGTCTATATTCCTGTGGTTTAGGATAGTGGCTATCAACCTGGAGGTGGGGGTTCCCAGATGACAGAGAAGTGACAATTTAAGGACTGTTAAGAGCTTTTTAATGCCTCAAAAAGAAACAAACAAAATAGACCATTACTTACTATCGAGAGAATCAACGAACTATGCAATAAAAGCTGGTGAAACATTGGCCAAATTGTCAAATAAAGAAATTAAGACATTAAAACATTTAGAAATATCTGATCTAGAAACGTGAGCTTGTAGATCTGCTATTTTCAAAAATTGTATCTGTGGAATCTAACATTTAATGCCTCAACTCCTAAATGGCCAATTGCTTATCAAGGTGGGGGGTCCCCAGCTCAGAAAATATTATTTTGGGGGTGACGGCCTGGAAAGTTTGAGAACCACTGGTTTAGTACAGGTGCTGGATAAAGAGGCAGAAATCAAAGAGAGGTTGAATATCCAAGGGAGTTATACTGTAGCTCCCAAAGCTCCCAAATAAATTCAAGGCAATGTTTCCACCTCATGTAACGCCTGGGAATTCGAAGCCAGTTCTCCCACATGGAAAGAAAGCTAACATCTCTCAAACATGTTCTGGGGCGGCAGTGGCTCAGGAGGTAGAGCCGTTTCCCAGTTGGATCCCTGGCTCGCCCAGTGTTACTGTCGAAGAGTCCTCGAGCAAGACGCTGAACCCCTAAATGTATTTGGGTGCTATAAGTGAGTGTGCAGAATGGCATGTAGAGATCCTTATTTATGTATCTCTCTCTCTCTCTCTCTCTCTCTCTCTCTCCCAGACGGTAATGAACAATCTGAATCCAGTGTGGCAAACATTCAGGGTCTCCCTCAACTCTCTCTGCAGTGGATTCCATGAACGCAAGATACAGGTAACTAAAGCATGCACGCACGCACACACGCACGCACGCACGCACGCACGCACGCACGCACGCACGCACGCACGCACGCACGCACGCACGCACGCACGCACGCACACACACACACACACACACACACACACACACACACACAGGGGCGGCATAGCTGAAACAGGAGCGGTTTCAACAGTGTTTTTTCAGCTACATAGGCTCACCCTATAAGTTGCCCATGAGAAAAAATGAGACAAAATGAGAGCACATTTCATATAATCCAAGTGCTTTGTCCACTGACAAGAGTGAGCCATCGTTGTATGAATGTGTGTGTGTGTGTGTGTGTGTGTGTGTGTGTGTGTGTGTGTGTGTGTGTGTGTGTGTGTGTGTGTGTGTGTGTGTGTGTGTGTGTGAAAGGGAGGGTAATGCACAATCATTGTAAAGCGCCTTGGATAAAGGCGCTATATAAATGCACCATTTACCATTTTACATTCTCTTTGGACGGGGGAAATATTAGGCTGCTTCACCTATAGGTCGAAATGAGAGACAGCTTTTATACTGCAGCCCAAGGCTAAATTTACAATTTAGGCATTTAGCAGACGCTCTTAATCCAGAGCGACTTACAATAAGCAAGGTAATACATCAATACAATAAGCAAGGTAATATATCAATACTATAAGCAAGGTAATACATCAATACATAATAACGTAGGTAGACCAAGCACCTAATCAGTAAAAAACGTTATATAAAACCTAAAAAAGATATCTAGCTTTCATGTATGCTCATTGAGGTTAGGCGAGTGCTACGGTAAGTGCTATGGGCTTAGGTGGAGTCTGAAGAAGTGGGTCTTCAGGCCACGGTGGGAGCTAGAAAGTCAGTCTGTAGTTCTAAGCACAGATATAAAAAGCTAGATGCCTCGTTCGCCTCTGCAGTTAATTAGAGCGATGTGCAAAAGTTCTAGCCCGGACTTCCTGAAAAAACCAAGGGAACGCTGTCAGTCAAAGTGACTACTGGCCAATCACAGTGTGTCTTTTCCGTGACTTATCCAAGGACCACAATTCAATTCAACAGAGCCAGTTCCGATGTTGCGCTGCTCAGCTGTTCTTATAGGCTGCATACGTAAAGACCAGCCCCTACCTGCCTCTGATTGGCTTACCGTCTTCCGTATGTGTGACGCACGCGGAAGCAATGAACACGGAAGCGATGAAGATTCCCTTGGTTGCTCAATGCATACGCCCCCTAGCCGAAGGAGGCGTCTAGCTTTATATGTCTGTGGTTCTAAGTGCAACAGGAGTTTATTCCACAGTTTGGGGGCCAGGAGGGAGAAGAGTCTTGGACGAGTGGATCGTTGTCCTGGGGTTTTTAGCCAGGGTTCTGCCAGCATCCATAAACAGGCCCATCAGTCCCCTCAACCAGCTGGCCATGGGCTGGGCTGCTGTCCATGGTGCTGAAGTCTCTCCACAGCTCCCCCTAGTGGCCACACCTGTCTAGACCAGTGCTTCTCAAACTTTATTTTGTTTGTTTTCTCACTGGACAGGAAACAAACCAACAAAATAAGTGTGTTTCTGTACATTTCTGAAGTGACCATTTAAAGGGGAAGACCACCCATTTTCAATATTGAACTATGTCATTAATATAACTTAGAGGAGTTGTGAGGAAATAATAGTTCAATATTGAAAATGGGTGGTCTTCCCCTTTAAGGACTTTTAAGGCCTTTTCAATTCCTCTAAAATGAAATAAACAAACGAGCATATATTTTTTAAAGCGAACCCTGATGCATAATATTTCGAGATGGTGGTTCGGCGGGCGAATACATATAGTTCTAGGGGTCCTTGAAATGAAAATGTTTGAGAACCACTGACAAGAGGTTTAAACAAGCGGTTTAAAGTGAAAAATGAGTCCCTTCACGTATCGCCAATTCTCAAGTGCAACTTCAGATCGATTGGTAAACCCACTGAGGAGAACATGGATGCAGACAGAGTGACAGACAGACAGACAGACAGACAGACAGACAGACAGACAGACAGACAGACAGACAGACAGACAGAGGTTTTCTCAATTTTATAGCAGGGCTTTAGAGTAGGATATTGATGAAGGGAATTTGTGAAAATGAATAGAGTAATTGGATGTCATCCTTTTGATGATTT
Source organism: Nannobrachium achirus (assembly GCF_963921795.1). NCBI lineage: Eukaryota > Metazoa > Chordata > Actinopteri > Myctophiformes > Myctophidae > Nannobrachium > Nannobrachium achirus. The sequence goes on along the minus strand of NC_137811.1, from coordinate 70,005,375 downwards.
TTTTTATTTTTTTTTACCCATTTTCTCACCCAGTGCCAACTACCTAACCTGTAGTCCTGGTTTCCGCTCTCCCCCTGCCGCGCCAGGGGAATTGGGGAGCACCTGGCTGGCTAGGGGGAGGTAGTATAGAAACCAGGACTATTGCATGTTTTTGTGAGGGCATCTACACTAGGAGACACGGGGAGAACATGCAAACTCCACACAGAAAGACCCTATCGCCAACCCCACCTAGGGTGTGGGGCTGTGGGCGCTGATGACGCAGAGGGAGGAACACGCCCCCAGCGCCCACAGCATCCCCCGGTCGGGAATTGAACCAAGGACTTTCTAGCTGTGAGGCGAAGCGCTAACCACTGCGCCACCGTGCCCCTTCCCTTTGATGACTTTTGAGGCCGTTTTGAGCTGTATTTAGATATGATCCTTATTTAGACAGGACACTGGAAGCAGAGCTAGGGCGCAGAGAGAGAGGGAAGGACAGGATTATCTGGTCAGATACCAGAACTCCACTCCTCTCTCTCTCTCTCTCTCTCTCTCTCTCTCTCTCACTCTCTCTCTCTCTCTCTCTGGGTCTCTCTCTCATCTGTGTGTGATGGGTCCCCATCAGGGCCAGCTGTGGGGCTCTCTGAGTAGTGCACAGAGATGAGGGCACACGCAGGATGGCCTTCTGGGAAATGATCGGCTGGAGAACAGGAAATGGGAACACAGAGATTAGAAAGAGGTCCTTTACACACACACACACACACACACACACACACACACACACACACACACACACACACACACACACACACACACACACACACACACACACACACACACACACACACACACACACACACACCCAACACATAATGGAAACACAAGACACCACATTGGGCCTCCCTTCAAATTAAGGAGAAAAGACAGAACAGTAATAGTTTAAAAAAAAGAAGAAAGAAATAAGAAAATGTGGTTCTCAACCTTTGGACCAGGGCTCACTGGTGGGCATTGGGTATTCAAGTTGGCCCAGAGGTAATTGGCAAAACACTAAAGGATTTAATAACAAATGCTCTGAAAATGCAGCCACTTACCGGAGTCCCCCAGTGCTTTGTATTAGTAACTTTTCTTTTTTCGTTCTACATACATTTTCACTGAAAATAGGCGATCTGCAAGCTTTCAGCGTGTCACAGCGTGTTGCGTTGAGAGCTTGTAGATCTACTATTGAGAGCTTGCAGATCTACTAATTGAGAGCTTGTGGCTCTACTATTTCCCGTGAAGGTTTTTCCCTGAATATGGACGCTGGGGTGTAAGTGCATGGTTAACATTGTTTGCCTTGTAAAGTGGTCATGATGAGTGATGAGTGGGACCGCAAAACGCTTTCAGGGTCTTCAAGTGGGCCCTGAACCACATGGTTGAGAACCACTGAAGTACGCTAACATTACAACAGAAAACACTTTCCCCTATTACCGTGTCTCTGTGGCATTACTGTCTGTCTGTCTGTGTGTCTGTGTGTCTGTGTGTCTGTCTCTCTGTGTGTCTGTGTGTGTGTATGTCTGTCTGTCTGTCTGTCTGTCTCTCTGTCTCTCTGTCTGTGTGTCTGTCTGTCTCTCTGTCTGTGTGTCTGTCTGTCTCAAGGTTATTATAGTTAACAAAAACGAATTAAATAACGAAAACTAACAATTTGCGTTAACTGAACGAAATAATAAGTATAATAAAAAATTGAAATTATAGACAATATGCCCTAAGTTTTTCTCGTTACCAATAGTAACTGAATATATATATTTTTAAATGGTGTCTTTTGTTGAGCAATTATTGCACAATACTACTTTCTCTGACCTTGAAAAATAAATTCATAAAAAATAAAATAACACTAAAACTAAAAAGATGCAATTCGGGGACATTTGTCCCTTTCATGCCCATATATGGATATTTCTGTTTCTTGCAGTCCTTGTCCCTATTTGAGCGGTGCTAACCATTCCGTCCTTGTCCCTTTTATGTCCATATATGGAGATCCCTGATGTCTTCAATATTAAGCCCATAACGTGGAATGCCCATAATAGGACATGCTGTATCAGATGATGTCAGTCATCTCCATATTTGGGAAATGTTTATTTTTTGCATTTTCCCATTCAAGTCAATGGAGAAAATTCATTCACAAACAAATGAATACAGTTTAAATTAAACCATATAACGTATCTCTTAGCAAAATGCAAGCAGACAAGTCCCGATGAAGCTGGTGGATTTGACATATGGCCCAAGTGCGTGTCACCAATACTGTGGGAAGAGCAGTGCGGCAAATAAAGTGTATCCGTGTTGGACAAGTACTATTGTCTGGTTGCTCTGTTAGTGCAAGAACCACACTAATAAGAACTAGCAAACACGCTCTAAAAACAAATTAAAACTAACCGAATTAAAAAAAAAAAAAAAAGAAAGAAACTAATAAAAAACAAAGAATATTTCACCTGGTCTGTCTCTCTGTCAGCAGGGCCGGTTTATCACCCCCAGGGGCCCCTGGGCCCCTGAAGCTCTTACATGAAGGCCCCGGTCGTTTAGAAATTGAGTTTTAATCATGCCACTGACCTTCCATGAAATGAAACCCATTGATTTAACCGTGCGGTATAGCCTCGGAGCGGTTGCATAACAACGCACTGTATAAAGCCTGCTGTAAATTAAAACGATCAAAGAATACATTTATTAATCAGATCATTTTACGAATTCATGAATTATAATTTATCGGTCAAAATCAGCAGGGGGAGGCGTGCAGAGACAGCTGTTTATGGCTTGTAGCTCTCTCTCTCTCTCTCTCTCTCTCTCTCTCTCTCTCTCTCTCTCTGTTTCTCTCTCTGTCTCTCTCTCTCTCTCTCTCTCTCTCTCTCTGTTTCTCTCTCTGTCTCTCTCTCTCTCTTCCATTGTTGCTCTGTCGGTCTACCAGCCTGTCTTGGTTCATTGTGTGTGTGTGACTGTGCGTGTGTGTGCGTGCATCCCTGCTGTTCCTGGACTCTCTCTCTCTCTCTCTCTCTCTCTCTCTCTCTCTCTCTCTCTCTCTCTCTCTCTCTCTCCGACTCTCTACCAACCCCATGGAAAGGTTGAAGTGATAAATGGAAGCAATAAGGCATTAACTGCAGGCTGCCAGGCTGCTTTCTAGTAAAGCAGGCAGTGTAACTTTATTGTAGCCTCTGTAGGTCAGTATAATGTGCTGCTAAATGTTTACCCAAACCGACAGCTCTTTTAAAACTCTTATCCGCTCATGCACTCTCAGGTTGAGAAATGGAGACATTGAAATGTCTTTGCAGTTTCTTTTCGTACTGTACATGGCACACAATGATAGGTAAGGAATTAAATTACTACTTGTCCCCAAAAATGAACTACTCGCCCTGTGAAGATTTGCATTCTTGGGTAAGTTTTACATTTCTACGGTGAATGAAGAGAAAATAAGGGTCTAAGATTAACAACAGCAAAACTATATAAAAAGTCCATTCAAAAAGTCCAACACAACTCTTGTAGTATAATCCAAGTGTGACTTGCCCTCCGTTCCTTTCAAAACACATAGTCTTTGCTCAAACGCTTCTGTTGTAACGGTACATGGTACCAGGGGCGTCACAAGGGGGGGAAAGGTGGGACTGAGTTACTAGGGCCCAAGGTGGAGGGACCTTAATTATGTTATACTTTAGCTACTGAAAAATAGCAGATATATGTGAGCTTGTAGATCTGCTTTTTGAAAAGTAATGAAAATGTGTGCAAATCTTTGAATATATAATTTTTTAATCGAACATTTGTAACTCAAATTTTGCTTCTGGGGGGTCCCTGGAACTCAATATTTTGAGATGGAGGTCCGTGGCCAAATACATATCATTTTGGGGGTCCTTCACATGAAAAAGTTTGAGCACCACTGAAATAGAAACATAGGTTTTTCAAAAAACCTTCAAAGAATTGTATGCGGCACAGAGTGCCGCGCTGTGAGCTTGTATATCTTTCACTATTTTTCAATAGTTAAAGCACAAAATATCGCAGTGAATCCTTGTACCCATGGCCCAGAATTTGGTGCGACACCCCTGCATGGTACATATAATGATGGTATAATTCATGGCATGTGGTACACAAGTAACCCGCCAATGGCGAGTGACGGATCACTATACATGGAGTTCTCGAGAGCGGCAGACGTTACCGCAGTGGCGATGTGCGCCACTGCAGAAGACCGACACAGCTGAGTAGTGAGTGATCAGACACAGCTGAGTTGATCCGAGCAGCTCTCGTCTTAACAGCGTACCTGCTAAATGTTGTGTATTAGCATGACTATAACATGACCGTGACTAGTGTGAGGGACAGATGGAGGGGTTCTCATAGTAACTGCGACCTGACGGTCACAATGATGTTAGCATAATTAATGTCACATGGTACATACAGTATGATTTTTCCAGTTATATCTGCTTTAATGATGAAGGATAGGAGAACATTTTCATATCATAATCATCAAAACTCTACGGTTTTATTGCTAATATAATATTTGATTAAAACAGTAATGCAATATATGTCACGGTATTTTTTCCTTTAAAGAAATCAAAGAGTCGCCGCACACTTGTAGCTGCCGCTGCCAATTATTTATTGAGGACAAGAGACAAACAGTCTCTTGTTTTTATTCCCTGAAAAGGCTCCCCGAATAAGGAAGCCTTGCTTTTTTTTTTATTGTTCTCCTGTCCTCAATAAATAATTGGTTTCGACAGCTTTACAAGTGTGTGTGGCGACCACTTTATTTCTTTAGTGTTTGTACCATTGGACGGAACCTCTTAAGGACTTAAGGACTTGTTTTTTTTATTTGATGGCTAAGTGTGAATGGTTGTACCCCAGGAAGTGTAGTCTCCATACTAGTGGTGAGGACTAATGGGGATCTGCAATGAACCACGAACAATAAACATGTTTGCATTGTAAAAACCTTGCTAAGTGTGGTCAGACGAGTGGGCAGCGAGCACTACTGAGATTTTCAAGTGGGCCCTGAACGAGAAAAAAGGTCGGGAACCACTGATGAAATGGCACAACAAACACGCACGCACGGCACACACACACACACACACACACACACACACACACACACACACACACACACACACACACACACACACACAAACACATACACACAGGCGTCACAAGGGGGGGGGGGGGGGGGGGGGGGACTGAGTTACTAGGGCCCAAGGTGGAGGGGCCCTGTGAGCTTGTAGATCTGCTATTTTTGAAAAGTGTGAAAATGTGTGCACATCTTTTTATGTATTTTTAAGCGAACATTTGTGATTCAGGTTTTGCTTCTGGGAGGTCCCTGGAACTAAATATTTTGAGATGGGGGTCCGTGGCCAAATACATATCATCTTGGGGGTCCTTGACATGAAAAAGTTTGAGCACCACTGACATGGAAACATAGGTTTCTTGCACACATTTTCACACATTTTCAAAAATAGCAGATCTACAAGCTCGCAGCGCGGCACTTTTCAATAGTTAACATTCATGGGGGGCCCGCAGTGAATCCTTGTACCCAGGGCCCAGAATTTGGTGTGACGCCCCTGCACACACCCACACACACACACACACACACACACACACACACACACACACACACACACACACACATTTCTGAACATCCGCTCTGAGTTTAATTGGACAGCTGCTCACTTGACTCCAGCATAACCTTAATGAGCAAACTGTCCAGTTGTCTGTCCCTGGTGGGAGGCTCTGTGACCTGCACTCCTGCTCTCTGTAACAACACATTACACGCTCAGACGCTGTTTCACCGGCTTGACGTTTCCGCCTATTTATTTATGACTAACCGAGAAAGGGAGATGGAAAACAAGTCAAGGTAGGTGTCAAGGGACTGCTTGAGCAAAATGCAACGTGATTAGCTGCCTGCCCGCACTAACGCACAGACACATTTTATTTTTTTCTTTCCCCGAGACTGGGAGTAGAACTGCTGCTCCTTCACGTGGACAGTTAGGATGGTTCAGATACGGCTGCTTCCTAAGCGTGTCCCCGTGGGGTCCTCTGGTCACGTCCATGGACATGCTGGGCCCCTGATTCAGCCCGGGAAAAGAGTTGGAGAGGCCCTCATTGCACGCTATAGAGAGAGATCTCTCTCTATAGCGCTGCTGCCACTCAAAGATTTGCCATTTCAGATCATGACAGTGACAAGCCAGTGGGCTAATTACTGTACATGAGTTATATTTTGTCAGTGCGAGGCGTTGTGTGCTTGTAGATCTGCTGTTTTCACTACTTTTGTGCAACGGCCTTGTATGATGAGGGCTTTGCTTTGCGAAAAAAAATATATAAATTTGAAACTGCCGCCCAGCCCCCAAAATGGAACGAAAGCCGACATTTTGTTTGTATTTTTTTCCTAATGGCCGGGAATGAACCAGCCGTTCGGGAGTTGTCCCGCTTTTCCCAATGGCCAGCACGTCCCTGGCCACGTCCCACTGGGAGGAGGCCCCGCGGCAGACCAAGGACCAGATGGTTCAAGGTTCAAGGTTCAAGGTTCAAGGTTCAGTTTTATTTGTCTCCCAGGGGAGAAATTTGTCTTGGAGACAGAGTCACAGCTGCATACATATAAACACTTAACAGAAAAAACAAAAACAAAAAAGAAACTCAAAAAGAAGACAACCAGAAAAATACACATACAACCCATAGAGCCTGTCCTCAATTAGTTATGTGTCTATCATTTAGCATTTTGATTGACAGAGGAACAAACGAGTGCTTATATCTATTATAGTAGCATGTTGGGGTCCTAAATCTCCTGCCCGATGGCATTAGATCGTACTCTGGTTTCAGAACATGCAAGGGGTCGGACAAAATGTTCCGAGCTTGTCTTACTACTGCTTGCTCAAAGATGGCTTGAGGGGTGATCGGGGGGGTGGCCATACCCATGATCTTCCCTGCCATATTTGCCAGCCTAGCTATTTGAGACTTGTATACAACAGTCAGGTTACCAAACCAGCTAGACATACCATATCTCAGGATGGATTCAATACTAGCCCTATAGATGGTCAACATAATATTTACACTGACTCCAAAAAGCCTCAGTCTTCGAAGAAAGTGTAGACGCTGATGTATCTTAGAGCATAAGGTTGTAACATGCATGTGCCAACTCACATCCTGATCAATCTGCACTCCTAGGTACTTATAGGAGGCGACCTGCTTGATGTTATGGTCATGAACACTAATCATGCTGTGATCTCCTATGGACCTGGGGTCTACTATGACCTCCTCTGTCTTATTTACATTTATTTTCAGATGATGTTGATCACACCACTCTATGAATCTGTCTACTCCAGATGTATGGCTGAGGATGTTAGAATCACTATTGAGCAGACTGAGTATCACAGTGTCATCTGAAAATTTAATAAAAAATTGATCGGGATGAGAACTGACACAATCATCTGTGTACAGTAAAAAGAAAGGAGGAACTAACTGTTCCTTGGGGCACCCCTGTACTCCCATATGTCTCCTCGGAGAGCACCGAGTTAAATCTCACCCTCTGTGGTCTCCTGGAGAGGAAGGAGAAATACCATTTTATAATAAAGGGGTTTACATTCAGCTGTGCTAACTTACGCAGCAGAATATCTGGATGAATCGTATTAAATGCAGAAGAGAAATCTATAAATAATAGTCTAGCGTATGCTACCTTACCCTCTAGGTGTTTCAGAGTGAGATGTGCTACTGTAGAGATTGCATCGCATGTACTGAGGTTCTTTGCATAAGCAAATTGATACTGGTCTAATCGAGGTCCTACCTCCTTTCGGAGTTCCTCCGTCAGAATCCTCTCCAGTGATTTTACTACATGATGGGGGGTTATATCTCCATGCATGGCCTTGGAATGCTTGAGGATCACCCAGCATGAGGTGGATAATAATGTTGCCCTGGAATGGGAAGCCTGGAGCCCTCTGCTCCCAGTGGTTGATAAGCGCATGAGCTGTTGAAAATGGATGGATTACTGCCAGTGTGTTCGTCTCAGTTTCTGCCATAACTGCAACAAATTGTATTTCTTTTGAAGAGAGATTAAGAAAAGTCATACAGTGTACATTTTAAATGATTTTATTTTTTATTTTTGATATTATCTTTCACAGGTTATACATTTGTTCTACTGACATTATTTAGTTGGGAGTGTCTGCCCCCCAACATTCGGGCCAAAATAAATTAATGCAGCATTTCTGTGGTTTTGTGTTGAACTGAATTCTGGGAATTGCAGTTCTAAAAGACCACAAAAGAGGTAGCCTGCTTCCAGACCATAGACCCCGCCCACTCTCAGAGTGGACTCTTTCTCTGGTCTGGAGCTGAGTATATGAATCGGCATTTATTTTTGGCTGCTCCAATGAGCGCGGGGGGTGGGGGTGGGTCTAACGAATATCCAATCCGCGCAGCAGTTGAAACGATTCAAACGAAGTTCACACACACAGGCAGGCTGAGGAAGGCACACACACGCGCGCGCGCGCTGATTTCACCAAGCTGTTAATGTTGATTACATGTTTCTGGTCACAGTTCTGTGTGGAAGCAGACAGAGACACACACACAATCACACACACACTCCGCGACCGTGCGTCGCGTCCACCGTGCATCTCGATCACCGTGCGTCGCGATCACTCGTGCGCGGACGTGCACGCTCGCAAAAAAGTCCCTCCCCGTAAATCGCTCAGAATAGGGCACAGTTTCAGACTACTGCGTGAGCTGAGTCTGAGATCAGGCTACAAAAGAGGCCTATATACGCTACCAGAGGTGCTGCCAAAGACTACTAAAAGTAATGTCATCTATCATTAGTAGACAAGTAACTAACAAGACAATACACATTGTTACCAATTGGCAGCAACTGATCATAGCTGAGGCACTGATGTTGTACGGAAACACGACTAGGGGCTTTTAAGCCGTGACATCATTTTGTAGGCAGAGGAGAATCTGCCCCCAGAGCATTTTCTGTCCCTCGCTATTTTCAACAGATCCGAGACAAAAATAACGACTAAAGTATAATTCTAACACTTTCCTTTCAACAACAAAGAGAAGAAAAATGTGTAAATAGTAAAAATAGTAAAAAGATTCACGGAAACTGGGGGCAGAAATTCTCCTCTGCCTACAAAATGATGTCATACTTAACAGCCCCATATACTGTGCCATTTTGGAGGAAATGGGAAACATTGTACTCACCCCAAAAGGTCATTGTGCATGTTTGCCATTTCAAAGAACAAAAACTAAATCCCAACATGTTCTTGTCTGGGAATTCCCTGGTGGTTAAGGGCCTCGAGGGGCCTCTGACCTTTAGAGGTCTCTAGGAGCCAATCTGCTCATTTGGCTGAGGGCCCTCAGGTGTGTTCTCTTTCTTTTTTTATGTTTTATTTTGTTTAACCTTTGAGTCAGATATAATCCATAGAACATGGCACCTTTGATCAAACTAGCGTTGTGGGAAAACAAAGGGAGAAAAAGCCATTTTACTGCAGCCAGATAGAAGGATAGAAGGATCTGAATGAGGAAGTGGAAGTCGGGCAGCAGCTGCTTTCGCAAGGCATCATGGGAAATGAAGTTTTTTCGCCCACCAGCAGCCGCCGCGGCTATCGGTTACCATGGTAACCAGTTAACACGTCCCTGGACGTGATAACGGGGCCTCGGCGCTCCACGTTCCTGAACGTTTTTGGCATCTCATGTGTTAAAACCTTGGAGCTGCAAAGTTTGGGGCTTTGAGCATCATAGTTTGGTGGTCAAATCAAGGACAATGTGGAAGTAGAGTGTTCTTCCACATGCTTCATGCAGGGCCGTCCACTCTCTATATCATTTTCAGGCCAATTAAGGACCCCTTAGTCGAGAGAGAGAAGAAGCAGGGACCCACACAACCCATAGTTTCATCGTTTGACGGCACAATCATCAGTGTATGTTGGATTCTTGTCAATTTGTGTTTTCAGATATTTAACCAGTTGAACCATCAATACTTCATAAATTTGACCTTTCACTCTGTACTTATTCTGCTCTTTTTCCCCTCTACACCAAACCTCTTTGCTGAAAATAGCCGATCTAGATCTGCTATTGTTGGCTAAAGTTCTCAGAATATGGACACTAGGGTTCAAGTGGTTAATGTAAAAAAAAAAGGAGATTCTTTTTTCTATCAATCTAAGATTTGGAGGACCCCCTGTAGTAAACTCTGAGGACCCCCTAGGGGTCCCGGACCCCCTGTTGAAGACCCATGCTCTATATTATAACTCCATGATTATTCCTCTAACCTTTAGGCCAGCGCTGTTTGGAGGTCAGACTCCCCCTGGCCACATGCAGGCTCCAAGCTGGTCCTGATCCGTAATCCATCCCTGTAGACAGTATACAGTATACAGTGGTTTTCATTACAAATTACACAGACAGTCTAAAAATACATGCACACAGGACAATAATGTTACACGGTAATGTACAGAATGAATACAGTATGTACAGGACAGCGATGAAGAAGAGCTGAGCAGATTGAATGTTTAAAAGTCAATAGGTTTCAGGTTTCATTTTTTTTTTTATAATTGGTGAGGGTTTGCACGCCTTCCACTCTATTTCAAGGTGTAGTTCAACCACAAAATGACTTTTTTTCTATTGATTACTCATCCCATGGTGACTTAAGTTCTTTTTTTTTTATGTGTCACATTCCTAAGACAATAATTTGATTAAATAAATGTATACCGATCGATAGAAAAAGGTCATTTTGGGGGTGAACTACTCCTTTAAACATAATGTTTGATACATTAACGAGGGAACTGTATGTGGGCGTACGTGCGTGCGCGCACGCGTGTGTAAACATTTTAAAACCTTTTCCCATTGACCACCATTATGCCACCATTATATCCATGGACCACTGGCTGACACACAGTGCTGTGCAGTTACATAATTATATCATTTTAATGTGTGAGAGAGAGAGAGAGAGAGAGAGAGAGAGAGAGAGAGAGAGTTGGTCCCAAGTACAGAGGAGTGCATGGAAGCAGTGCAGTTTTAATGGTCGCACACACAGTCCAAAAAGGGGGCCGGGCAAAATCCACTGTTCAAACGTCAGGCAGAAGATCAGAACTACAGGGGCTGGCAGGGCAGATTCTGAGGATCGCTCTGACAACACAAGCACTGTTACACCGGAAGGTAAAAGCCTCGTTTATAATATATTATACCAAAGAGTTGCAACACAAAGACACTGTTTTGGAACTTTAAAGAGGAAAATTAGGTCGACTGATGCCGGCTGATTGAGTCCCATGGGATTCAATTTGCGGAACGACACGCAACACGTTGCAAACGCATTCCTGATCACACAAACAAGTTGCTCACACGAAACGTCAACGTGTCACCCACGTACGCACGCACACACATATCTACGAATGCACCGCACACACATGCACTCACCAACGCACGCACGCAAGCACACTCACACACGCACACACAAGCACGTAAAACAGTGTGCGTGGTATGTTCAAGAACAGCGAGTGGAGGACGCGAGGGGAGGACATGCGGGGGAGGACACAAGGGTGGAAGTTTGGGTTTTTAAATTTGGATTTAGAGAGACATGAAAGAAACAGCAGCTACTGTACAAGGGAGAACTGTCAAAACGGGGAAACACAACAGATCATCACTACAAGATAAAAGAAACAGGCATCACAAATCATGACGTGCATAGTTGCATAACATGAACCTACGAAGTTGAAAATAAAAAGGAGAAATGGAGTTTAACCTCTGTCTCTCTCTCTCTCTCTCTCTCTCTCTCTCTCTCTCTTTCTCTCTTTCTCTCTCTCTCTCTCAGTGTACAGTCTGGGATTGGGACTCCAACGGGAAACATGACTACATCGGTGAATTCGAGGCGACCTTCAAAGAGATGAAAGGAGCAATGGATGGAAGACAGGTATGATGTTTTTGTGTCCGTGTGTGTCCGTGTGTGTGTGTGTGTGTGTGTCCGTGTGTGTGTGAGCGAAGTGTTAATTCATTTAAACTTCGACTCTGGTGGTTGTTCCCTGCCACACTCCTTTATGTTTTATGCACGATGATGGTGCATGGAGTGTACAATCCGCATACACGCCGCGGTTCGTGGCCGGCTGGCCGCTCAAAAAAACTTCCACGCTGATGGGTCGAAGCGTGCCAAAGCTATTAGCTAACTAGCACTGTTTACAAAGAGACGTCAGGAAACAGAGACATTACATTTTCGTGGGGATTTTCTTGTCCCAGTCCTGGGTCTGGGATTTAACTTGGGAGCCTGTGAGAATGCCCGACTTAGCGGCTGGAGTACAGTACAGAGGAGGCCATGGTATAGAGTTTAACCAGACATTTATTCACCAAACAAATAAATAAGGTTCAATCAGTGTCAGTTCATTAATAGGCCTACAGAGGTGTCTAGCTTCCACCTCTCAGTCCTCCTTCGTTCACTGGCAACAGCCTTTTATAGCCAGGTGAAATAATGAGCCTGGACTGCTCCATTCTGACTGAGGGCTGTAGTCTAACAGTATATACATGAAAACCTATCATTTAACCACATACAAATACATTACAAAACTCGTAAAAACTACAACAATAATGATCACTTGTCCTTCTTCACACTATAATACAACATAAATAGCAAAAGAACATCTCAACCACCCCTCTGACATCCTGACTATGGTCCAGCCCAATCTACTGAAGACACACCATGTACTGTTAAGCATTCAATCAGACTCAACAATAAAACATACTGCACTTCTCTACGTCACAGTAGACCTCTCTCTGTTACAGAGCTTAATGGATTTGATTTTTATTATCCCGCCTACATACTTGTTTCCGGCCCAAACTGGATGCTCTACTTTTCGAGCAGATCGTCACCAGCGTGATATTCGATTAAATGAAATAAAACAAAACAAATCTCTGGAATCTATTTTATCGTCTAATCAGGCTTTTATGAACACCCTGAACAGTTTTTAATTTGCTTGATTCAATATTTAGATATTTGATGTAAATGTTACCAGGCCCTCCAGGCCCAGGGCCGCTCCACACACACATACACACCCATTGTAACTTCAAACTTCATTTTAACCATGATAGATTCATTAAAGACGCCCATTATTTTTTTCTGGTGAATCATACTACCCTCATAATACGTGAGCAGGCCGTGTTTTTTCGATAACTTTTTTCATTTATTTTGAGTAATTATTACAAACTAGAAGCTGGTCTAGTCGGCGACCTGGCCAACTCGGGAACGATGTAAATAGGGAATGAATGCCCCGCCCTTTAATGCAAACCCCATTATACCTGTTGTCATAGGACCCGTTTTGACCATCTGTTTGCCTGTGTCCATTTATGCCCATATATGGAGATATCTGTTATCTGTCTGTCTGTCTGTCTGTCTGTCTGTCAGCGTCCATTTTATGTCCATATATGGAGATCACTGCAGATATAGTTCTGGGTCCATTTTATGCCCATATATGCCCATATATGGAGATATCTGTCTATTTGCGTCCATTTCATGCCCATATATGGAGATCTCTGTATCTGTCTGTCTGTGTCCCTTTATGCCCGTATATGGAGATCTTTGTGATTCTGCGTAAATTTTATGCCCATATATGCCATTTGCGTCCATTTTATGCCCATTTATGGAGATCTCTGTATCCGTCTGTCTGTGTCCCTTTATGCCCGTATATGGAGATCTTTGTGATTCTGCGTCCATTTTATGCCCATATATGCTATATATGGAGATATTCAGAGATTTTTTGTTGACTCATGTGGCGTACGTGATGTCAGAGCCTTTTATGAGTGATGTCACAATGAGTCAGCGCTTGCGCCGATTTCCTCCGGAACAGCCTGATGTCAACAATCAACCCCGCATAAGGAGATTCCGAACGTTTCGCGCCGGTTCGGGAAAACCGCGGCGGGGAACGCGCGTGCCGAATCTGAAGCCGGTGGGACGAACGGTTCTCGAGATACGCGGATTACAGACACACACACACACAGACAGACAGACAGACAGACACGCAGAGACTTCTCGCATTTATAGATAGATAAATGAAAAAAGTTATCGAAAAAACACGTCCTGCACACGTATTAGGATGGTATTGTGAGTCACCAGAAAGATAATGGGTGTTTTTTAATGAATCTATCATGGTTAAAATGGAGTTTGAAGTTACAATGGGTGTGTAGAAAAGCCCATAAGGTGTTTCCCTGTTGAAAGTGGAATATCCCTTTGAGGTTGATACAACCTTTTATAGAAATACTCTTTTTATTGTAACACCATGCAGCCAACAAAACCCCAGACCCACTCTCCTCTGGGTTACACAAAGGAGGGTGTGCATTATGAAGTACCCGTGTCGGCCATGGTTCCTGACCAAATTACACACACTCCAACTAAATGATGTAACACGTCACATAGCACATTAATCCTCACTCCAACACATTCCCCATAGCAACTAACACAATAACACAACGACAAGACAACAATAATGTGTGTGTCTCTCCTCAGCCAGATACATGGCCCTACCTGCCCCTATACTGTGCCCGGGGTGCCATGTCATTATTCACACGGCCCATTATTCCGGCGTCTCGTTGGTCCCACTGGCCCCATTCATAGCTAACCCTAACCCTAACCTCACACTAAATTATGGGGTGTCGGAATTATGAGTGGACCCTGTACCCCAGTAACCCATTGGTTCCTTGACAGGGTTTCCAAAATGGACCCTTACATGTCTGTAACCCTGAAAGTGTACAAATGGAACCACAAGATTTTGGTTAAAAGGACACCCTAAGGTCGTGCTGAAACAACAGACTTCAAAGCTGACTGAAAATCAGCGATTTGATATGTGGGTGACTGTTACATCAAATGTGTTACTTACAACTCTTTGTGACCTGCCTTCATGAATGGAATGGGACAGAAGAGTTGAAGTCGATAGGTAACGAAATGATGTGCGACGGACATGAGCGTGACAGACAGATGAGCGTGACTCACTCACGGACATGAGGTGGCTGTTTTCATACTAACTGTGACCTGACGGTCGCAATAACACACACACACACAACAAAAATGTCCTGGTTTCCATCGTGTTCATCCTGGATGTCGTCCAGCTCAGAACTCACTCACTTCTTCAGTAGACTATAAGACTAATGCCTCATTCACATACAGAAAAGCCAAGCTAATGGTTTGCTTGGTAATTCAATGTATTCTCTATGCAAACCAGCTTTTAAAATGTCCAAGCTGGAAAAAAAGCTTGGAATTGTTTTAAGCTGGTTTGCATAGAGAATACATTGAATTACCAAGCAAACCATTAGCCTGGCTTCTCTCAGTGTGAATGTAGCATTAGACTGTATAGCCAGTGGCGAGCAGTCCACGGTTTCCTGGATCCCTTCCAAGAGCACATTTCTAATATTCACAATGTTTATTGTCGCATGCACGCACAAGCACACACACACACACACACACACACACACACACACACACACACACACACACACACACACACATACACACACACACACACACACACACACACACACACACACACACACACACACACACACACACACACACACAAACGCCAGACCAACTCCACTCAAAGGAGGATGCACATTACACAAGTACCCCTGTATGCCATGGTTCCATAGAAAAACCACACACACACACACACACACACACACACACACACACACACACACACACACACACACACACACACACGCACACACACAACACAACACACAACACACAACACACAACACACACACACACACACATAAATGATGTAACATAAACCCACACATAAAACATTAATCCCCTCCCCCTCCAACACATTCCCCATAGCAAGTAACAACACAACAACACAGCAATAAAACAACAATACAGTGGGCGCGCGACGCGTCTCCAAGGCATGCTGGGAGAGACTCCTCTCCCCTCGGACAGTCCAACACGCTGCAGCAATACACTGTGGTGGAAAGTAACTAAGTACATGTACTCAGGTATTCTTTAAGTCAGGGGTCTTCAACGTTTTCAGGCCAGAGAACCCCTTAGTTGAGAAATAGATGAAGCAGGGACCCCCACAACATAGATTAATAAATTCATATATTCATAATTCCATATAGTTTCATTGTTTGACAGCACAATTATCAGTATATGTTGGATTCATGTCAATTTGTGTTTTCAGATATTTAACCACTTGAACCGTCAATACTTAATAAACTTGACCTTTCACTCTGTACTTAGTCTGCTCTTGTTTCCCAATACACCAAAGCTCTTTGCCAAAAATAGAAGATCTACAAGCTCACAACGCCTCGCAGCGCGAGGCGTTGTGAGCTTGTGGATCTTCTATTTTTGGCTACATTTCTCTGAATATGGACACTTTGTTATATCACTCAAAGATTTGGAGGACCCCCTGTAGAAACTCTGAGGACCCCCTAGGGGTCCCGGACCCCCTATTGAAGACCCTTGCTTTAGGTGTTTTTGTTTGACTTCACTGGAGTATTCCCAATGTTCAATATTTTTACTTCTACTCCGCTAAATCTCAGAGCCAAATAGTACTTTTTTTACTCCACTATAATTATTTGAAAACTTTAGTTTCTAGTTGCTTTGTAGATTTGGATTATTGTTACAAAACATCAGCCCTAGGCCTATACAGTATATCGACCATTTTAAAATAGCCGATCTACAAGCTCACAATGTTGATTTCAAATGTATAGATTTTTTAACGCTTGTGAAATGGGACATTCTGCATAACAAGTAGGCTACTTTTGACTTTTGGTACTTCAAGTACATTTTGATGCCAATACTTTTGTACTTTTACTAGTGCATTTTGAATTCTTGACTTTTACAGAGTAAACAGAGTGTTCTACATGGCAGTATGACTGTATGAGTATACAGGGACGTGCTGGCCATTGGGAAAAGCGGGACAAATCCCGAACGGCCGGTTCATTCCCGGCCGGTCCAGCCATTAGGAAAAAAAATTAAAATAAAATGTCGGCCTTCGTTCCATTTTGGGGGCTGGGCATTCAACAAAGTAAATCGTCACTGTCGGGCAGAAACCTTGTATCTCCAAGTTTCAAATTTGTAAATTTGCTTCACCATACAAGGCCGTCGCACAAAAGTAGTGAAAACAGCAGATCTACAAGCACACAACGCCTCGCACCGCGAGGCGTTGTGTGCTTGTAGATCGGCTGTTTTCACTAGATTAAATCATTTTTTAAATGATAAATACAAAACAAACGGTTTTGGACATACAAGGTTCCCCCCCAACAACGACAGCATTTAACTCATGTAATTGGCCCACTGGCTTGTCACTTGTCATGATCTGAAATGGCAAATCTTTGAGTAGCAGCAGCGCTATAGAGAGAGATCTCTCTCTATAGCGCGCAACGAGGGCCTCTCCAACTCTTTTTTCCCGGGCTGAATCAGGGGCCCAGCACGTCCCTGTGAGTATAGATGTTGTATAGAGGTTTCCTCTGAGAACTCCATGCTGTGTCGGGGAGGGTTTGCGTCCGGATGGAGAATGGCCTCCCTCCAGAGAGAGAACATAAAAAGTGTGTGGAGGACTATCAGGGAATAACAATGAGAATGAAGTGGCCCCAGCAGGAGAGACTCCAGTGCTGCCTGTATAGAGTCCCCTGTAGAGAAGACCTAATGCTGGAAACATGTTCCTCTCACTGCTGGAGAGGAGAGGAGAGGAGGTTCCATTATTGGTCTCTATTAGAGCTGTCTTACTCATTTGTTCATTCATATCAAATTCTGAATTTTGCATACCCCCCCACCCCCATACACAGACACACATACACAAAAAAGAAAAGAAAAGAAAGAAAGAAAGAAAGAAAGAAAGAAAGAAAGAAAGAAAGAAGAAAATGAGGATAAAGCCCTTTCCTTGGGATGCATCTAACAACAAGAATATAATTGAAAACAAATGAAATGAATTCTTAAGAATGACAACCAGAATATATCAAAAATGCAGTCAACTTATGAACTTAAAACTTAAGTAAATATAGTCAAAAACAAGAAAAGCCACATGTAAGCAAGCAAAGAAGTTTAGAGTTTGTCATTTGGGATTATTTCTTTCTCTATAATTTTATCCCACGATTTTGTAACCCATTTTCACCCAGTGCCAATTGCCTATGTAATCCTGGTCTCTGCTCTCCCTCTGCCGCGCCTGGGGTGACAACGGACTGACCATCATGCTTCCTTCTATGCATGAGTAGTCCAAGTTGTTTCTTTTCACCTGACATTGGGGATTTCCCCGGTTTGGACGTAGCGCGTGGAAGGAACACGTTATTCCAACCAGTTCCTTTCCCCTCCATCAGGCGCCCCGGCTGGCCAGGGGGGAGGCAGTATAGAGAGACCAGGATTACTGCATGTTTTTGTGAGGGTATCTACCCTAGGAGACACGGGGAGAACATGCAAACTCCACACAGAAAGGCTTCACACACGTGGGATTATTTCACTTCTTTCACATTTCTTTTGCCATTTTCATCCTTGAACGTATTTTTATCTACAGCCCACTTCATCCCTTTCTTCATTCCCAAACGAGCCAGCTTCTCTTCAGGGGATAAATTAACTTTCTGTGATGTTCATGTTATCCAAATGTTTCAGTGTGGGAGGCGCTATCAGTAAATACAGACTTCTGCTCCCAATAACAATACAGACACCAGCATTGATTATCTTCTGGCTAACAACGGCTCGGTATCTCCAGAGGGATGCTCAGTAGTCCTCCCATGTTGCATTTCAAATAGATTAAGTCAAGAAGACAGCGGATAATGTAGCGCTAATGAAAAAGAAGGCCTTAATTGGCAGAATGACCCATTAGGCAGTTAGACAGGCCGTCTGGGATGCTACCACCAGTGGTGGAAAGTAACTAAGTACATGTAATCAAGTACTGTATACTGTATGTTATATCCTATATCCGTGCGGGTGCCAGATTGTAGGTTTAAAGGTAGGGTAAGTGATTTAATTTAATTAAAATAATAACAAAATGTGTCTATGTTCTGATAGTACTAGTTACTAATAGAGTGTTTGGTCCATATTTGGACTTAGCCTTATCCTCCTGTGAGGAGAAAAAAGCAGTTTGAGTTTTGGAGGAGGAGACAGGTTTTCCTCCAATCAGGATAGAGTGGGGCCTTCCTCCAATCATGGTTGAGTGGGGACAGGCCTTATACACACCAAGGCCTGCCCCCACTTGATCATGATTGGAGGAAGGCCACTGCCTGTCACTTACATGAAAACTGAAACTGATACTTAAAGGAGCTATAGTCAACTTTTTCTTGAAAAACTGACGCTAAAATAAAATTAATGTTTCGAAAATATTTTATAAAAAGGATTAAGCTTCATATTATGTTTCTATTCAAAAATGACCAAAAACACACACATGAAGCTTAATCTTTTTTTATAAAATAATTTCGAAACGTTATTTTTATTTTAGCATCCGTTTTTCAAGAAAAGGTTGACTATAGCTCCTTTAAAATAAATCACTTACCTTTAAATGATCCATGGTTTGATCAACACAGCAGTCAGTGTGTGACTCCAGTCAGCCATTAAGACAAAGTGCTCTTGAGCAAGACCCTGGACCTGAAATCACTTAAAGCACCTCCACCCCCCGACGCACGCACGCACATTATAATTAAAGCACATTAGGTCCTACGACCCATTGCATTACAACAAATCCAATTAGTCAAGGTGCAGAACAAATATGATGCAGAAAGAAAACAAAAAGGCCCTAATGATGGAAACCGCAGGAGCTACCGTATAAGACCTTAGGCGACAACCATGTACATAATAACATGTATATTATAGAAAATACAATACAGTAACCAACCGAGGGTTGATGCGTTAATTAGAGTTTTTTTGATGCCACGTTTAGCTAAATAATCCAGAGTTGGACGTGTGTCTTCATCGGCTGTCAAACAGGCCAGGCTAATTACACCACGTTGCTCTCACTCCGCACACACACTGGGTGGGAAAAGTACACATTTCTTACTTAAGTAAAAGTATCAATACTGCAATATAGAAATACGACATTAGGGCACCGTCACAAGTATTGAAGTGGTTAAATATCTGAAAATACAAATTGACATGAATTCAAAATACACTGATGATTGTGCTGTCAAACAATTAAACTATATGGAATATATGAACAGGTTGTGGGGGTCCCTGCTTCATCTCTCTCTCAACTAAGGGGTCCTTGGCCTGAAAACGTTGAAGACCCCTGCCTTACACCACTGGCTGTGACCCCCCTCGGCAGCATCCATCCATCTTCACCCGCCGGGGGTGCAACCGTTCCAGCAGATGTTCCACGCTTCCATTTACCTTTAGGGACACATCATTAGCCACCATTGGTGGAAAGTAACAAAGTACATTTACTCAAGTACTGTACATAAAAGAGTAGTTCACCCCCAAAATGCCTTTTTTCCTATTGATTACTCATGCCATGGAGACTTGAGCTCAATAATCCTTTTTTTGTATATATCGCATTCCTAAGACAAAAATGTGATATTAGTCAATTTACCCGCGTTGATCGGAATCAATGGGGGTACATTTATTGTAATACATTTTTTGTCTTTGACAAAAAACTAACAACATTATTGAACTCAAGTCTCCATGGTGTGAGTAATCAATAGAAAAAAAGTCATTTTGGGGGTGAACTATTCCTTAACACATCTGCTGCCTCTTAATCTGAAGGTTGCTTGGTGCCTCGGCGCCACGTCGTTTCCTCCGTCGGCCGCCGCTATTATTTTGAAGGGCCGGAAGGGGGTTGTTTTTGTTTTTTTGGATTATCACTTGACGGCAACGATTACGTCATCTAGTCACATGACAGTGTGCGACAAGAAGATGAAGATGGCTGCGCCCTGCCTTTTGCCTTGTTTACATTTAGATCTGCTGCAAAATGTCTCAAAATGGCTATTTTGTTTAAATGAAGTTTCTTTATGGGCCTCGCCATTGACTTAACATTGAGGAGCTTCACTTCGCGTGCACGCCCAACGTGCGTTGTAAACAAATCGCCGACATTACCGATGCGAGCGGGACCGGAGCGACATTAAGTAAGTAATAATATCTTTACTGTATATACAGTAAGATTCACAGTCCTCACCGTCAACGGCGCCATGGTATTAACCCTTTCAATGACAATCCTCACCGTCAACGGCGGCGAAAAAGTTAAGTACCATATATTTTTTTTACTATACTTGAGCGCAGGGGTACATCGTCATGCTGGCTTCTGGTGGACATTTTTGTCAAAATGTTATTTTTGCCGTGGACACGCAAAATGATAATTCTACCACTTTTTCGAGTCACATGTTCTAATTCTGGATTCTGATTGGTTTAAAACAGTGGTAAATAGGCCAACAACCTTGAGTTGGCTCATGGACCCCGCCCACTTTTGTGTTGCAGTTGTAACATTTCCAAGATCAATGCGCCTCCCAAAAAGTGCCGGCCAGTTTCTCCATTTGCGGCCACACTCTTATTTTGAAGGCCGGAAGTAGATCGAGCTTTGTATATTTAAACAGCCAATACTTTGGCTGGTTGAAGTGAGCTTGTAGACCTGCTATTTTCAAGGGATTTTATACATTTGGAAACTTTTGAAATGTGACATTCTGCATAATGAGTATGTTTACATGTAACAGAGTAAAGCTGGTTAGACACTGCTGCATTTTTTCGTTGCGAAATGCATTTTTCAGGGCAAGGAGAGAGAGAGAGATAGAGAGCAAGGGACCCAGCCGTCCGAAAATAAATACGAAACGGGCAGCAGTGTGCAAACGTGATTGACATAACGTGAGGTTGATTTCTTTATTTACCTGCTCCGAAATTCACTCCTATATCCGTCCTGAAAAAACGCAGCAATGTGCAACAACCTTAATGCTACATGGTGGTGTTGATACTTTTTACTCAAGTGAAACATCTGCGTATACGTCTTCCACCTATTCAGCCACTTCCTCCTGGGGGATCCCGAGGCACCCCAATACCAGCGTTGATATAAAGTATAATCCCCCCATCTGGTCCTTGGTCTGCCCCGGGGGCTTACTCCCAGTGGGAACCTCCCCCCCAGCCCGCATCACTTTAACTGTCTCCTTTCCACGTGAAGGAGTCTCTCCAGAGTGACTGTACTTCTCAGCGTATCCCCAAGAGAGACTCCGAGACGCTATACCTGTATTTCTGCCGCTCGTATTTTATCCTTTCTGTCACGGCCCACGCTTCGTGACCATAGGTGAGAGCAGGCATGAAGATTATGAAAAGTATAATTATTCAAGGTGCCGGAGGAAGACGTAGAAAGAAAGCAAAAAGGCTCTATTATTATAATAACAGAAACAGCAACAAGCTATAATAAGACCTTAGGGCGACATTCAGCCGCGTATATTAAGATAAAACAGGAAAACTATAGAGAGAATGTTGACACACGGTAACAAACCAAAGGCTGGTGCGTTAATTAGAGTTGTTTGAAAGCCATGTTTAGCTAAATTCTCCAGGTTGGACATTGGCTCAGGCTGTCAAACAGAGCAGGCTAATTACATCACAGAGCTCCCACTCTGGAGGAACCCTTTGGGGAGAGCTTTGACCCCCACGGCAGCAGCAACACTTTTAACCAATTTAAACCGGGAACACATTATTATGCATTATTACCATTATGTTATGCTTTAATTGGAAGATATAGAGCAGTGGTTCTCAACCTGTGGGTCGGGACCCCCATGGGGGTCGCCAAATTATTTTGGGGGGGTCCCAAGATGATTAGCTTAATGTGCAACATTGTTTTCTCACTCAACAGTAAACAAACCAACATAAAGTTTAAATGTATAAAGCACATTTCTAAAGTGAGAATTTAAGGACTTTTTAATACATCTGAAATGACAAATTGTCAAATATTGGAGGCAGAAATTGTGAAAATAGCAGATCTACATGCTCACAACGCCTCGCGTTGTGAGCATAGAACCGTGTTATACAAAATGTAATGCCTCAACTCTTAGTGCTCTTAGAGTGGGGGGTTCCCAGTTGAAATATGATTATTTTGGGGGGCACTCGGTGCCGCGCTGTGAGCTTATATACTGTATCTGCTATTATTCAATAGCCAATAATAAAGTCCAGATCTTAATGAGTTAAAGGGTACTCCCACAACTAATTGGCTCTTTCATGGAATTTAGGGGTGGAAAGCTGGAGGTGTTGGGGTCGTCGGGGGGCAGGCAGCGAGGCATTGCTGGGTAGAATTTCCACTGACAACGCAGAGTGTTTTTCCTTTGTTGAAAGGTATAAAGGCCTATTTCGGCTTTATTTTCCGATTGCGACAGAGAGAGAGAGAGAGAGACTGGAAAGGCAGGAGAAAGAGGGCATGACATGCAGCGAAAAAAGGCTTTGGTTTGGATTCAAACCCTGTGGGAAGGTGGTGGGAAAGGCTGTAACCTTATTCTTGTGGTATATGCACTCTAAACATGTTAGCGGAAGCCTCCAGAAAAGCAACCCCCCATGCTTGCAATCAGGTTCTGCACAATTGATATAGTCCTGTTGCCCCTCTGCCTATACCACGCACACACACACACACACACACGCACACGCACACGCACACACACACGCACACGCACACACGCACGCACGCACGCACGCACGCACGCACGCATGCACGCACGCATGCACACACAATCTTTTTCATTTCATTTTGACTTTTATTTAGTCCTTGGAAAACATACTAGCCTTATGCTGCATTCACACTGAGAGAAGCCAAGCTAATGGTTGGCTTGGTAATTCAATGTAATCTCTATGCAAACCAGCTTTAAAAATTTCCAAGCTTTTTTTTCCAGCTTGGAAAATGTAAAAGCTGGTTTGCATAGAGAGAGATTACATTGAATTACCAAGCCAACCATTAGCTTGGCTTTTCTGTATGTGAATGAGGCATTAGAGTTGAGAACCTCTTTTCAAGTGGTGCTGAGATTAAAAGTCTTGGAAAAGCACAAACAATATAGAGATAAATATAATACCTATACAGTATACAAGAATACTTCTAAAGTAGAAGAATGGGGGAGTCCTGCACACTGTCTTCACTTACAACACTTTTATTGGTGCAAGGTTTTGGTCATTCGGACCTTCATCAGGCTGCTTGTTTTTCTTACATTAAATAAAAGTATTTAAAAAAAAGAAATTGGGGCATTTCTGCCTTGATAGTACACAGTGGAGATATAGCCTACATACAGTATACATGAACAGGGAAAGGAAGACAGTGAGTGACACACAGCAAAGGTCCCTGGGATTGGGATTTGAACCTGGGTTGCATTAGAGCCTAAACATGGTGTGTGCCTGGACCGCTAGACCAATGGGCTGCAGGTGCAATTTAGATTGACCAAAGTTCCCGTATCCGACTGAAAGTGGCCTAGGGGAGCAAGACAGCTGTACTTAAGCCTATAAGGAGTTCCAGGTATGCGGGGCACAACACTTGAAAGCAGACTTCCAAACTCGGTGGAGGGGCGGCAGTGGCTCAGGGGTAGAGAAACCGTCAATAGAACACGGAGGGTTCCCGGAAGGTTCCCAGTTCGATCCCGGGCTCCCCCAGAGTTAGTGTCGAAGAGTCCTTGAGCAAGACTCTGAACCCCTAGTGGCTCCCGGTGAGCAGGTTGGTGCCTTGCATGGTTTCCTCCGCCATCGGTGAATGTGAATGTAATGCACAATCTCTGTAAAGCGCCTTGGATAAAAGCGCTATTTAAATGCACATTTACCATTTGACACTAGGAATCTCAAGCATCAAACAGTCCTGAGAGCATAATGATGGGCACTCGTTTCCTATTCACATCATCATGTGTCTTATTACTGCTGACAGGTCTGGCCTCATAGGCGCTGGCAGGGACGTGCTGGGCCCCTGATTCAGCCCGGGAAAAAGAGTTGGAGAGGTCCTCATTGCGCGCTATAGAGAGAGATCTCTCTATATAGCACTGCTGATACTCAAAGATTTGTGACAAAGTGACAAGCCAGTGGGCCAATTACATGAGTTATATTTCGTCATTGTCGGGTGGAAACCATTGTATGTCCAAAACCGTTTGTTTTGTATTTATCATTTTAAAAACGATTTAAACTAGTGAAAACAGCCGATCTACAAGCACACAACGCCTCGCACCGCAAGGCGTTGTGTGCTTGTAGATCTGCTGTTTTCACTACTTTTGTGCGACGGCCTTGTATGATGAAGCAGGGCTTTGCTTTGGAATGAACCGGCCTTTCGGGAGTTGTCCCGCTTTTCCCAATGGCCAGCACGTCCCTGGGCGCTGGGTGGGAGTTTTGCAGAAACCAAAAAGTGGAAGAGCCATTCAGCGCCTGCACTCATTGGCGATCGGGATTGTTTAACCAAGCTACTAGTTTTCTGCTGCCAAAGAGAATTTAGATAAAAGGGTAAACTCCCGATTGAAAATGTATGAATAAATAAAAGCCAATGCTGATCTCTCCTATAGTCGCAAGGGAGGGCCAAGCAACCTTATTATACAGTATCTATGCAGTGATGAGCGTCATACCGTAGCTGTCGCCTGTGATAAATCTGAGGGCAGAATGATGCACCGAGGGGAATCAGTTTTAAGTAGCTGATGCATTTCTGTATAATATGCCCCACCCCCCGTACACGTGCACGCACGCACGCACGCACGCACGCACGCGCGCACGCACGCACGCACGCGCGCACGCACGCACTCACACACACAGTACACCCCAACCTCAATATTTAAACACACACTGGCACATCATGTAACTTTGCATATTACGATTGCACATACTGTACAGTGCACTCATAAATACACATGTACATGCAAATATATATACGCATTCACACACATACTGTGTAGTTCGCACATTCATAGTATATATTATGTAATATTTATAAGTAGGTCTTATAAAATGTAATGATAATACCTGATGATTATGGGGGAAAAAACAAGTCGAATGCAAATATGATATATTTAGCAGGAAGGGGGAATGTGCAAGAAGCAGGAAGAATGAACATTTTCCAATTAATATTGTCCGCTATAGGGAATTCTAATACATTAAATGCTGGTTTTGTTTTATTTTGTTTTTATTTTTTGTTGTTTTGTCCTTGGTCTCATTCCACGGCTCTGACAACCTCAGGGAAAACTAAAAAAAAAAAACTACTTCTGGAGCCTTGAGCTTCTCTGAAGCTTCTTCTGACTAATGCTGCTATTCTTTGCTATTCTTAATTATTTCTTTGCTATTGCTGCTACAATGTCGAGAAAACAAAAAACAAAAAGAATTGTACTCTTGCATTTGTACAGTATTATGAGATGAAGCAAAAAAATAATAATCTTGAGCCACCTGAGACTGTATGTTTTGAACGGATCAAGTCGCTGCGTCATACATATAAAAATAAGCAAACGAATTCAGTGAACAAAACAAAATCCTATTTTAAGAAGTCTCCCTTGCGTCCCCCCTTGCCCCTGAAAACAAGAATTATAGAACACAAGAGCAATATTAGAAATAAGGATGAGAAGTCCCCAGTAGCCAGGCATTTTAACACTATTAAATATGACATGTACACTCAGCTTTCAAGGTATAGAGGTAGTCAGCCCTATGTTTAGGAAACAAATAGTAAAAAGATCTAAATTTTGAATTTTTACCTGCCATGTCTCCCCTTAAAAAGAGGTGGTGATAGAGACCAGTTATTAGTCCAAAGGGAAGCTTTTTGGATCCATACTCTTAATACTGAGTTTCCTAAGGGATTAAATGAAGAATTATTATTGAATAGTTTTGTGTAATTTGTTTTTTTTGAAAATGTATTGGACTGATTGTGGAAACTGCATGATGTCAAATACGGAAATATTTTCAACTCACTGTTTAAAAAATAATGTTTTAAAAAGAATGTAAACATGATGTAAACAAGTTGTATTTCCTGACTAGCAACAGGCATGATACATTTATTTTAAGAAGTACATTCTATTTTTTTCCCCAAAAATGTCTATGGTTTCTTGGGCTGGATATGGCAGTCTGGAACCGTTGTTCAAGTGCGCTAAACTTGGCGTAATATTGTAGCGTCACGGCTGGGAGGCGTACCCGGGACCCCGATTTGCCAGGTATGCACGCTGACCAGTCAGCCAAAGTGCCAGGCACGTTGGCGAGAGCCAACGCACATACCGTATAGCCTACAGTCGTCCCCTCTACCTGGAAGCGCGACCACGCGCGCTGGCCAGGATCTAAGATCGACTTTGAAACCGGGGGGTTCAAACGCAACTCAGGGGGAGAACAGTCGTCGACTACTAGCCGGACACGTCTACAACGCCGCCGAGGATTAATACTTCCTCTTTGTACCGCTGCCACCAATGTAGCGTCACGGCCCGGAGGCAAAACCAGGACCCCGATTTGCCAGGTATGCACGCTGACCAGTCAGCCAAAGTGCCAGGCACGTTGGCGAGAGCCAACGCACATACCGTATAGCCTACAATATAGTAAACATGCCACAATTAACAATAATGAATTGCACCTGTGCAGCTGACCTGCGGAACCTGGGAATATACCATTCTGTCAAGATAGTGAGAATAAAAGTATATACAATTATAATACCTTGTTAAATTTTGCATTTGCAGTTATTTTACTGTAATTTAACAACATAACCGGTACAGATAGACAAAAATACATTCATGTATTCTCCCCCCTGGAGGACCCAGGGTATGGCAGGTGCATACCCCTGCCATACCCAATTGACGCCCCTGAAGAAACTACAGAGAGTGCGGATATTCCCTTTTTTTCTGTCCCCCTTGCCCCCCCCTCTCTGCCCCCCTGCCCCCTCTACACTCCGTGCATGTGAGCAGTGTTGTATAGTCATTTACTAAATAACATTGTCTTCCTTGGGCCATAAATCAAACAGCCAGACGTCCTATCTGGGGTCTGCAGGGCGCGGAGCCCCCGACCCTCAAGCAGCTAATTATGCCTACAGCTAGAGTTCTATTGTTGCTGCCATGTATTGTTATGTTCATCCCTTTGTTATTATGCTTCATTCCCAACCTTGACTGTTTTCAGGCAAAGCCATGTCAGATAACCAGGGGTGTAATGATATAGTAACTGAATAGTAAAAATCGATTTTATTTAGCAAAGATATACTAATATATTGTCGTACCGGTTGGCTTTGTATATCGTATTGTATCATTTTACAATGCAAATAATAAAAAAAGGGGTCTAATTACTTTTCCATTCCATATAGCTACTCTTGGTCTATCAATAAATGTGTGTAATCTCTGTGTTCATGTCAAGGTGCGGGTTTGTCCATATGTGTTGTAATATAATGTCCATATATTTGCTAAGGAATCACAGTGTTTACTGTAATAATAGATTGTTCCCTTTAATGTCTTCGCTAAATAGTTACTATATCGATTTTAAATCATTGAATTGAATCGTATCGTATCGCTATGAATGAACCAATATCGTCCATGTATCGTATCGTGTCGTCAACCATGTATTGTGATATGTATCGCATCGCTGTTCAAATGTATGGTTACACCCCTACAGATAACCTATGGACCCGAGTGTTCCATTTTGGATTTGAACTTATTTAGAGCTGTCCTGTCCTGTCATTAGAAACCTTGTGCCCAGAATTATGAGTTTATTCTGCGTCTGTCCTGCTTTGGTGCAAAAATTATATATTAGATACTTTAAAACACTTTCAGCCTGAAATGGAAACATTTCCACAATTTTTAAAGATACCAAAAAAAAAAAAAAAAAAAAATATGATCGCTATTCGTCATAAAATAAATAGGGCTTGTGTGGTTAACAGTATTATAGGTCTGTTTAAGAGTATTACAGTAGAACATGCAGTGGTTAGCGCTTCGCCTCACAGCTAGAAGGTCCTGGGTTCGATTTCCACCGGGGGAAGCTGTGGGCGCTGGGGGCGTGTGGGGTTGGCGATAGGGCCTTTCTGTGTGGAGTTTGCATGTTCTCCCCGTGTCTCCTAGGGTAGATGCCCTCACAGAAACATGCAGTAGTCCTGGTTTCTATACTACCTCCCCCTAGCCAGCCAGGTGCTCCCCAATTCCCCTGGCGCGGCAGGGGGAGAGCGGAAACCAGGGCTACAGGTTAGGTAGTTGGCACTGGGTGAGAAAATGGGTTGCAAAAAAACGTGGGATAAAAATATTTAAAAAAGAGTATTACAGTAAGTAATAATGTTCACATTTTTATTTTTTCTAAGCCTACATGCAGTGCTACAGTAGTACAGTATATGAGAATGCATGTGGGGACATGCTACTGTACATTATATAGACACCATGCAGTCTGGGGTTTGCATGAGTGGTCTCAGTTGCCATGGTAACACATGGATGGAATATTCAGGCATACTTATGATTAGGTTATGAATATGCAAGATGGACAACTAATCCTCATGGAGGCCAAAAAGGGTCTTCTTTTAGGTACAATGAATGAACGGTTTGGAACAATGAGTTAACAATGAGTTAAGAGGTATAACAATGAATGAGTTAAGAGTTAATGCATTGTTCAACAATGAGTTAACAAGGAATTAAATATGGCTAAATATGTATTTTTAGACACAATAAGCCAGCAGTTTCTTTTTGCTATTTACAGTAACACTTCTAGCCCCCATAAGTCACATCCAACCATGAAAGGTTGCGTTGTATCTTGGGAATGGGCTCATTCTGTGTAAAATGACATGTTTAGCCACATGTACGCATGCCCCCAACCACTGAAATGAGAATCTCTAAAACAATAGGCAGAAGTAAATTAAATCCTTTTAACACTCACATTTTATATTCTTTAATTACAATCTAAAATATGAACCCTTGTTGTAAAAAACTAAAGTTGTCCTTTAATAGTTATTAACTATGACTTAACAGTACCAAGGAACTATTATATTTGTAGCAGTGAGTTGACGGTTAGTTCTCAATTAGTTAACAATAAGTAAAAACGAAGTACTTTTAACTCCGACCACCAAACCTTTTGTCGTCGCTCGCATCTTCTGAAAATCATTACCCCGAATTAGAGTTTGAAAAGCTGCATGTCAGAAAGTCGGAACTCTCCGACGGAAGGTTCAGGTCGGATGCAGTATGGCCTTTAACACATAGGAAGCCAAGGTTTCTAACATTTCTAGCTGTTGCTGCTGCAAAACCGGGGCCGACCATCGCGGTAAAGTGTCGCCGTGAAAACAGGCAGATCTCTGCTTCCCTGGCGTTCTTTGCACCTTATTCATAGATAAAGCTGTTTTTATGTTTCAGCCTAGAATGGAAGTCAATGCAGCCTAGACCATCCATTTTGCTTCTCTGCGAGCCACGGTATGACGTATGGACCAGGGTCTTTCACAGGGAACCCAACATGCGCGCAGCAGCACGCTGCACAGTTAACCCTTTGTCTCGTTCCTGAACGAGACAACTCCTTTTGGCACAGCGACCTCCAGTGGCCTTATCTCGTTACTGAACGAGTTTGGCCCCTTGGGTGTTAAGTTATGGCATAAGAGCTGGTACTTCAAAATACAGCCCATGGTCTTCAACATGGTACACTGAAAGCGTGAAAGGCCGTCCTCGGCTTCAGCATATACGACCACGTTGGAAGGGAGAACGTGTTGGTCTCACATCTAGACATGTAATGGTGCATTCAAAACTGAAGAGATGAATTTGTTTCTAGTCGCTTCAATCGCTTTACTTTGGTCGCGCTGGTCAGCGCTGGAAAATAATATTGTCATGTCAGAATCAAGGCGAAACACCTGGAAAAAAGGGAGTCCCAAAAACAAGCACCCAAAACATTTCCCTGTCTCCGGACAACATCAATGCTGTTTGGCTGTCAGGATGCGATGGGTGGAGCTGGGGGGGAAGCTCCACCCATCGTTTGCGACGCTCCGTTCACGCCGCCCATTCGGATCATTTGCGCGTCTTGTCTTTGCATTCACTTTGTGTGAAATCACACCTTTTTGGGGGCTTTTATGCCTTTATTGATAGGACAGTAGACTGACAGAAAATAGTGAGAGAGACGGGGAGTGACACGCACAAAGGCAGTCAGGAGTCTACTTTGCGTCTCCATAGGAAACCCCTGCTAGTCATCAAATTATTGGCTGGTGAATTCAAGTATCCGTGGGGTACTGCTGGCAAGCGAGTCGCCATGCCTAGCGTTACGTTAAGTCCGCTTCAGCCGACTCAGCTGGTCGGATTATGTCCCGATAGGGACAGAATGGTAACTCATATCCCTCCTAGTCAACATGTGCCGTCGAGAGTGTTCCCTACCAGTCAAACCCTTGACATTTGGTCAAATCCGACCCCAGAAGTCACCCGTTCGCCGTCTCCGCGTCTTGGGAGTGAGAATGCGTTGGTCTCACAGGGACGGACATAATATTCCGCTGTGTGTGTTTGTGGGGGTGTGGGTGTGAACCTTGTAGGGCATTAACGACTTGTGATTTTTGCAAGTCGACTTGACTCCGTAAAAAGTTGAGTTGAAGTCGACTTTATCGTTTGTTGACATCATCACATCACACACGACCCCCCAATTATTTTGAGGTGTCCCCAGATGATTAACTTAATGTAACTGTAAACAAACCAACATAACGTTTAAGAGTATAGAGGGTATCTTCACATTTCTAAAGTGCCAATTTAAGGACTTTTTAATACCTCTAAAATGGCAAATTAAACATTGTCCAAATTGTCAAATATATAGAGGCAGAAATTGTGAAAATAGCCGATCTACAGCATGTAGATCTGCTATTTTCACAATAGAAAGTATTATTTTTTTCAACTTCGACTTTCGACTTTCTCTGGTGGGAGTCGACTTTTTGGTCAATGCCCTAGAACCTTGTGGTCTGTGTTCCCCTCTGCCTGGACAGGTCCAGTGGCCGTGTATAAACCCCAAGTACAGAGTTAAGAAGAAGAACTACAAGAACTCCGGCATCGTCATTCTAAACCAGTGCAAGGTGAGTCCTCTCTCTGTCCATCTCCGCTCGTCTGCTCATGTCTGCTCCAAGAAGCGGAGAAGGAGAGGGGAGGGAAGGAGGGAGAGAGAGATCATATTTCACCCATGAAATAACCCCACCAATGCTGAGTACCTGCACCAGAACGGTAACAGTTGTGGTGTGGCGTCGGTGTGTGTCGCGCCATGCAATAAAACAAGCTTGTATGGCTTAAACTACATTTAGTGATCACATGCGGAAATGTTCCATAAAAATCACACGAAAAATCCAAAAGAATTTAATAAAGCCCAGTCCACAATTACCAAATAACACACACACATACACGCACACATGCACACACACGTGCGTGCGCAAAGCAATTTAGTCAGACTGTTATGCGGGTTATTATGAGTGTGAGTTTCCTATAGCGGCAGAGAGGTCTTCTGGGAGAGCCCGGGAGGTTTCCCGGTGCGTATCGAAGAGTCCTTGACTCAGACACTGATCCCTTATAACTGCCTCCAGTGAGCGGGTCGCTCGGTACCTCGCGCGGTTGCCGTCGAACGGCGTGTGAATGTGGACCACATTAGCATACGATGCGTAACAGCGTTATCTGTGCCCGCGGTGTGTGTGATTGGGTGGAGGTGAAGTACATTGTTAAGTGTTTTTGAACGGTTGGGAAAGACTACATAAATGCGGTCCATTATGTGGAAGTCCCAGCTGGGCGCATGGGAAGCGGGGGCAAGTGATGGAACGTGACGCCTGCCATGACATTTCTGGCAGGAAGACTTCCCCACATTTTCTGGGAATTGAAATGAACTGTCTGCAGCTCTAACAGGAAGATTGATGGGAGAGAATGGATCAGAATTGACGTCAGGCCTGGACCCTCTGTGGTTCATTAATAATAATAATGGTTCTGAATTGTTATTTTCGACAGTGACCTTCCCGAGCTACAGGATGCTGAGCCAGAGATATAGGTGTGCTCTGCAGAGTGCCAATCTCCACCAGGAGGCACGGCCTAATAATAGTGCCGTTTGCTGTGAAATTAACACCCAGAGCTGGGGTGTCAAACTCATTATATGATGTCATCATGGACAAGAATAGGGGGAAATGTGACTTCATATCATATCACGGACAGACCTATTCTGTCCTACAAAGCTTGAGTGCAGTATATACAGTGGTGCATTCACCAAATATTCGAATATTCAAATATCAAAGTCACTATTCGACGTTGTTCACCGAAGTCGAATATTTGCTTATTTTAATGTTTTTATTGTTTTGTCTTTAAATATATATATATATATTTCTTAATGGTTTATAAAGCTTGGCTAGATAGGAAGTCATAATAACCCTGACAAGCACTTGGAATTGTAGGTATTACATTTAATGGGACTCGGTTCCGCATGTAAACATTGTGAAAATAGCCGATCTACATGCTCACAACGCCTCGCGTTGCGAGGCGTTGTGAGCATGTCGATCGGCTATTTTCACAATGTTCGCCTCTTGCTTAATATTTGACAGTTTGGCCAGTCCTGTTGAATATTCGACTATTCGAATACTTTGAGGTCGAATAATTTGAATACTAAAAATCACTATTCGTGAATGCCCTAATATACAGATGTGCCGTTTCAACTCTTCAGTATTTATTACAATTTCCTGAAAAGTTCCTGCAAATGCATTTTTCCCACAGGTTTCTTTCCCTGTTTTGCCTTTTCTATTCTTTATGGAGAATGGAGCGTATTTTGGCAGAGACTCGCAAATGTCAAGAAATCACTCCGTTCACATTGAAAAGCAGAATCCGCCTGTAGCTATTTAAACTTTGAAGTCAGAGAAGGTCGTTAAAATAGCAACAATAGCTGATCTACAAGCTCAATGTTCTGCAAATCCCCTGACAATCTACTGACTTGCCAATGGCACATCTGTACCGTATGTTTCTGGACACACTGACTTATTGTAGTGCATGTATCCCAACGGTCAGATTAGCCTTCATGATATTGGGGGATAAACAATTACCTCAAGAACAGATTTACAATCAGTGTAATATATATATATATATATATATGTCATTTGGCTGACCAGTTTGAACACTTTTAAACCCATTTTTCAGACAATTTACTGCACTCTGGCTTTGTAGGGCAGTATTGTGCATGCGTGCGTGCGTGCGTGCGTGCGTGTGTGTGTGTGGGTGTGTGTGTGTGTGTGTGTGTGTGTGTGTGTGTGTGTGTGTGTGTGTGTGTGTGTGTGTGTGTGTGTGTGTGTGTGTGTGTGTGTGTGTGTGTGTGTGTGTGTGTGTATTGGTCAGAGTGAGAGAGATAGAAGTTATGTTATGATGTGTGTTTTGTAACTTTAGAAGTTGTGACAACAACTGATTAGACGGGATTTCACAACGTCATGTCAGCATGCTCTGATCTGCGACATGCACAGAGATAATTGGACAGACTGGGGGAGTCGTGCACCGTGGGGTAGACAGACTACCGTCAATCATTCAGGTGGTGTTTTTGAATCAGACACTGTAGGTGGGATTGAGGGTGGTGTTTAGGATCAGATAGGTCAAATTGAGGTGGTGTTTAATCAGATGAATCAAGTGGATCTTCAGGTGGTGTTTAGGAGTTTGGACCAACTCCTAAACTCCTAACCCTAACCCATTGGTAAAAAAGGGGAAAAAAAGGTTTTGAAGGAAAGAAGTTTTTGAAATTTAGGCTATTTATTATAATTTTATATAATTACAAAACATCGTTTAAACATCGGCAATCGGTGGTCTAGCACTCACCATCGGCAAACATCGGCATCGGTCAAAGAAATATGGCATCGATCGGCTCTAATGCGTGCGGGGCTGCACCAAATGACCGCTCATAAGATGCAATGGAAAAGTGGTCACTGCACTCACACGTACCAAATACATCCCATCAAACTTTCAGATGCTGTTTTTCTCTCTCTCTCTCGCTCTTGAAATGTATAATCCCTTGGTTTCTGTTGAGCGTAAACAATATTAGCAATGCAAAGCAGTTGTCCTCAAAACCCCACCTAAAGTTGCTGTCACAAGAACAGAGGGATCGCTTTATGATCACAGCATCAGAGCCTGCACTTTCTGTATCCTCTATATTAATACTAGTAAGACACCTGAGGGTGGAATGCGACCTCAGGGTGACATGCAAGGTCGCGCCAATTCTTGACTATCTGGCCAATCACAGCGTTTCTCTGACGATTCTAGTTGTTATCATTCTGAGGGGAGTTTGTTCATGTTTTTGTGAGGGTATCAACCCTAGGAGACACGGGGAGTGTGTCTGTCTGACTGTCTGTACAGGAAGTGATGTCACATGACATACTTTTTATGCCCATATATGAGTCATTCTGTACCACATCTCCATGTTTAGGCCAAACAGGTTTTCTCCATTTCTCCATGTATAGGTCCAAATGACCTCGCCCTAAAGGGCGAGGTCGCGCCAATTCTTGACCATCTGGCCAACCACAGCGTTTCTCTGACGATTCTAGTTGTTGTCATTCTGGTCGGAGTTTGTTCATGTTTTTGTGAGGGTATCAACCCTAGGAGACACGGGGAGAACATGCAAACTCCACACAGAAAGGCCCTATCGCTCACACCCTAGGTTGGGTTGGCGATAGGGCCTTTCTGTGTGGAGTTTGCCTAAACATGGAGATGTGGTACAGAAGGACTCATATATGGGCATAAAAAGTATGTCATGTGACATCACTTCCTGTACAGACAGTCAGACAGACAGCCATTGACTCCGACCTAACAATGGCTACTGTCTATGACGGTAGTTCCATATGACATATTGGACTAGACTATCTCCATATATAGTGTTATCCACATCTCCATGTTAGGACTCATATATGGGCATAAAAAGTATGTCATGTGACATCACTTCCTGTACAGACAGTCAGCCATTGACTCCGGATTAACAATGGCTACTGTCTATGACGGTAGTCCCATATGACATATTGGACTAGACTATCTCCATATATAGTGTTATCCACATCTCCATGTTTAGACAGCCAATGACTCCGGCCTAACAATGGCTACTTTCTATGACGGTAGTCCCATATGACATGATGGACTGGACTATCTCCATATATAGTGTTATCCACATTTCGTGTGGCCGCCCTGTACAGGAAGTGATGTCACAACTCGCTGACATCACACTGACATCACAGAGGATACGGAAGGACGGTCACGAGGATACGGAAGGTCACTCAAGCGACACGGTTCTTCAGAGTATATGCGACCTTCGGTCGCAATTATAGAGGATAGACAGGCTGGTGTTTGGATCATAGGAGGACATAGAGGCTTGTGTTTGGATCATAGGAGGACACAGGCTGGTGTTTGGATCATAGGAGGACACAGGCTGGTGTTTGGATCATAGGAGGACACAGGCTGGTGTTTGGATCATAGGAGGACACAGGCTGGTGTTTGGATCATAGGAGGACACAGGCTGGTGTTTGGATCTGAGATTGACATAGAGCAGCGGTGGGCAACTTTATGGAGAGGGCCACTATGTCCAGCAAAAACCTCTCATCTCCAGTGAGAGTAGCAAAAATAGCCGATCTCCAAGCTCAAAATGTGTCACGCTGCAAAGCGTTTTAAGCTTGTAGATCGGCTATTTTTGCTACTTTTGAATTGGAATCAGAGTTATCTTTTGTTATTTTTTAAATTGGAATCCTTGATTTAATTTCAAATGCATTTAGCTATACTTGTGTTAACGTTATACAAAAGAACTTAAATACAAATACATTGGACACAAACACTACTACTATAGTAGTCATTCAACTACTAATACACTGAATTAATTAAAGCGGTTCAAGTTTTCATGTTTGGAAGTGTAACACTGAAATGAATAATATATCAGTATTCTGATATTAACCTGCGGGCTGCATTAAGTGAAGGTGGGCCGCTAGTTGCCCATGTATGACATAGTGGCTTGTGTTTGGATCATATACTGTAGATAGAGGATGCACAGGCTGGTGTTTGGATCATATACTGTAGATAGAGGATGCACAGGCTGGTGTTTGGATCATATACTGTAGATAGAGGATGCACAGGCTGGTGTTTGGATCACATACTGTAGATAGAGGATGTACAGGGTGGTGTTTGGATCATATACTGTAGATAGAGGATGCACAGGGTGGTGTTTGGATCAGATACTGTAGATAGAGGATGCACAGGCTGGTGTTTGGATCATATACTGTAGATAGAGGATGCACAGGCTGGTGTTTGGATCATATACTGTAGATAGAGAATGCT
The DNA here is from genome assembly GCF_963921795.1 of Nannobrachium achirus. Lineage (NCBI taxonomy): Eukaryota > Metazoa > Chordata > Actinopteri > Myctophiformes > Myctophidae > Nannobrachium > Nannobrachium achirus. Next base: position 69,968,367 of record NC_137811.1, on the reverse strand, counting down.
CAGACTGGTGTTTGGATCATATACTGTAGATAGAGGATGCTCAGGCTGGTGTTTGGATCAGATTGATGGATATCCAGGCGGTAGCTTGGCAGAGGGAAATGGGAGTGAAAAGACTGGCAGGCTTGGCAGAATGGCAAGGCAAGCAGGCAGGCGGGCGGGCAGGTGGGCATTAGACTAACTGGCAGGCAGGCATGCAAACAACCTGGAGGAATTGACTGGCATCAGAGCTTGAACGTGGCACGTTGACAACCCGTGAATGGACCAACAATCTGATGGGGAGCGACTGTTACCGCAGTGCATAGTGTTGTGTTGTGGAGGTGACATGATGTGACAGCCAGGTGTGGTGATTGCAGATGATGAGCAGCTGGAGAGAGAGAGAGAGAGAGAGAGAGAGAGAGAGAGAGAGAGAGAGAGAGAGAGAGAGAGAGAGAGAGAGAGAGAGAGAGAGAGAGAGAGAGAGAGAGAGAGCACACTACACTCTCTAAAAAGTTTGGACAAAAATAGCGAGATCACAGGCCTTCTGTTGGAGACACGGCTGCATGCATCCCAATGTCCCATAATGCAAAGCAGAGATCATGCTCATAGATTCCATGTAGTTTCATTGTTTGACAGCACAATCATTAGTGTACCGGTATTTTGTCAATTTATGTTTTCAGATATTTAACCACTTGAACTGACAATACTTCTCCCCTCTACACCGAACCTCTACACTGAACTTGTACATCTGCTATTTTTGGCTAAAGTTCTCAGAATCTGGTTAGGAATCTGGCTAAAAAGGAGATTTTATTTTTTTCTTTCTATCACACAAAGATTTGGAGGACCCCCTGTAGTAGCTCTGAGGACCCCCTAGGGGTCCCGGACCCCCTGTTGAAGACCCCTGATATGAAATGTCACAGTGTGAGGCAGGATTGTTGGACCCAAGAGCAGAACAGACAGGCTGGAACAGAGCAGAGCAAGTCAAATGTATACTGCTTTATTCCCTTAGATACACATGAACCAGACTGGAACACCACAGCATGTCAACAATTTAAGATCTGACAAGGGCACATGAGGAAGTGAGGGTTTAAATAGACACAAGACTAACACATGATTGGCTGAAGACTGACAGGACACAGGTGACAATAACTAATCACAGGGAGGTGAGACAAGACAGGCAACAGTAACTTGGCAATACTAGGAAGCTTCTAGAACAACACTACAAAATAAGGTACAAGGAGACAGATCCTGACATAAACATGATTTCCATAAGGCATATTTAAAGGCAACTCTCGCTGCCCAAAGTGCCGTGCAGATCAGGAGATAGATAGCTATATCACAAACACAGAACCCGTATATACACAACAGAAAATACTACTCTGCAAAAAACAAAAAAACAATAAACACGCTGTGAGCTGGCATTGTACATCGACTATTATCGGCAAAGAGATTTGCTGTAGAGGGAGAAAAAAAGGGCAGACTTAGTAGTACCCCTGGGGGATCCCGCTCAACGGAGTATATCTAAGGTTTAAGTGCTTAAAGGATTCATGAGAGGGGGATGATCTGATGGGGAGGGGAACGCTGTTCCACATTCAAAGTTCAAAGTGGGTTCTTTGTGGAGGTTCCCAAATGGACCCTTACAGACACGGTATGTAACTCTGAGTGTGTACAAATCAGGGGCGATGAAGTTTCAATATTGAGCTGGGTGCTCGTTTTTGACCCCCCCGCCCTTCCGCCAGCTCAGCCAGCCGGCCTATTATTTTCTGCAATCTCGCATCATTGAAAATGAGGGTATATTCGAGAAAATAAATTAAGTTTAAATTAATAAAGTAAGGAAAATTCAAGCTTACTGTATGGTGAAAGTTACAACTCATAAATGAACTGCTCTGCTGCTGCATCGCACTGATGAGAGTGAGCCAACCGATCTGAAAGGCCGTCAGTGATTAAAAAAATACTCACATGTTTTACTTAAGTAAAAGTAGAAATACTCTGTTAAAAGTCCCATGTTCAAAATGTAGGCCTCCTGGAGTAATGACGATTTGGGTAATCAAAATGTACGCTGTAATAAAACGTAGCCTAGTAGTCATTATGCAGAATGTCCCATTTGATTTGACAGGTCTTCACAATTGTTTGTATAAAATATTTTAGCAGATCTAAGCTCACAATATGCGTCACATTGTGAGCTTGTATCTTCAAATAGCCCAAATGTAGGGCTGAGGGCTGAAGTGGTTATGCCTTTATAATCGAATTTGCAAAGTAACTAACCGTTTTCAAATATTTGTAGTGGAGTAAAAGTAGCCCACACTATTTGCCTCTGAGATGTAGTGGAGTAGAAGTAAAAGTAGGCTATTGAAACTTGGAAATAAGCCTACTCCATAAAGAAAAATAAAGTAGGCCTACAGTAGGCTACTTGAGTAGGCTACATGTAATCAGCAACAGCAACAATTGGGGATACAGACATTAAGAACCGGTTGAACATGTTTAGCACAGACATACTTGTGTATTAGATTAGAAGCAATTAGCATGTGTAAGGGGGTCGCGGCGACCTCCAGCAAGTTAATGGGAACGTTGGGACTATAGCGCCGTTTGGGGGAAAAAAGAGAGACGAAAATACGGTCCGGTCCAAAAAGACCTGGCTCTCATAGCTGTACGCTTGAGCTCCCAGGCGTACCCTATGTTACCGCCCCTGGTACAAATGGAATTTGTACACACTCAGAGGGATCATTGACATTAAAACTCATTCACTGCCAGGAAAATATAGCCAACTAACCCCCACTGCCAGCAATTTCCAGTTTGCATTACCTTTTAAAAGTACCGGTACTTATCTCAAGTATATGATCCATTCCGATCTCTAACACAGACATGCACGCGACTTGCTGACTTGCCTACGTAATGGAAATATGAGCTGGCCAGTCTGAGAAGTGAAGTGAGAAAAAGACAAACTCCAAGGATCAGGCTGGATTCCAGGCTATAGGTCTTGGGGCCTGCATGCCACGGCAAAGGCACGGTCACTCCTGAGCCTGAATTTAGTTTTTCGGGGACAGCTTGGAGCCCCAAGCCAGCTGATCCGGGGAACCTCAAGGTGTGGAAGTAAAAAGTTTAAATGTCAGCGATGTAGAGGAGGCGGGACAACCCATTCACTGCTTTAACCCATTTAGGCCTAGAATTATTGACTGCTTTAACTATTGAAAAATAGCAGTTCTACCACTTTTTCTAGTCACATGATCAAATACTGGATTCTGATTGGTTTAAAACAGTGGTAAATCAGGCAACTCCAGTGACTTTCTCAAAGTCCCCGGACGCGTTGTCATGCTAATGAGGCACATTTCCGAGATCAATACGCCTCACAACGCATCCGGGGACTTTCAGAGTCGGAACACAACGCATCCGGGGACTTTCAGGGTCGGAACACCTTTCCCCAACCAACAATGACATGGTCGCGGGCGTCCTTAGTTTACTAACGTACTATCGTCGCCGATTTATTCCATTGGATCCAATGCAATCCGCCAACTTTAAAGCCCCTTTTCTCTGAACCTATGCTTTTCTGGAAGCGACCATCCTCTATTTGCGGCCGAAACTGTGCTTCTAACTAGCGTTAGCCTAGCTGTAAGCTAGTCATGCACCTCAGTATGGACCAGAGCAAGGAGTTGGCGCCATCTGGTGGTGACTAGAAAAAGTGGTAGAATGTTGTGTTATTTGCTGTGGTGGCGGAAGTTTATGTTTATTCTGAAACAATTAATGATTGTAACTAAAGATCCTTGCAAGTTACAACTGTGTTTCCTTTCGTTTATATGTAAAAAGTGGCAGAAAAGCAATTTACCAGGGTTGTGAGTGCCGCGCTGCGAGCTTGTAGATCTGCTATTTTTGAAAAGTCGTAAAAATCTGTGAAAATCTTTGAATATATGCCTTTTTTAAGCGAACATTTGTAACTCAAATTTTGCTTCTGGGGGGTCCCTGGAACTAAATATTTTTAGATGGGGCTCCGTGGCCAAATATATATCATTTTGGGGGTCCTTCACATGAAAAGGTTTGAGAACCACTGACATAGAAACATCAAACATCAAAAAACCTTAGAAGGATTCAAAAGACACTACAAGCTTGTAGCGCGGCACATAGTTAAAGCATAAAATAATAATACACAATACAGTGTACCCGTTATTTACTACAGAAACCTCCACCGGCTGTCTGTCTGTCTGTCTGTCTCTCCGTCCGTCACACGTCACACGTCACACGTCACACTTTTGCCCTGCTCATATCTCCACAACCGTTGCCCAAATTTTGCACACACACTCCTTACCTGCCAAACTACAACCTCAAAGGACCCCCGGAGCTTCAGGGACCCCCAGGTCCCTGGGGGACCCCCAGGTGTAAAAAATGACCAAATGTGCAAAAATGACCACGGGGCTGCTCACGGGGAATTCCTGGGGACCACCCACTCCTGGTGCTCCAGAACGGATGCAAAAGTGGTGGCGCCCCCAGTGGAGGACCCCCTCCACTGCAGCTCACATAAAATGCCGTAACTCGGGCTAGGAGCGTCCGGGAGAGCCGGGGCCGGTACCTATTCGTCCGCCAAGGCAACGCGGAGACCCCACCCCTCATTTCTCACATGGCCCTCTTCTAGCGCCACCTTCAGGCCGATTTTTAAAACACATTTTTGGACACTGCTCCTACAGTTTTTGCCCTAAAATCACGCAAATCGCTACACAGTATGTCTACACTCATCCCATCAACATGAATCTGTCCCATATAGCGCCACCTTCAGGCCGATTTTTAAAAACACATTTTTGGACACTGCTCCTACAGATTTTGCCCTAAAATCACGAAAATCACTACACAGCATGTCTACACTCATGTCATCAACATGGATCAGGAAGATTTTGGAAAAACAAATTTTTGCCCTATTTGCAGAGATAAGTGACCTACGGTCGCTTATCTCCCGATTAGGGAGTCTTACTGTTATCCACAGGAGACTGTTCAAATCGACTCTCTCTAAACCATACTGGCAGCCAGTGGAGAGAATGTCCAGGAACAGGGGTAATAATGGTTCCTTCTTACTGCCACCATTCAGGAGCCACCATTTTTTTGGACCAGTTGCAGGCGGGACCAGGGAGGGCTGATTAATCCCATTGTAGGGGGAATGGCAGTAATAGAGTTGGCTGTGTGTGTGTGAGTATTGAGCCAGTGAGCGATTTGGAACAAAGCCCCCTCCGTGTCCTGTTTATTTCCTGTTCGCAGATCATCAAGATGCATTCCTTCCTGGATTACATAATGGGAGGCTGTCAGATACAGTTTACAGTGAGTAATTCACACACGCACGCACGCACGCACGCACGCACGCACACACACACACACACACACACACACACACACACACACACACACACACACACACACACACACACACACGCATGCACACAGTAACACTATTCCTGTTTGCATGATGTATATCATCACCGTCGGGCAGAAACCTCGTATCTCCAAGTTTCAAATGTTTTTTCAAAGTAAAGCCCTGCTTCACCATACAAGACTGTCGCACAAAACTAGTGAAAATAGCCGATCTACAAGAACGGCTTGCGGTGCGAGGCGTCACTATTTTAAATCATTTTTTAAATGATAAATACAAAACTAACGGTTTTGGACATACAAGGTTTCCACCTGACAACAGTGATATACCACTCTAGCATGGATACCCAGCTGGAGTTGAAGACTCTGTGTGAGGTGCTCTTAAGCAAAGCACTCAACCCAGGCACCAGCTCCCCTGTGGTCAGCAGTATAGAAGACTGGTTGTACAGGGAAGCTCCCCCGTGTGTGTGTGTGTGTGTGTGTGTGTGTGTGTGTGTGTGTGTGTGTGTGTGTGTGTGTGTGTGTGTGTGTGTGTGTGTGTGTGCGCGTGTGCATGTGTGTGTGTTTGTGTTTGCGTATTGTGCGGTGTACGTGCACTTCGTTGTTGTCGGGTGGAAACCTTGTATGTCCAAAACCATTTGTTTCATAATTATCATTTTTTAAATGATTTAGACTAGTGAAACTAGCCGATTTACAAGCGCACAACGCCTCGCACCGCAATGCATTGTGTGCTTGTAAATCTGCTGTTTTCACTAGTTTTGTGCGACAGTCTTGTATGACGAAGCAGGGCTTTACTTTATGAAAAAACATACACATTTGAAACCTGGAGATACAAGGCTTCTGCCCGACATTGACGACATGAAAAAACAATAAAATCCGCACACCAGAATGCTGCTCCCATCGTGTTTGTATTTCTTCCTTTATTGGTAACGTTTCGAGCCGGGAGGCTCTTCTTCCTCAGACATTACCGTAAGGTCTGAGGAAGAAGAGCCTCTTGGCTTTTTCACGTCAACGTTTTGATCCGGCAAGACAGGACCCTTTGACACGTTGTGACACCTTTTTTTCATTCAGGGGTGCACATGTACACCTTTGAGCTATAAGCCTCTCCTCTTCTCTTCTCTTCTCTTCTCTTCTCTTCTCTTCTCTTCTCTTCTCTTCTCTTCTCCTCTCTTCTCTTCTCTTCTCTTCTCTTCTCTTCTCTTCTCTTCTCTTCTCTTCTCTCCTCTCCTCTCCTCTCCTCTCCTCTCCCAGGTAGCTATAGACTTCACAGCGTCGAACGGCGACCCCAGGAACAGCTGTTCTCTCCACTACATCCATCCCTTCCAGCCCAATGAATACCTCAAAGCTCTGGTGGCCGTGGGAGAGATCTGCCAGGACTATGACAGGTCAGATGTGCATCAAAAAATGCTTTTAATAAAAGGCGTAATAGAGTCACTTACACTGGACGGAAAAGAAATGTCATATGGTTCAAAATATTACATTTATTTTGACACTTGCATTTTGTAATGCGTCTTTTATTTATCCTTTCGTCTCTTCACGTCACACCGGTAGTGCAGTTGTCTACAAACGTTGCACAAAAACCGTGGGGGTCTGAAGGCCCGGTCCCGAAAAACGGCAGAAAAAAGCAGACGCGACCGCGGTTTGCTATACCGCTACTGACCACTAGTTGAGCAACTTACACAGTATAGCTTTAAGCTGTGTCAAGTCAAGTCAAGTCAATTTTATTTATATAGCACATTTTAAAAACCACCAGGGTCAACCAAAGTGCTGCACAACATACAAGATAAAACAGTAGAACATATGCAATAATTACAGATAAGAATACAGTGCAAGAAACAAAACAAAAAACATCAAAAATTACACAAGTAAAATGGGTTAATAAGTGGTATATATACAGAATGTGGTTTAAAAGGCCAGTGAAAATAGATACGTTTTTAATCTGGTTTTAAAAATGGCCAGGGAAGATGCTGATTTTACGGTCGGAGGCAAGGTGTTCCATAAGACTGGTGCGGCAACCGAAAAGTGTGGAATGTGGATAGGTGAGTGCTGTCTCTCTCCATGGTACTGAAGTTGCTACATGGCTCGAGCTACCGTTTTGTTCTCATTTGTTCCTGGCATCCTCGCGCCGTCACGGTGGAATAATTTCTCTCTTTGTGGGTGGTCTCATGGCTGCTGATTGGGGACACAGCTTGTGTGTTCTGAAGCCATTTCAGCAGCGCAGCGAACACTTAGCACATAACTGTCCCCTTGCAGTCTTTTGCTCTAAGTGCTTCGCTCCGCAACAAGGGGGGGGGGGGGGGGGTCCGATACAGCTGCATGCCCTTTACACTCATGCTGGTATGGGCTCCCCCCCCAGTTTGAACTTTACAGTCTCATTCATCTTAGTGCCTTGGGGCCAAGCAACTAACTGACTAGGCCTGGGGCTGTGTGTTAAAGGGCCTACACCATGCTTTTAAAACTATATTTTTTGTATAAATATATGCTCAAAATTGAGTCTTAGACAGGTTTTAACCCTCAACAAACACTCAGACCATTCTTTTTGTTTGTTCTAGCTCTACTATAATGAGGCTCTCCAGCTGCAATACCAAAACGGCCTCTGTTTGCTCAGGGGCGCATCTAGTGGGGTTTTTCCACCCCTCCCCCCTCCCCTCCTCTTCACTCCTCCCCGGACCCCACGTTGACAACAAATAATGTTAATATTGGGCCAATACAAAAATAGGATAATGTTGCAGCTCTGATTATAGCCTACTGTAGGCCTGTGTTGTATGTTATATAGGCCTACTGTCAAATGACACAGGGCGACCGTTGCTAGACCAGAAAAAGTTTTTGAAAAAAATAAGTTTTTTGAAAAAAATAAGTTTTTTGAAAGAAAAAAGTTTTTTGAAAAAAAAGTTTAAAAAAAAAGTTTTTTGAAAAAAAAAGTTTAAAATTTTGAAAAAAAAAATTTTTTTTTGAAAAAAAACGGGAATCCGTGTGACGTCACACGGATCAACTCTCAGAACAGCACTGTTCTGAGAACCCGTGGAAAGCTTTTCATCTCTGTCTTCCCAAAACCAGAGAAAGACACAATGTTCAGAAATAGGACTTTGTGAGGATAGAAGGTGCCAGTGGGACCCCAAAAAAAGGTTTTAAAATAGAAAAAGGGAAAATTCATGGTGTAGGTCCTTTAAAGGAGAATTTCGGGGAAAAAACAACATTCCTAACATTTATTATTATAGATCTACATGTTTCAGTTATGGCCCAAACGGCGCCCAAACGTGGACATCCCGACGTACGCACAAGTCCACTATAGCCATTCTTAGGGCTTGTGCTGCAGTCACAGAGAACCGTACAGAGCTCACTGGGTGGTGCTGGGTTTGGTTGAGTCATTCTGTCACGTGCTGATGTGAGAACAAAAGCCAGGACTGGTGTTTAATACAGGTGACACAGGCAAACAAAGACTAGAACATTTCAGACAAACTAATAGCGTGTGACACAGGACAATGATTCAATACTGACACATGAGTGGTGATTACAAATGAGATACAGCTGGGAAAAACAAAAACACTAGCAGAGACCAGGGAACAACATAATTTACATAGAAATGCAAGACCTATAGACACACCGAGCCAGTACAAAGCGAAGCAGCTACAGAGTGACAAGCCAAACAGAGGCACGCTGTGCTCTGAACAAGGCACTCGACACCACTGGCAAAGGCTACTGTAGGGTATTAGCGAATATTGATAATGTTTTGAACTTGCACTTTTAGGTGTGTTGTGCAATTGCAATTATTTGTTTTTAGTTTTTACCTTTAATGGCTAAGGAAGCACTGTCCAGGGTAGCAGCAGTACAAAACGTTTCAACATGCAGTAAACTAAGTTGGCAAACAACAAACAGTGTAACAAATGTATTAACAAATAATATCACCTTATAGAATGCATAATAAAAGCATTGCAGGATAGAAGGTACAAATAAGTCAGTAGCCTAAAGTTTAAAACCTAAGCAAGGTTAGTTCCTTAAAGGCCCAGTGAAATGAAATATACGTTTTTCACACTTTTAGAGCTTATCCGTGGTAATCATATGGGCATTCCTAACACTAGATGCCAAAAAAAGTAAATTCTAAAACGGCTAGTTCCATTCCTTGATTCTGATTGGCTGGTTGCCATGGTATACCTGAGACTGTAACCCATACCTTGAATCAGTTTATATCAAAGCCAGGTGCGTTATTTCTTTCCACTGTGCCGTGAGGCTGAACTAAAGAAGCGAGCGTTTGATTTCCTCTCAAATCCTGCCGTGCGGGTGCTTCTAAGCACCGCCCGCATGCATAGGACAGTGACTGAATGGCTCCGGGCGGGGCTTGTAAAGGCAACAAGCGCCCTCTATTCTCCAGGCACCACTCGGCTGTTTAGCTTAGGTTGCTATGCTAGCGTTTTGATGTGATGTTCACCCACATAGCAGCTAAATCTGGATGAAAATAAACATGTCTATGGATTGAATATGGTTCTTAACTTCTTAACATGAGACTGATCTAACATAAGTGTTGTTTCCCTATTTCTTTTGGCAAAAAGAATGACGTGACTTTGTAAACACTGGCTTCCGTAAGTCCCTTTCCTGTATGTGGCTGGTAAACGCAAGGAAATGTCTCTTCCTGGTGGCGGAGAAGTGTACTTCTTTCTTTAAATGATGCAATGCTATGATTTTCATGTTGCAATATTGTGACCGTTTTAGAAAAGCAATAAGCCACGCGAGGCTTGTGGTTACCGGGGGAGTATACACCGGCTGAGAGGGTCGGAAACACTCGGCTGCGCCTCGTGTTTCCCAACGCCTCTCAGCCGGTGTATACTCCCCCGGTAACCACTCGCCTCTTGTGGCTTATTGCTTTAATAAACCATTTTTGTGTATTTTTATATCAAAGGTCCCTAAATAGGCCATTCTTAATTACTTCCTGTGAACAGAAGCATGCTGCGTGATGACATAGATATAGACCTTTTGAATATTAAATGAACCTTGATTACATTCACCTGTTTGATTCCCATTGCTGGCATTCCTCCAAACCAGAGCATGTGAGCGGAGTGGAGCGGGAACAAAAGCCACTCCGCGCTCCAGAGGGCTTTTGTCCCACTCGCTCCCCGCTCTGGTCGGCCACCAGGCCGCTCCGCTCCACGCCGCTCCGCCACTCACCTTGATTTGCGCATTTGTCGCTCCACGCTCCGCTCAGCAGCCAAAATAAAAAAAGTATTTTGCTACCATGTCCGAAACACTTTCTCCTTTGCTTTGTCACAAGTGTTCCCAACACAAATGCCTGCTGTTGAGCGTTTGATGGAGGCAAAATTATATCCAGTTGGTTATTTATTGATTAATCACCACATTCGATAAGGAGGCGACTTGTTGCGTGTGTTTTTTTCATCAGTCTCACTTGCATTTCAAATCGTATCCTTTGACTGGCTGGTGATAGGCCTATAACTTAACTGACACAAGGTAGGCTATTTATTATAAACATAGCCACTTGTATGGATGATATAGATACATTTGACTTGAGTGAAATCTTGATAAAGGTTCTCCTTTCCGCGGTGCTTCCTCCCTCCTGCGACATGGCTGCAGCTGCACTACCATGGACTGCACACGGCACTGTTTTGTTGGAAACGTGCGGAGCGCGGCCCCAACAGGGTCGGCTTGGAGCGGAGCGGAGCGGAGCGGAGCGGAGGAACGGAGCGGAGGAAAATCCTCACTCCAAAGCCGCTCAGACCCATTTGAAAAGTCGCTCGCTCACGCTCATGTCAAAAACGGCCCGCTCCGCTCCCCGCTCCGCTCGCGCTCCGCTCCGCTCATATGCTCTGCTCCAAACACAGATGTTTTTAATTATAGAGCTACTCCGTTTTGAATCTCATTCAAGATGACGTCCAAACTATGTATTACTCATTGTAAACTTAATGAGCACAATAAAATATGTATCTGTAAACATTATAGGTTAGAATAATAAGCAACTTGGAAACAAACATTCTCTACAAGAGACAGCCTGGTCGTGTCTCTCTGCCTTGTTAATGAGGGCTACAAACAAAACATTAAGCATCACATGACTCAGATTTTACGTCCCATCGCCTGAAGGGCTGGTCCCTTCTGATTGGTTCAGAAATACACAGACTTCCTTTTCAGACTGAAACTTCAAAATTAAGTACCCAAAATAGCCATTTCACTGGGCCTTTAAGTTGCAGATCTGTCTGTAAGTGACTCCAAGCTAGTCTGGAAACCAGACAAATCTGCCAGAGCAAACATTAAAATCGGGTCAATTGAATGTAAACTGTTGTCACTAGTTTTCTATGAAATCACAAAGGTCTAGGAGGAAAGCAGACCAAGGATAGTTTTATAAATAAGTAAGTACCAAAACGTGAATCTGTGCAGGGCCAATGTCTGTCCACCCAGCTCTGGCCTACAAGGTGCAATGAATGGTGATTGACAAACATGTAGCCTGCAGTGACACACCTCAGGGCCCTTCGAGGCAGCGTGTCTAACCAGTACAAGCGTTTGGCAAGGCAGTCAGTCAGATCACCATAATCCAGTAAGGGAAGGAATTTAGCCTCAACCATTTTTGTACCTTCTTACCGACAAAGGAAAAGCAGGATTTATTTCTAAAATAAATCGTGCTTTTCCTCCAAGTGTGAAATGAATCGAAAATTGAGCAGCTACATGGCCTATTTCTTATACCTCAATGTATCAATCCTTTAAAAAGGAGCTGCCAGAGACGAGCAGCCATGGTGTCTACTTATCCTGCCCTGCCTGTGAGCTCTGCTAGCGGACACAGATGCTGGCTGTGATCCTCTCAGACTCACCAGAGCTCTCTCTGGAGCCGAGTGCAGCCGGCTTATTTACGAGGCTGTCACTCCTAACCGTGGACACTCACTCCCAATGTATTGTATTCTGCCAATGTTCACGCTGTAAACATTTATTCTGCGCTGGGTTAAGGCCAGGCAACAGTCAACACCAATGCAATTCCTTGCAACACCTTGCAACATTTTTAAGACCAGTCCACAACAATGCATTGATTGATTGCATATTTTATTAGACAATAGGCAACAGAGTCTTATGCACACCTAATCAAAGCTTAGCGATGGGTGCGTGGGCGGGGGTCAACATCATTTCAAACATGCACAATAAGTGAGAGACAGCCGCTGACGGCTCTTGCTGCAAGAAGTACATACGACACACCACCTTCAAAAAAAAAAAAAAAAAAACTTTTTATTTAATGCAACATTTTGGTCAAAGACCTTATTCAGGCATCTCAGATGCCTTTTGACCAAAACGTTGCATAAAAATAAAAATAGTTTTTTTTTGGCAAGTTGAAGATGGTGTGTGTCCTATGTACTTCTTGTGCATGTTTGAAACGATATTTTATTAGACAAAAATTAAGAACAGTACAAGTACAGTAAAACAAAAAAAAAGAAAAACAAAAAGAAGTAGCACAGCACAAGTACAGTCAAACACCCTGCCTGAAAGGAACATCCTAAAAAAGCCCTTGCGGTCTGGTTTCCTTTGGAGGTCCTTGGTATTCAATTCATCGACATATAAGATATCAACAAAAAACATCACAAGTATAAAACACTATACAGAGTAGGGGGAAAAGGTGGGGGGTGTAAGGTAAGGGGGGGGGGGGTGATCTCTTTCTCACCTGTCTATGGGAGAAGTGATAACTATACCTCCGCCTCTGGCCTCCTGAAAGGTGAGTTTTCAGGGCAGTTTTGAAGGAGAGGCCAGCGAGCTACATGTGCAACTCCTCTGCCATTGGGGATGATGCTTGCATTTAGTAGAGAGAGAGAGAGAGAGAGATCAACACTACGCTTGCCTTGTATACAATAATAAACAGGTTTATTTCAGGACAATAAGTGAGACTGCGTTGGCAATAATTCTGAAACTTTGTTTGGGGCGTTTGATGATGAAAACATTCATATCAAAAAGTTTTGCCGGTTCCCAAAATACCCCACCAAAAAACAACAACTTCTTAGAATGTTTACATCCGCAGGGAAAGGGAATTATTCTTGGAACAAAGTGAATCACGGTTGCAGAATTACACCATAATATGGTATGATCAGTATGTATGGACCGAGATAGAAACAGATGTTGTGCTTCGACAATGGGATTCTCAGTGGTAAGCTTATTTAAATCCAAGACCCCCCCCCCCTCCCTCCAAGGAAATAAAAAACAACAAAATATAAACAAAAAAATAAATAAAACAGTGAAATAGATCTCAAAGTCAGCGAGGACAAAATATGCGCTTCACTTTTTTAATTGGCTCACATGACAACAGAGCCTTCTTCAGAGTGTGTACAGTATATGGAGTGTATTTTCTTTTCACATTGGACCATAGATTCATTTATCTATATTCATTGATTTTCTCATTCCTTTTGTGCGGGGACTTTGTTTGGTTATTTCAAATGGATGAATGCATTGCCGACTGTGTGTGTGTGTGTGTGTGTGTGTGTGTGTGTGTGTGTGTGTGTGTGTGTGTGTGTGTGTGTGTGTGTGTGTGTGTGTGTGTGTGTGTGTGCGCGCGCGTGTGTGTGTTTGTGTGTGCACGTGTCCCTGTTTTAATAACTTTACAAAAGCGTTACAGAAGCCAAGATAATAGGAAACGACAAGCTACAGAAGAGTATCTCGTGATTCATTCATACATCCATTCATACCGGTATCTCATACATATGTATGTATGCAGCCTAACCTAGAAAACCACTCTCTCTCTCTCTCTCTCTCTCTCTCTCTCTAGTGATAAAATGTTTCCTGCGTTTGGTTTCGGAGCACGGATCCCTCCTGACTTCAAGGTATTGTCACAATAAAAGCCTCCCGGGGGTTTCAATACCAAGTTGCACGTGGTCAGCAGCTCAGCAGTCACTGTGCGTATAAGAGCGTGCGTGAATGACCGATGTGATGAGTGGGAATCTGTGGGATTTAGAGAATAGATTATTGAGAGAAGGGTGAGTGACAGAAAGTGTGTGTGCGTGTGTGTGCGTGTTGGGGGAGGTTATAGAGTATGAGGAGGAGAGACGTATAAGAGAGAGAGAGAGAGAGAGAGAGAGAGAGAGAGAGAGTCAGAAGAGGAGAGGGAGAATGGCTGTGATTAGAAAGAGAGAGAAAGAGAAGGAGAAATTAAAGCCCGATTTATATGTCGTACGATAATGTCGCTCAACAACAAAGGAGGTCTACAGACCACACCACATGCAGGCTCACCATACGTTATAGGCGCTGCCAACGGAACTCGCCCCTTCGGGCTCGTTCCTGAGGCAACGCAGGCGTGATGATGTTGACGATAAAGCACACCCTCTCGTGTAATATTGCCAAACTAATGTTTGGTGTTGAAACACAGAGGTGGAAGGGGGAAAGGGCTGGGTACGATCGGGCTCAACTCCCCCTACAGCTAAACCCCTCTTATACATAGCTACTACGCTACTAAGCCTACTCTGTCTGTGGTGACAGAGTAGGCTATATAAACCAGGCATATAACGTCACTGTCGGACAGTAACCTTGTATCTCCATTATTACCCTTTTTCTTTTTCAATTTCATGAATGAATGCATTACTTTGTCAGGCTACAGTGTCACACAAAAGTAGCAAAAATAGCAGATTTTACAATGTTTCGCAACGCAATGCAGCGCTTTGTGAACTTGTATATCAGCTATTTTTGAATATTTCTAATGAGTAAAAGTAGTTAAAGGAGTAGTTCACCCCCAAAATGACTTTTTCTCTATTGATTACTCACGTCATGGAGAGTTGGATTCAATAATATTTTGATGGGGACCCAAATGCATTCGGGTCCACATCCGGAATTAATGGGGGTACATTTATTGTAATGACATTTTTGTCTTAGGAATTTGACAAAAAATTCTCCATGTCATGAGTAATCAATAGAGAAAAAGTCATTTTGGTGGTGAACTACTCCTTTAAGTCTCCATCAAAACACAAATCCTTTTTCCCCCCCATTTCCTAAAAAGTTCCCTTTTTTGGACATACAGTAAGGTTTCCACCGACAGCGTCCATAACAGAACCAGGGAGGTCGGTTCCTATTTTATTTTTCATGTTTTTTTCCCCCCTCTGCAGGTTTCTCACGACTTCGCTGTGAATTTTAACGAGGAGAATCCCGAGTGCGCAGGTAACCAAAAAAAAAAAAAAAAAAAACCCCCACCCAGATCAAACGCTCTTTGATCCATTCTGCCGGACGCGTGTTTGATGAGGTGTGCATGTGATGCGACGGCAGCACCACCACCACAGACATCTGTTGATCATCAAACATGTTTAACTCATTTAGGCCTACAATTATTGAATGCTTTAACTAATGAAAAATAGCAGATATACAAGCTCACAGCGCGGCACCGAGTGCTGCGCTGCGAGCTTGTAGATCTGCTATTTTTTGAAAAATCGTGAAAATGTGTGCACATTTTTCAATATATATTTTTCAAAACAGACTTTTGTAACTCAAATCTCTGCTTCTGGGGGGGTACCTGGAACAACATATTTTGAGATGGGGGTCTGCGGCCGAATACATGTAATTTTGGGTGTCCTTGACATGAAAAAGTTTGAGAACAGCTGATTTAGAGGAAGGATTTAGAAGTCAGGTCAAAGATCGGGTCAAAGATATTCAAATACTTGCACACATTTTCACGATTTTTCAAAAATAGCAGATCTACAAGCTCGCAGCGCGGCACTCGGTGCCGCGCTGTGAGCTTGTATATCTGCTAGTTTTCAATAGTTAAAGCATAAAAATAATGGTTAAAGTGGTTCAAATCTAACGCGACTCTGGCGCGTTCCAGGTATTTGAGAGTTTAATCAAACAATCAATCAACCAGCCAGCCCATAACGGTCACCCTGGATGTTTAGATGGAGAGAAGAGAACACACTTCAGGCCCTCTTGCACGCCAAGGACCAAACACACGTGCAAGAGGAGCCTCTAACATGAAAGAAACTCATATATATGTAGACTATATTCCAGTGAATATACTACCAGTGTTACACATTCCTGTCACAATCTGGTGCTGTGGTGAAGACCCGAATGCAGCACAGCAAGGCAGGAACAGTTCAAAACCCAACATTGGGTGATTTTATTACAATTAGCCCTATTCAGGCCCGCCCACTCAGCTGCAAGTCACGTTTTGAAGGGGGAAATCCTACTATAGCCTATAGAGTTAACACAGAAATCGCAAATTTAATGCAATTTCCGAATAGTAAAGTATAAAATACGGCTAGCATGATCAAGAACACAAGATAGTAAAAGTCACAAATCATTATAATTGACTTTACCGTTCGAAATAATGATTTCTGGGCTTTAAGTCCAGCTATTTCTGTTATAGTTTCCCCTTCTAAATTGACATCAGCACCCGGGGGATGCTGAGAAATTTGCTGAGTGGGCGGGCCGTGAATAGGGCTAATTAACAGCGAAAACGTCACAATCACAAACTAACAGTAAACATGATGGGGAACAAGACTAATACACACATGATTACACATGAGATACAGCTGGGTAGACAACATAGAATCATGACAACATGAATGCAACGCATAGACATACAAGAACTAGACAAAACAGGCAAAGTCTGTGACTGTGACAATCCCACTGAATAAACTACACCAGGGGTCTTCAACGTTTTAGCT